>NC_020492.1:22166075-22216619 GCF_000184155.1 Fragaria vesca subsp. vesca | reverse complement strand
TNTCTCTCTCTCTCTCTCTCTCTCTCTCTCTCTCTCTCTCTCTCTCTCCTTGTGGAAGACAATAATGTGCATACTGTAATACTATCCGACTCCGAATAGATTGGTTCTGATAATTATTTATTGATTTATTAGCTTGCATTGATCATCGGGGTACACCTGAGCACCCTGCAAGAACTTGCACATTGGAACACCAAGAAGGGGCTATTTGCGTAAGTACATCTTAATGCGTGATCTTAGGCTGATGTGTTTTAAGCAAATGCATAATTATTATCTATTACTGACTTTGCAACTCCTCTTTCAACAGTGGGGTGCTGCTTACTCTGTGCGTGGCGGCCCTGAAAAGGAAAGACTTGCTATGGAGGTAATGTTTCTTTAATAGTAAACTTTATTAGTATTGTAGTGATGTAGGCAAACTTAGAGTGTTTGTGGAACTGGGAAAAATATATGTGAACTGAGATAGAAGTGTGGGATACCTACTTATCCCCCTAACTAAAAGTGCTGTTTACTTATCCGAATTCGTATTGTTTGGAATTATATTGATACATTTTGTTTTTTCCTTTTGCAGTACTTGGAAAAGAGAGAATGCGAATATGATGCAAAGACTCTTGTGAACTTTTACAAGGTAAGATTTGTTTAAGATACAGCATTGTCTGTCATGCCACTTCTGATTGTATAGTTTCAACCTTTGAATTATTGATCTCTACAATTAGCCTTAACATGTGCTCTGTTTGATATAGGAAGGGGACTTCTCTGATGAGCCTTCTTTGACAGGAGTCATTGTGTAAGTTGCATTGCAACATATCATTTTATTTCCATTTATTTACCAAGAGAAATTTAAACGTTTTGTGAATGACTTTCCTGATCTTTATATTCTCATATATGCAGTTTCACATCTACTCCAGACAAAGAATCAAACAAGTATTACTTGGGTCCTGCTCCACTGGAGGATATGGCAAGGTAAAGCAGATGACACTTTTCTTTCCTTTTATTGTACTGGTGGTGGTGATTATATTGCAATTGTTATTGTACCGAAGATTGGCATCTCAACTGTTCCTGTTTTTCTGTATTCTGCAGACAAATTGCAACTGCTTCTGGGCCATGTGGAAACAACAGAGAGTACTTATTTCTGCTGGAAAAGGCTATGTTTGATATTGGTGAGCAATCTTTTTACACATCCACATAACAGATGGTCAAAATTACAATGAGACCAATCAAACACACTTCTTTACTGTTTTAAACAGGGGACTAACATAAGAATTGTTGACATGAACAGGCCATGAAGAGGATTATATTATAGAGCTTGCAAATGAGGTGAGGAATGTACTTGGAATTGTTGGGAAGGGAATTCCAAAGGATAAGAAGTTGACTGGACCTACCCACATCCCACTCAAGTCCCACATCCCAGTCATTCACTTGCATCCTCTTCCTGAAGCCATTGCCATGGACTCATAGTCTCGTGACATCTAAGAGTTAAGGAAAGAAGATCAGTCAAGTTGAGGAGTTGAGGAGCCTGTGCCCAGGGTCGATCAGTTTTATCTTTAGTTTGATTTCACAGCAGACGGCCTTTCCGTTTGATAATCAGGGAATCCATCTAACCTCATAGGTATTAGGTTTGAGGTGCGGCAGAAGCTTTGGTTTGGAATTGTCAGGAATGAGGATCACTAACAACTGTTGTTCTTTTATGTTTCTTTCTTTTTCAAACGATATGCAAATGTAACAGTCTCGATGAGTTTAATTTACAGAACGTTTCAATGAAATTTAGTTTCTTCCATTTATGTTTCTCAGTTTCTGTTATCATGTGAGAACTAGGATGATGTGTGAACAAATCAATTCCGAGTTTCAAATGCAGACTTCTCTGTAGCAGCATAAACAGAATGTAGAACTGGGCAAGTAATCGGCCAAACTTGACCTGACCATAATTCAATCAAAGAATTCGTTCTTCAAACGAAGTCAAGTCTTTAGTCCTTGGAAAGAATGGTTGCAAAAATCTGACCGTCTTCATAACAGAAAACAGTCTGGTGATAAATGAATATCATCTCATCTATCTTGTTGCAGATTGAACCATTGATCTAACTTCGGCACACCCCAAGGCTTCCGGTACTCACATTTTCAGTTTTAGTAATCCAACCACGTAAACGTATTCAATCCAATGCGTTCGGTCTATCATGTCACATTTTGAAAGCCACTCAATTTTTCTTTGATGATGACAATGATATAAGTTATAACCATAGGCGAGAGTCGAGGATCTACATATTAATCATGATCAAGTGAATATTAGGGATGTAAATTCATCACCTACCTCTAACTTGTCCACCACAAAGTCTACCGTCTCTTACATGTAACATTAAGGGTACCTAACATTAATTTAGATGATGCTCATTAAGATTGACAAGTTAAATGTGGGTGGTAGATTTGCTTCTGTATATTAGTCGCAAAATTATACGACACATTTAGAACTTGTGGGGCTCCATTATTTGCAAGCCCAACTCGAAACGGAAAGAAACTACATCTCCGGCCCAAACATGGATTTGTTTACAACACACAATGTTGGGTCTAAAACCCAAATAAGAGAAACAACTTGTTCAGAAAGTCATTCTGAATAAACAGATCAAAAACCCCTCTTTCACTCTCTCTCTCCAAATTTTCATTCTCAGCAAACCAAAACCAGAAGCCATGTCTCACTCATCAATGGACGATATGAACCTCAACGCCCCTCACTCCATGGGCACCACCATCATCGGTGTCACCTACGACGGCGGCGTCGTCCTCGGCGCCGATTCCCGAACCTCCACCGGTCAGTCTCTCTCTCTCTCTCTCATAAAAACCCTAACTTTTTCCGCTTCAAATTTATAGAATTTATTGCTTGATTTGTAATTCTGTGTATCTGTTTGTTATGGTTTTAGGTGTCTATGTTGCGAATCGGTGCTCTGATAAAATCACGCAGCTCACAGACAATGTCTATGTGTGTCGTTCTGGATCAGTACGATTCTCAGCTTTGTTACTGCTAGAGTTTATTCAGTTTGTCTGTTTTGATCGATTGTTTAACCTTCCGAGATTTCGCATTTTGCAGGCTGCAGATTCACAAGTTGTTTCCGACTATGTGAGGCACTTTCTCCACCAGCACACGTCAGTCACTTTTGCCTCTGCGCCTTTTGTTTATGCTTGTTAACTATTTGTATTGCGGTTTTGGGTTTAATTGTGTGTTTGTGATTGTACAGCATTCAGCTAGGGCAGCCTGCCACTGTCAAAGTCGCTGCGAATCTCATAAGGCTATTGTCCTATGGCAACAAGGTTTGTTTTGGTTAGCTTTTCAGCTATTGTTGTTATGGTGTGAGCTTATTTTGTAGTTCAGGTAGTAGTTTGTGTTTTGAAATGTTGTTTTGGCTTGGCAGAACATGTTGCAAACCGGTTTGATTGTTGGCGGGTGGGACAAGTATGAAGGGGGAAAGATCTACGGTGTTCCTCTTGGTGGCACAGTTGTAGAGGCGCCCTTTGCCATCGGAGGTATGCATACTAAAGCTCTTTAAAAGCTAGTTGTACAATTTTCATACTATAGGCAGTATACGTTGTGCAAGTGAGTTTGTCTTTGTATGCAGAACAGTACGGCATATTGTTCATCAGTTGGAATTAGATCTTTAGTGAGTTATGGTCTTGTGTTAGAATAATTGTGAACTTATGGATTATCATCAACTTGGATTTGGCTAGTATACATGTGCTTGGAAATGTTAGATGTGCCTGAAGTACATCCCGAGAATTCATCTTGTGGTTAATGAAAATGTCTTATATTTACTGGCGATTGAAATTGAAACACTCTATATCGTGAGACTGGTTTCAAGAGCATGCTTTGGTTATCTCTTGATGTGATTTTCATTTATTTGGGAGGCTCATTGCGATACTTTTGCCTGTCTGGTGTTTTGACCAACATACTTTTGTTATAGGGTCTGGCTCTAGTTACTTGTATGGGTTCTTTGATCAAGCATGGAAAGAAGGAATGACCAAGGAGGAAGCAGAGGTATGTATCTCTTGATGTTTGAAGTTGATTTGCCGAGTAATTAGCTTGAAACAAGTTGGTCATGAATCATGGGACTTGACTTTGTTTTGTTTTAATCCCCTAAATGACTGGAAGCTTCATGTAAAAAACATAAAATAAAAACAGATCAGTAGAACTTTTTTCATTTTATGGACCCTATACACTACATGTAGGTAGGTATGATATCTTTCAAGCTTTCACTGTAAGAGTTGATGTTCAGTAGTTCAGCTAGTGGAAAAAAGGGATTGTTTTACGGTTTGTGTGCGGTTGTTAACAGCCCTTTTGTGCCTTATGGCAGGCGTTGGTTGTAAAGGCTGTTTCACTGGCCATTGCTCGAGATGGCGCCAGTGGTGGTGTTGTCCGCACCGTTGTGGTATGTTTTCCATTAACTCTAATTGTGACTAAGCAGGTCCTAGCTTATGTATGCAACATGCATGATACATGACCATGAATTGACATTTGGCCATTCTTGTTCGTATGGTTTTGCAGATTAATTCTGAGGGAGTGAAGAGAAACTTCTACCCCGGTGACACACTGCCACTGTGGCATGAAGAGTTGGAGCCCCAGAACTCTCTTCTGGACATCTTGGCTGCTGGTGATGGCCCTGCCCCTATGACCGAATGAGGCTATGAGGCTACCAATAGGATTGTGGTTGCATGATGTTGAACTCCATGGGGAATTGTTTTACGCCTGTGATTTAGTTGTATGCTGGTTCCTCTGCGAATGTTAAACCGTAGCTAATGTGACATTCGTTGTGTAATTCTTCTCAATTCAGTTCTTGATATCGAAACAGTTGAACTCAACAACAGTAAAATCTTCCAAGCGCTAAACCTGCTTAGATTGTTTAACACCTTGCCTCTGCAAAACTCTCTTAACTCACAACTCTCCCGAACAAATAAATCATTGTATTAAGAAATTCAGATGTCGTTTATAATGAACTGAGACGACCTAATCCGAGTAATCCCAGTGTCAAAAAATAACCACATGATAATTCGACGTCGTTTTGGTTACTTGTTTATAAAGGAGAAAAAGTTTTGTTCTCTTCTCGTCAGAGAGAGATGAGTTCAGTGGCGATGGCGAACTCTCCGAGCGTCGGCCACAACGTGTTCGTCTACGGCAGCCTGATGGCGGAGGACGTCTGTCGAGTCCTCTTGAATCGAGTCCCTCAATCCGCTACTGCTACTCTCAATGGCTAGTAAGTCATGAATCTCTTTGCTTTTGTGTTTGAGACAAGAAATGGAAATTTGATTGATTGAAGAACGTGGAATGTGTTGTAGTCATAGGTACAGCATCAAAGGACGTGTTTATCCGGCGATTCTACCGGTTGAGAATAAGAAGGTTACCGGCAAGGTAAGCTGTGTGACCAATTGTGGATAAAGATTTCATGATAGGTAATGTTTGATTGAGAAGGTGTGGTTTTTTGTGCAGGTCTTATTAGGCATCACAGATCCTGAATTGCATATTTTGGATGAGTTTGAGGATGTTGAGTATCAGAGGAGCACTGTTGAGGTCTCTTTGATGGTATAACACTCTCACTTGTTCTAGTTCAAGGGCCAGCTGGCAAATTACTTGAAATTTTGATGCCTTTTGTTGTGATGGAATTGGACTGCTTCATAAACTTTTCATCAGATTCTTTCCCTTGAATGAGATCAGAGCTTTTGATGTCGCTTTGATGGTGAATCTGATATTACTATCATATTTTGGATCAAGAATCACTCTTTCATTTCTCTCGGTTTATCCAACTTACAATTCTGATGCATCTTATGTGATGGTGTTGGACTGCTTATCGATTTTATGGTCTTAGGGAACATATATGTCCTGTGTTGTTTGGATGAATTGTGAATATGTGATAGTACTTGTACATGCCTATATGTTTGTGCATTTGTAGGGAGTGCTGAAAATAAAGGTTAATGATTTCTTTGCAGGATAGTTCTGAGAACTTACGAGTTCATACTTATGTCTGGTGTGACAAAAATGACCCAAACTTGTATGGAGAATGGGATTTTGAGGTAATTCTCTTATCATTCTTAGGACCAAAAACCACATAAATATATTGGAAGATAATTCCTTCTTTGTTTGACCTGCTACATTGTCGCAATCATTATTTTGCATCAATATAGACGCACACTTACAGACATCTTCAATGCCATTGTATTGCTGAAGCTACATGAAGTGTGTTAATAAGTTATTGCAACTTAGACTACTTTTACCATGGAATAGTTATTTCAATTTAAGAGCAATCCGATCAAGCATTTTTTGATTAGTCTAGTGTCTAGCACTTGTACTCTGAGAAATGCTGATCCTTTACTTTTGGCTTGATCTTATTAAGAGAAACCAGTAACAGTGTAGAGCTTTTACCTATTTTAGTTTGTGCTTTCTTTACTTCTGTTTAGTTGTCTGGTTTCTTAGTTGTTTCAACTCCTTGAAAATGGCAAGGTATGGAAACAAACGCATATGGAAGACTTTATGAAGATGACTTCTGGTTTCATGGAAGAGCTGGAGCAACCTGAATCAAAGCCTAGAGTTGCAACATACGAATCCTTTTATCAGAATGATGGCTAGAAAACCTCCTAGATAGTGATATTATACTCAATTTGTTGATTATGATCGATTTAAACTTCTATTTTTCTATCATCAAATGGTTACCATTTGTGCTTTGATTTAGAAGATATTTGAGTTCAGATTCTCCTTTTGTGATGTGTTTCTGTTTTTGAAGATTGGTACATAGTCGGATGAAGTTCTCTTGTTCTACGCTTTCTGATACTTTTCTCTCTGTCTTATTTTGGGCTTAAATATAAGAAAATAAGAAAGATGAAATTTAACGAAAAAATAATGATTTTCGACAGTTCTTCCCACCTGTTGATTGGAGCTTTAAAATGGTGAGTTTGTACTGTTGGTAATGAACTGGATTCCTTGATTTCGTCTAATCCTGCAAATTGATCAGGGGCAGGTTCGATTTGCAGTTGCACAACAGTAACGGGAACTAGTCCAATCTTTTCACTTAATTTCTTCCAAGAATGAAAGACCAACTACTACCAATTGGCCAACGAGTCACAATAGAATTGTACAGTTGTAGTTGCAGAGGTTTTTAAAGTTAACCAAATACTCGAAAATAATTTATATTTCAATTTTGTTTCTACTAATTTAGCTTGACAGTGCGACGCCGGATTCTTAGATGGCCAAACTTTCCTGCACCTGGTGATGAGCCCTCAAAAATAAATGGCATATACCCTGTTGCAGCTTTGTATCTCTGCTGAATCTGGAAAAGTTTAAATGATCAAGGTCAGTTATTCATCTTAATATGGACAATGATTCTACCAACAACATTGAAGTCCACATTTCAAATGTTAAGCCTCATAATGAGAGAATTACCTCAAATATTTGCTGGCTGCTCTTGAGGCAATTCCTGCCAACCACGCAAACTGTTCCACCAGAACCTCCACCAGTAATCTTTGCTCCGTATAAAGCCCCGCCGTCTAATTTAGATGATTTACTATGCTGCATCTCCTGTACCAACTGTACAAGCCTATCTGTTCCATCGGAACCAAGGCCACAGGCGCTGTAGCCGTAGTGGCACTGCAAAAGAGGAATATGTTCAGCATTTTAGATTCAGCAACTCAATAATAAGTGCATTATCATTAAAGCTAGCTTTTTATATTTGTCCTTACTTCACACATACCTGATACAATAACTGCAACTCAATAATAAGTGCATTATCATTAAAGCTAGCTTTTTCTATTTGTCCTTACGTCACACATACCTGATACAATAACTCTCCAAGAGCCGCAAGCTGATAATCTGAATTTACAGATGTTAAAAGTGCTTTGAATGCCTACATGGCAAATAACAAGGAAACAATATGTGAGCTGATCCTCTCCATCGTAACACCAAAAGGAAAACCATCACCCATAATGTATGGCAGATAGGCAGAAACTGTCATAAGATGTCCAATAAACAAATCAACCAGGAAATCTAACCACTCACCGTAACTCGAAAATTTTCATATATAGGATGTCTAGTAGGCGCTCGCACTCCATAGTTACGCTTCGGATCAATAACTGTAACTGGGTCACTATGATCAACATACTTATCCAGAAAAGCCTCACCAAGTATGGACTCGGGAAGTATCTTAACATAAAGATCCTCGTATCTGAACTCAAGTTACATGTAAATGAATTAATAAACCTTCATAGGACCAATACAATATAATAAAATCCCAGTAAAGGGACTTACCTATGAGGTGACAGGTTGCACAAATAATCTAATGAAGCTTCAGCTTTAGGCAGTTCAAGACCATCATCCTCTAACTCGTCAGCATTCATCCCATTGCTATTGGACAATGATTTAGACATAATTGTAGAAGCTGTAGACTTGATGATCGTCCGACCCATAAAGGCACCTATCCTAACAGATCCATAATCCGCACCACCAACACTAAGCAAGGAGAGAAGCCACACATGAGTATATAATCTTATGTTTCTTAGGTCCTTTTAACACTACTATGAGGAAACTTAATGAGCCTAACATAAGGAAGAACTACTGAACTAGTCTAGAGTGTCTAGACTATATAGGATTCTGATGACTGGCACAGAATAGCAACATAATGCTTCATGGAAGTGTCCATCGAGTACTACAGCATACATGACTATTTCTGCACATCTAATCATTATATAAGAGAAACATCACTCATTATAAAAGTTGCACTGTTGCAGGACAGATTTTAGCATATGTTGGGTTCAATAATAAAACCTCTACAGCATGAAACTATAATGCAAACTAGAAATAGTTATAGAACTCCTACCTGTGTCTAATGCCTGAATCGATTCCCCAAAATCGGACATGGCTAGGAATTTCTACAAGCCCAAGTACCTCAGCAGGCTGTACAAGAAGAAGCAAAAAATCAAGTAGGATAGACATAAATTCTCAATCTTTAAAATACTGCAGCAAAGGTGCTTTCTTCCACACTGACAATGGCCTACCTGGCAGACCATCGCAAGAAGTTTGTTGGCTTCACCACATGCAGAAGTCATTTGGTCCATCACACCGCACGGAGCTCCAACAATATGATTCTCCACCTATTTTAGAACAATGAACATAAATTAGACATGGTAAACATACAAAGAAAAGGAGTTGGATATCGTCAAAAGTTAGCTAAAGGTGCAACCTTCTGGCAAAGTAAAGCAAGATCTCTGGGACTGATGTTTAATCCTACAACGTAAACAAGAAGGCTTCAGTCATTGCTTGTTGCATCATAAAGTTAAACACAAATGGCCAGAAGGCTCTTTTTATATGGCTTACCATGGGCAGCCGCTATAGCAGACATTGTAGCAACCTCTATCGAAGCAGAAGAAGAGACCCCTTTGCCTTCCGGAACTAAAGAGGATACCTGTATGTTATGACACGTCAATGTTGTCACAGAACTATTTTGTACAGCACACGTCTTGAGGTAGTGGCAGCATATTCAAGTAGAACTTACCAACAAACTAATGCTATCCTCAAAGCGTACACCTAGTTCTGTCATTAAAACCAGAATGACACCCGCAACATATGCTGCCCACCTATAATTAAAACCATGTGATTATTAAAGAATATTAGAGATGCAAACAAAAGTAAAACCAAGAAGGCAACCTACTTTTGAGACGGATCTTGTGAAAAATATATTTTTGCCTTCTCATATGAGATTGGATGATCTCCGTCCATAAAATCAGATAGATCCATGTCAAAAGTAGGACTACGATTGCTCAACTCTGAACCATATGAGACCTGTTGCAAACAATACCTAGAACCGGTAAACACATTTATCCAAGGCTGAAAAATATGAACCTAAGTTTAAATTGGGTTCAGGAGAAACTACATCTTCAAATCTCCAAAGATGAACATAAAACCCACTTCCTGTCTAAGGAAAGACTGGAAGAAATACGATACTTAAGGCCGATACATACAATTTGCAGGACAGGTGTGGAGCTCTGTCCTTTGGCTTCCTGACGAGCCAGGGCATGCTTCCAGAGCCTATGTTTACTTGGTTGATGTCTCTGTACAGCAACATGGCAAGCTTCCCTTATGGGCATCTGTGAGAGAGAAAAATTGTGTGAAATAATATAGGAAAGACCACACCAAAAACAGCTACACACCACCATATATCAATCACAGAAGGCATATTTAACTCAAATGACTCAGAATTAAATGACATTTGACATAAGGTTTTCATAGTTCCAAAATTTCAATCTTGTTTTCAATATTTTTCATGCTCCTAATATGTATAACCCAACGTCGCAGCTGAGCTTTCCGTTAATTCAAATGACTTCTTCAAAAACAAAAATTAAGTAATTTCGATTTTACCCAGTTCGACCATGCAAAACCCTCAACCCATCCCCCCAAAATGAAAGTATATGTAGTTGTTTTGGCATGAAACTCCAACATGCATGCAAAAGGAAGGAAAATACATCACAACCCAAAGAGCATTTAATGAAGGATGAGGAGAAGTAAAAGTTATGCAAATTATGATATAATAGACATAATTTATATTATTTCTATATATAGAGGCATTCTCATGTGCGGACGTCCGCACCGTTTTACGGTGCGGATTTCCGTCCGTTCAACACCGTACAGCGCCGCGCGAGAGCGCGCCTCCACCCTAGCGGACTCCAGCAGCTTCCCCGACCACTTTCCATCCCCGGCGACTCCGCCGAATTCCAGTTTTCCGGCGAGATCGACTTTATTTGAAGTTTTGGGTGATCTCGTCGGAAAACTGGAAAAGAACGGACTCGCCGGGGATGGAAAGTGGTCGGGGAAGCTGCTGGAGTTCGCTGGGGTGGAGGCGCGCCCTCGCGTGGCGCCGTACGGTGGCGAACGGACGGAAATCCGCACCGTAAAACGGTGCGGGCGTCCGTAGCAGAGAAGCCCTGTCTATATATATATATATATTTTTGGACAACGATATTATTTCTATATTCTGTACAGATATATTCATATTTTCACATATATCTGTACATATGAAGATAGAACTAATAACCATCAAAGAAAGAGCAGGAACCTGCAAGACAAGGCTTCCTGAATAGTCAGCAATCCCACCCATTACATCTAATCGTCCAGGCGCTCTTGCCACAAAAATATCTTCCTGTACCCAAAAAATAAAATAAAAATATTATTCTCTGAATAAACTATATTAGTAAGGATATTTAATTAACGGTGCTACCTATAGACCAAATTAATATATTTCTGTGTAACTAAGCGGTAAGGATTTCTACTTATATTCTTTAGTGTCATGGGGAATGCATGTCTGACATATTACCATATGCAAAACATATCAGAATAAACTAGACCACTAAGATTACTTAACACTTTTGTCAGAATTAACAGATTACTTCACCTTAAATAGTCGCTCATAGACCAAATGAGATACACCCATCATGTCATGGATAATGCATATTTAACAGATCGCCACATGAAAATAACTAATTAATATTACTGAGTCCTCTGCATCCTCTGTAAACATTTTCTGATGGAATTATGACCATGATAAAATCTATGAGCTTTAGTTGATATAAATGAGACCTCCCAATTGAAGAGTCCAGCTGCAGCCTTCCGTTCCCTCTTCCGCCGCTTCTCAGTAGCTTTTTCAGATTCATACGCAGAATCTAATTCTGCCAAGCTCTTCAGAAAAGTCATTGTATCGGAAAGACCTTGAAGATCTCCATGAAGAATATCAAAGTCTTCAATGCATCTAAACATAAAAATTGGTTGATATTACAAGAAATATCCACTTGATTTTAATAAAAGGCACACTAATTGAAGATGCATACGAGTTCATTAGGGAGCTCTTCTCATCAGTCTCACTCATTTGGCAAGTTGGTGATCCAATTCGAAGTTCAGTTTCAGCATTTGCATACCACTCGGGGATGGCCATTTCTCGTCCAGGTACCCTTTGAAGTTGATACCCAAGAATTATAGCATCTCGCAACCTTCTTGCCCCACTAAGCTACATTCCAGCAAGAGAAGAGCGTAAGTAGAATATATGAATTACATTCCTTTCTTTTTTTGTGTGTGGTTGCACAATTTTCCTATTAATTCAAATACCATGGAATTGTGTCATAGTATAGTGCTAATTTTGTTCCTCTATTTTTTTATTTGTCAGGGTGCAAATAAACCAGTCACAACTACAGCCCAAGGTTGATTATGATCAAACTGTTTGGTATTGAACTTTTAGACATCTACGCCTTTGAAATTACCAATGAAATTTGACACGTGTGAATTACCTTATCTGATGCCCAGTTTTTCCCAATAGCTGTTTCTTGAAGGACCTGAGCTGCCACCTATAATTTTCAAATCTGCATATTACTACAAAGATGCTAAACTAATTGTATAACTAAATACTTGTCTATAGCAACAAAGGAAGTACCTCACCACCATTGGTGCCTCCTTCATAGCAAGGTTTTAAACTGATTGCACGCTCAAGGTAAGGTCTCCAATGACCAGTGAGCAGATCTCTCCTAATCATCTCAACTCCGGATTGATAATACTGTTAAATTATTTTAACCAACCATAATCAGATGTTTGACCAGAATGTTTTAAAGAGAGGCGAACAGAATGATGACAATGAATGACACACATGAACAAATAGAAAAAGTATTTTACTATTAGAAAGTCAATCTTTTCTTTAGGTCACTTCCGCAAAATATAAATGACCTTTAAATTTAGTGATTAAAAATATTAGCACTAGAGAGGAGAGAATTACACATAGAAATTGAGCACAAGAGAGGGTAAAAATAATATTTGTCTGTGTGCATAGAGTTGCCAGTAAATTTCAGAAAAATGGGGGAGAGGAAGAATTTGGTGCTCAAAAGATAAAGGATGAAACGAACCTCAAGCATATTTCTCAAAAAAGGTTCTTCATTGAAATAATCTCTGCGTACAAAGACAAATGGTAATTTGAATGCAAGGGCTTCACTCACAGTGCCATATCCAATTTTTCCTGAAATAGTAGGAACTCGAATAAATTTAACTCTATCAACTTAACTTAGCTCAGTCACTCTTAAAAGTCTCAAAATTTACCCAGCATACAATCGGATGCCGCTATGATATCAGGAGTATAAGCATCTTTTGCAAGCTTCCTAAAATTTGGTGGAAGCTCCTGGCTCTCCGAAGCACCACAGAGCTGAGAAAAATAAATAAATGTCTTTTAGTAATATTTCTAGCCAGGAAAAACAGGTAGAATCTATGATATGAAGACATACCAGGCCAAGCCATCCAGGGGGTAGAAACTCCTCTTTCAACTTCCAGCCTGATGGCTGCAAATGAGAGACAGAACTACAATTAGCAAAATGTGGAAGATAACTCACAGAGCGGTGAATCATATTAGAAAACTAAGGCACAGTAAGATTAGTATTATAAATTCACGAAGTAGAGTCTGGGCGATCATCTCAAGAATTCAATGATTGTATAACTAGAATGTACAATAGGTCATCCATGGTATACCTGTCCACCAAAGTTCAGAATGACTAATTTGACATCTTCTTCAATTTCCAGTTCCTTCCTCACCTATAACCAGGAAAACAGTGAACAACTATACACTCAATTTAATTAAGCAACTGAAAGACTTTGCAAAAAAGATTCAGGAACTAAAACCTCTTTGCGGGATCTGTGTAACCTCCTCACAACTAAAGGTACGTCAATTACATCACGGAATGCAGGCACTGCAAAAGTATGAATAAAATATAAGAAAACATCCTTACTGAACCCTAGAGACAAAGAGATGAAGGCAATAGAGACAGGGAAGCCACTGTCTGCAGGGTTGTACAAAAACTACATACTTGGGCAGTATCCTGGGAGGCGAATCAGGAACTCACAGTGAGAATAATCTTCTGCTATCTATATCCAACACAAGGAAATTTACCGCAGAAATATCAGATTTGATGATGCAACTAGCCAACTAGTATGATATTAAATCAATACCGTGAGAAAATAACAACTTTCATCAGCATGATTCACAACCTAAAGGTGATATTTCGAGATATGGGCAGATAATATCAAATCTAAAAAAATGTAAGAGTAGATGATTTAGAATAAAGAACATGACAGATCACCTGCCAAACTATAGTACGATGATGACTTCCGGCAGCCATGACATACTCAGCATAGATGAAGTCCCAGCTGTACAGATTTTCACAAACTTGAAATGATTGTACAACTTACAAAACCAGTGATTATTTTGAACGAATATCTCACATTATTAGAATATGCATTTACATTTGAAATCTACAAGAGTTTGAGTTAAGAGAAATGCTGGCATCAACAATTACCTGAAGTTAGTGACACAGACAGAGCGAATCCCAGCATCGGCTGCAGCTCGGCACGCAACTGGAACAACATCTGAAACCTGTTCTTGCACAATTTTACAAAACCGCGAAAGTAATGAACATAACTACAAACTCCCTTCAATCAATAGCCTAATATCGGAAAAGCTCAAACTTGCAACCAAAAGAAGCATTCACTTACCACCAGGTCAGCTTTGATGGAGGTCAGCCACTCTACTTCAGTTTTCAATATAGACTCCCTAGGCACCACAGCCGTCTCCGAATACTAGTACAACAACCACATATATATTACAAACGACTACAAATTGCTGTTATCTCTATCCAAACTCCAAAGGCTCAAAATTTCTATACCTTCTCCAAAGATGCAAGGCGATCGACTGTCAATGCATCCGCCTGAACCGCTCCACAGTCCAGCAGCACCTAATTTCCACCACATTCAACACAATCAACTAAACTCGCATCCTACTGCTCTCAAAATCACATCAATTTGGATGTTGAATGCGAAATTCGACTCCGAAAAACTCACCTTGCGGATGAAGAGCCGAGGCGACTGAATCTCCGAGGTGAAAACAAAGTCAGGAGCTCCGGTGACGACATGCACGTCATGGCCGGCGAGGATCAGGTGCCGCACCACCTACAAAACCACCGCATTTATTTATTCTCTCGTGATCAGCAATTAAACAATTCAGAGTAAAATTCAATTTCAAAGAAGAGAGAATTTTGGAACCTCGACGACGCGAGTGGCGTGGCCGAAGCCGTGGCCGGTGACGTAGTAAGCGAAGACGAGGTGGTGCCTGGAGGCGGAGACTCCGTCGGCCTCTTCGTCAATCCTCATAGCTCTGCTCTCTGATTGGTTTGTTTGAACTAATCAGAAAAGAAATGTGATCATAGAAAAAGAGTGACTGTGTTTGAAACAAGTGAGACGGTAAATTGGTTAAGAGTATTTATAGCACGCCGAATGCGTGAGAGTGAAAAATCAAAACGGATCAGTGGATAAGCATTGGAGTTGTCGATGTCATCGGGGCTCTAACAAACTTCTGTTCTCGGTGGCAGTCTTGCAGTCTTACTCATCTTCATCTCTATCTTCTTCTTCCTCCTCCTTTCTTTTCTGGTCAGCTCCAGTTGAGTTTGAAACACGTCACTGCCCCCTCAACTTGACGGACTCATTTTTATGATTTACCTACAAATTTGGGCATCAGTTTCCAACTCCATTATTACCTGCTTTATTTTCCTTACGGATTTTTTGTTTTGGATAACAAGGGTCATGAACTCACACACTGCAATAGCTCTGCATTGAGAGAAGCTAGTGGTGCAATGGCACGACGTCATTCCTTTTCAGTCGAATTGAGTACCCTTTTTCTGCTGGGAGGAATCTCAACGACCAAGTATATTCTACAATAAGATATCTTTAAGTATTCTTATGCTCTACTTTTTTTTCTTTTGCTCTTTATATCAGTAATGGCACCAGGGTTGCGTGATGAAACCGCTTATACACACCCAAAACTAGCACTTCATGTTCAAATATTACTATCGTTATAGATATATTATGATGTGAAGTCGCTATAAATCAAGTCTTTATTTCTCATCAACGCACACTAAACAAGTAGGAGAATCACTGTTAAAAGTAGCAATTTGTATCTCATTAACTGATTGAGCTAGGGATTGGAGGAATGAACAGGCAAACTACTAATCCAAAATCTTAACGTTGTTTCTCGGAAAAAAGAAAAAAGAAAAAAAAAGGGAGGAATCACAACCGGCCAGCCCAACCTTATTAGATTTGGGCTCGCAAGCGACTAAGTAAATCTATTGGATTGGGCCTTGAAAGACCAAGGCAGTCTCGTGTCTTTATATATAGCTGCTCGTGGACCTCCTTCATCACTCAATCTAGGGTTTTCATTTAGGTCTCACCGCCGAATGTCTCTCTTCTTCTGCAAAACTGTGCAAGAGAAAACTCTCCTGTCTTCGTGATCTGCGAAAGGCTCCTCACAGTCATTGCCCATCTGATTGTGAGACTCAGGCACCTGTCGTAGATCATGAAGATGGGGTATCTTTCTCAAAGCCAAATCTGGTAGTAATTCATATTCGTTTTCCATGGAGATTTATGGGGCTGGAGTTTGACTCTTTGGCTATTATAACCGTACCATAGAGATGAATGCAGCTTCCCTATATCAATCTCAACCTTTCCACACTTAAATTCTCCGGCTTTTTATGCTGGGGGGTTTCCTGTCGAGGCTGATACATTTTGCTTCCAATTATTTTGTTTTCTATTTGGTTAGATTTTGGGTTTTGATTTCTTCAACTAGTGAAAGATTTCTGCTTTTCAAATCGAATTTGAATTCGAGTGGTAATTCAGGCAACCCTTTTGCGATGGCAATGGCAAGAGAGGTGTTTAGCTGCTCGTAAATTAAGTCTTTTGCTCTTCAGACTTGCTGAGATGACTCTTTGAAGCTGGTCTAGTAAGCATTAGTACATTCTCTCTTGTTTATGAGTTTTGTATTTTCTTGGACAAAGTTGATTTAGTAAAAATGCTTCGTTTTGATGATCTATTAGAGACTATGAACTGTTTTGATTATCTATTTGACTATCTAAACATTGCATTCTAGAGCCATACATGGCGATATCAATAATATTTCAGATGGCATTCATGACCAATTATACAGTACAAAGTGGAGTTCTAAAACAGAACAAGTGAAACAGCCTTCATTATGTAACAAAATTCTCCTCTAAATGATGAATTGCTTTCACCACCAACATAACTAAGAACTGGGGAACACTAGGAAAATAATTCATTATGAACCGGTGAACTGGCACAATCTTCCGATTATAAGACTGTATTCTCCTCCAAACATAAATAAGAACTGGAGAACATTTTGCAATTGACTACCATGTGACGGGAGTGTAAGTGTTACCCCAGGTGATGGGAGTGTTTGTGTTATTGAGCAGCTGTGGCTGCGTACAATGGTGTTGTTGCTGTTGCTGCCAGCGTTGTAATTCAAAAGATCCATCCATCGGAGCACCCAACTGAGAAGGTTTAGAACCATCTAAACTGATATCATCCGTGTCCATCATTTCAACTTCTTCAGCTTGCATTGGCTCTGACTGACTGGCTGCCTGTGTCTCCCTTCTTGGTGATGGAGGCCAAGTAGATTCAACCCATGGAACAATAGCCAAACAGCCATTTGATTCTTCTCTGTTACTTTGTTCAGCCTCTACTTGTTTTGCTGCCCACTTTGAACTTCCCTGTGTAAATATACAGTCTGCCAGAGATAGATTGATCAGCATTTTACACTGAAATTGTCACTATCTACTAAAACAACACATAATGCACATATAACAGCATAACACAATAGAGCTCTTGGCATTATAAGTTCATTAGGCAATCTTCTTGGTTCTTTCTGTGGTAGTATAGTAGTCATATCCATTCCTAAACTTTGACATGCAGAGAAGCAGCCTCAAAATTACTCTGCTAAATTTACACACAAAATCCTTTAAACAGCAACATGTAGTCATACCTCTTAAACCCGGAATTAAGTCCGAATTCACAATGATAGAGAAATCCCTAGAAGCAGGGGTTTTGTAAAACGTATTGGTATTGGCAGGGTTGTAGAGCACCAGAGCCTTGTCATTTTCGTCAGACAATGGTAAGGGCTCCATTGGCATTTCACTGGGGCAAGCCAAAGCCTGTTCCTGTGCTAGCCTTTGCTCCAAGGCCTCAATTCCACCACTCTTATCTTCCGCCATAGTCGGAAAAAAATCAGCATCCTACATTTCCACAACAGTAAATCAAAACTTGCAAATCAAAAACTGTAACAAGAGCTCAATTTCAGAAAGAGGAAATTACCAGTCGCCTGGACTTGGAGAAATTAGACGACATGTCGTCGAACGCTTCTTCAAGCTCTTTTCGCTTCAGAGGCCTTTGACCAAACACCTGGAATGCACTACTCGGAACTCCGTTCATAGCTCCGATCAAGTTACCGTCCTAAAATCCACAACACAGAAATTAGAAAATCGCCGATCGAACCAACAGCTCTGCTAATACGGAAACACGCGATTCAAATTGATATCCATAAAACCCTATATTTCTGATAATTGAATCTATAAGAAAGCGAAAACTGCGAGCGTACCAGTCGCCGGGATTTCGATGACGACGGAGACGACATGTCGTCGGACACTTGCTCGAGGTCTTTCCGCTTCATCTTCTTCTTCCGCTCCAAAACTCCAAAATCAAGACAGGGAAGCTTTGGCTCCTCTCCACAATTTGGGGATTTTAATTTGGATTGGTTTTTGGGATTGAATTTCCTACTGGTTTATAAGGGGCAAGTTCTCGGTGGTTCTCTGGAAGTTTCTGCATCTTTCCCGTTCCCGCCCATAATATCCGGACAAGGCCCAGCGCTTCGTAGCCCAAATAGCCCAATTCTAGATATTCTTCTTTAAATGGCCCAATTTCCAAGGCCCAATTTAATTGCTGGGATGTGGCAATCTAGGTTGGTGAGGGGGGGAATTTAGGGTAAGAGAATGGAGATTGATTTGTGGTTCTTGCTAAAGGAGAGGTGAGTTTTCAAACTTGAAGTTTGAAGGATACAGATTGTGGGTTTACATTCCTCGTTTCAAAGCTGGAGTTCATGGAATCAAAGGATAAAGATAGCGAGTTGTTTGAGTTGTTTCAGTGTTGAATTTGAGTTACGAGCTTCAAACCTAACACTAGTAGCGATATCTTAGACCTCAAGCTGAAACTGGTAAGGATCACCATGTGATAGAACAAAATAGGTTTCTCAATAATAGTGTGGTGGATGTTATATTGTTTATCTTATCAGACAGTCTGACATGTTATGTTGTTAGATTGTCGATATATGTACGTAATTTCTTAAATTAAGCATAAAAACATAAAACACACAAAGCTAATCATCGTACATTACTCATCACATCCATCTTACAAACCAAATTGCCTAGGAAACAAAATGCAAAGAAGTCCGCAAGTGAAAGAACTCGAAGAGAAACAAAGTTTTCGAGGAAATGGCAAGTCCGGTAATATCTAAGTAAAGTTGGATGGCAATTGCGTAATTTGATAACACATATGGAGGGAACTGTTATCGGATAACGAAGGTGACACTCTGCTCGTTCTGACTTCTGAGAGGAACTAATTCCGACTCCAATGGCAACAATGGCGACGATGATCTCTATATCCCCCTGGAAACTCGGTTCCTTACCGACTATGTCATTGGCACCCTCAACGACGAGTCGTTTCCCGAAACCCGCAAAATGCTCACCTATCAAGCAAGAACCAGAGGTACTATTCAATCTTCAATTTTTACTCGTCTGAGCTAAACCACTCATCAATGGGCTTTAACAACGACATGTCGTTTAAGAATCAGACTGACACTAGTCCAGTTAGGTTGATTCTTCTGCAGCAATTTTGTGCGAGCCTTGCAATGGCAGAGGGTGGTTAGTCTGTGATTTCTGTAAAGGACAGAAAACCAATGTGAAATCTGAGTCTAATAGGACCTATAGGAGATGCCCATCTTGCAGAGCAGTAAGTTTGATCTTCAAGTTTCAATTTTTACCGACACCCAGAACAGATTGAGGTGAAAGATTTGATTTTGATGGTTGAAATTTTTGGTTGCAGATTGGGTATGTGTTGTGTTCAAAGTGCAAAGTCTTCAAATGTGTCACATTCCCAAATTACAATGATGGTGAAGAGTTGTCCTTTTGAGATCTTTGTGTTCCCTTTTTCAGGTTCTCTTTTTACCATACATCGTAATTCTTTGATGAAATGGGAAAAACCATTTATCCACCCATGTTATTTAAGTGTTCCTCTCATTTTCCCTATGAAAAGTTGAATGCTTGAATGCTTGTATCTGTTGATTGCAGAATGTATATATAAAAGACTCCATCTTGGTGCCAAAATTATATGAATATTATATCTATATTTGTGCACAAGGAGTTCTGATGATGAATGTGTAAGTTGATCTTATAAAGTATCTAAAGGTTGAAATGCTGAAGCATAATGAAGCCAAATCTACCTAAATTTGAGTTTCATTTGGTAGCAGCGAGTTTTTTAGATTGAATCAGTGGGTTTCATTATGTATGATCATTACATCCTCAACTAGGTTAATTTAGTAATTGAACCTGGCAATCTAAGTCTAAGACACACATTACTAATACTAAGTTGATTATGAGATCTTTTTATCTGTTTCAAATTATGGATCCACTGGAATTTTGCATCTTTTTTGTTTTGTTTTTTGCTCGAGTTAAGTTGTTAGTGTGTCATAAAGGACACTGAGATTAACTAAACAGTATATTATGTTCTTAAGAGCATATAGTTTCTCCTGTAGTTTATTGGGTTTAAGTAAACCCAGTGACTGAGATTTTATATTAAATGACAGCTAAACCTCCTGTTTAATGGCACATGTAGATCCAAAGTACTAACTGTACTTTCAAGTATAACATTACAAGTTGCTATCAAAACTATAATCTTTGAGTATCTCAAAGATTTGGTGTTTGATCTGGTTGATTAACACATGGATCCAAACTCACTATCCAGATTTGATATTGCATTGTCTGTATGTATTATATTTCACAACAAGGTGGATCTTTAACGATTCTGATTTACCTCATGTACTTGTAACAGATCCTAACATTTTGATTTGTTTGGTTTGATGGATACAATTGGATTACAGCTTTAGCACCAGGTTTTTCCCAAAACTGATTGCCAAGAATTATGAAACTGAAACTGTATTGCATGTGATTATTATTAAGCTTGTGCTACTTGCAAATTGGATAGAGTCATTTTCATTGCAGATGCATGTGTCATGTGATCCTTCATTTTACTGGATCTTACTGCTTATTATTTTAACATCAAATTGCATTAGTTTCCCAAATTCAAATGGTTCGTTAGTCACCATTGACACATGGCTCCCTGGAGTTTGACACAGAAGGACGCATGTGAATGAACAAGAGAGGTTGTGAAAATCTGCCAATGTGATTTAGATTGTCGGGTTTTTACTTGATTCAACCGCTGATAGGTGCAATATGATATTGTTATATGAATCGTTATATCTTTGAAGTACACATTTGTTTAGGAATTTCTGCATCAAAATCATAGGATAGCGCACCCTGCGGGTTTGTAAGCAATGACAGATTCAAAATAGTGGTTTGGTGACGACAAAATTGCATGGAATGAAACTATTGAAAATTTATATGACTGTTAGAATAGGACAATGCATTAGGTACTAAATTGTACCGATTACTGATTTACCAAATCTAGCTCTTTTATAATATATATTCCATATGAGCATTTTCCAAAGCACATGAACTTGTCCTGACACATATGGTTAAACATTTTGTAGTCACCAGAGAAATGTTGACCAAGACCAGTTACTTTTCCATGAAGTAATCTCTGTATTCAAATTTACATTTCTGAATTAGTTTAAAAGTTTAATACAGATGTTTAATTTATTTCTTGTACATAAATTTGTCATCTGATTTGGTGGAGAAACTTTTGGAGCTTATTGGGTTTTAGATTCATGTACCTTTCAACAAGTTTTCATTTTCATGTAGAAAAAATGTTGGTTCTTAGTTTTCTTATGGTGGGGATTTAGTTCATCCTTTGTTTCTGATTGCAAGTGGCTCTGCAGACATGTGAACAGTAACATGTTGGGACGATAAATTTGAGTCCATTAATTGCTTTCATGAGTTCATCTCATCCTATCCCCATTTGCATCATCAATGAAAACTGGTTTACTGCCTTGTCACTTTTGTTGACTACTGAGTAATTTAGATTGGATTCCAGAAAACATGCTTACCTAATAGTGGGAAGTGGTGCAATTTTCTTAGGGTGAGATATAATTCATCCCTGATTTCTTTTATTGTAAGTTGCTCTGCAGACATGTGAAAGACTCATATTGGGATGATAAAACAGATACATTAATTGCTTTTATCCTACCCTATCGACATCTGCTTCATCAATGAAACTGATTAACCGATTACATGCTGGTATCAAAACTGGTGATCTATCACTTTGACTCTTCGGATTGGATGCCGGAAAAAATGCAGTGCAGTTATGTTGCTAAACTGTCAATGTTGTTTGAGTTTATAATCCACATTTAGTGTCTCACGACATAACATGCTCGATATTTGGAGAACGTTACTGATATGAGTATGGAGTTTTATTTGCATTAGTTTTGGGAAGAAATGCTTGTTTGTTGATTGGGTATAAGATGTGCAATTAGATATATAAACAGAATGAGATATTGGATTTGATGCCTGAGAAAATGCATCAGATTTGATATACACATTACATACCCAACATAAAAATGCTTCTCCTTCTCATCTGATGAAGAAGCGATCTAAATGAGTTACCCGAAAAGAAAACTTCAAACTATTATCTGCACATTGGGCTTTCTGGGTGGTAAAAGTTGAGCTGGCTTTCTGAATAGCATCCTTGCATGAAGAATGTATCCCTATCTTCCTCCACCATCTTCAAAAGCTCTTCAAATACAGAAACCTCACACGGAATCCTCAGAACGCCAGTCTGCTGAAACCCGAACTCCTCCTCAGCTTCTCTCAGCAGAAACTGAAAAGCAGGACGGCCAAGATAATCTGTTGGAATGACGAATCTCTTGAGCTCGTCTCCAACACAAACAGCAAGGTACCCTTTGGGGACATGAGCATTGTTAGAAGCATCACAGGTACTGCCGGTTTTGTCTGATAGAGAAAGTGTTCTTTTCAGAAACTTGATGCTCTTGTTGCTGCTACTGGTGGTAATGGAGTTCGCTTTCGGCGAGTTAGCGATCTTTCTCCACTTCTTGAGAATCTGCTGAAGCCTCACAATCTCCCTGATCTTGTTAGACTTCTTTGAATCCATGGTGGTGCTGTTCATTCTTGAAGCAGATTGTGAACGTAAGCTAGCTTCTGTATGTAACCTTGTGCCTTGTAAACTGCTTCTGTTTATGTTTGCAGTTTACCCTTCTGAGATGGATGCTTTCAATTTATAGTAGTTGGCCTCTGGAATTTTGAATAGTTTTATGTACATTTTCGTATAATATATAGTTTCATATTCATGGTCACCTTTTTGTATGTATTTATAAATTACGACTAACCCATCATAAGGGGAGGGTTTGTTATTTTCATCATCAACTATAGTCTCGGGACTGATACAGACCTGTGCACCACCAGTTTACTATCTCCCATCTCTCTCTCTGTCCACGATTTTCAAAGCTTTACTGCTTAAAACCAAACCAGCACTGATTATGATTTGTGAATCAGACTGGTACTAACACTCACGGGACCTCGTACAATTCAACTGTAGCATTTAACCACTTCTTGAATTTAGGGTATTTTATAAGCATCAACTCTCAGAAAACCTCACGGGAATTTTCGTCCAGAGGGCCAATGGCAATGCTAGTGTTCTTTCACGGAATTAAGCCTTTTCTTGTTTCTTCCTTTCTTTTGTTCATGACAGACACCCCGACGGACCTTACGACTCCGTTAAAATGCAGACATCATAATTCATATGCATGGTGTTTTTGTACTGTGCAAACACAGCGTCAAGTTTTGAAGTCGGCAATGTCCGGTAGCTCTTAAACCAATCCCCAACTTGGGATATACTAAAAACCTACTCAAAACAAAATAATGATTCTCAATCTTCGCCTAATCTTTATATTATCTGAATAATAAAAGTTCTTCTACGCACCGATTTTGTAAGTCGGTTACATAACCACTCTCATACCAGTGAACAACTAAAAGTTGTAAGTAAGGTAATGAATCTAAATGTTCACCTAAATAACTTGTATTTGAAAGTAGGGTTATTTGATCTGCTCTTACATAAGCACCTACGTACATGATTGATTTGATTAACGGCGGATTTAACTTAATTATTGCACGTTGAAGCAAGGGTGCATCACCTAAGTACAGATGCATACATATATAGTAGCTAGAAGCCTAGAAACATGTACATACATCCAAAAGTACATGAAATTAGACTCCCCGAGCTTCATGATTATGATTAGCAACTATATTTAAAATTGCAACTATAACGTGATCCGCATTAACGATTTGATTTCTGATTAACTACCGAACATGGCTATCTCACCCCTTCGTAATATTGAAGAGTTTAAGCCATTGAAGTCTATAAAATGTTCCTTTCCAAACTTAAACAAATTGCTAACGGGTTGAGTTTCGTCTCAGTTGTTAATTTGCTTCATCTGCTACTGATTTCATCATTTTCTTATCGAATTTTAACCTACCGATCTTTAGGTTATTGTGTAACTTTCAATGTACGATGAAGTACACTTGTGCATTCGAAAGTTTGGCAGACCAATTTACGTAGTTCCATCAAAATGGTAGAGATAGAAAGACTTGAGTCCAAATAAAAGGCATATATGTAGTTCAAAATGCTAGCTAGGACATTGGATCAAGGCAAATATAGTGCATGACCCATTAATAAACAAATAAGTTAAGAACACACTCGATCAACAAATTCTTACAATTTTATTCAACAAATAAGATTCGTTGGTTGTTTTTGTTTGGAGGTAAACTCTAAAAAAAGCCTCAAAAAATCAAATACATCCAGCCTTGATAGCATCCACCACCAATGATTAAACGCACAAATGATAAATGATTAAACCAACCTTAATTTGATAATCTTCCTCTTCTGGTTGGTTACCATGTACGCACATATTCGATCTGATATATAAAAGTCTCTGACCCTAAACCCTTGATTTGCATTGTATTCTATTAAGAACTGAGGTAGCTAGCTGCCTAATCAATGTGGCTGTTTTGTATAATAAACTTGCTAATTAGCTGTCTTTATTTTTTTGGTATGTACCTGCAAATGTGTGTTCGCACAAAGGGTTTCGATTATATTCGTCTTCCTTTCATAACTTTATGCCACGTAATATACTGACTTTATATATATAATTCCTACTCCAATTGTCCAAGAATGTTTAAACCCTTTAGAATAATGATTATGATCCCTCTTCCCCTTAACTTTCAGATGATGATTCTGAGGTTAGCTAGATTAGTAAGTTGTTAGCCTGACGTATATAAGCTTCATTAGTTTATGATCTCTAACAATATAATTTTATCTTTTGCAGCTGTCTAGTTTAATCAAATCTTTGGTTTGTTGGTTTGCAAATTAAGCTCACGTAGGCACGTATATGCAATTTTTTTTTATAGGATGAAGTTGATGCATGTCATGATGTGACAATAGCACAAACACATTGTAGCTTCATGATATATATATATATATATATAAATATATATATATATATATGGCCCTTCTAATAAGGGATTCATATTTTAAGCTATTTATAAGGATAGGGCATTACACCAACTTCCCGATTATAATTTTACATCTCCACCGTTCATATCTTAGGTCTATATGAGTAGATCACCTCTACAAAATTTCATATGATTTGGTGATTGTTAAAACTTTCAAAAGTTTGATTTAGTTTTAATGACCTTCAACGGTTTTAGTTTGACATAAGCTGGACCGTTCAAAATCATTAAAACTAAATCAAACTTTTGAAAGTCTTAACGATCACCAAATCATATGAAATTTTGTATAGGTGATCTACTCATATAGACCTAAGATATGAACGGTGGAAATGTAAAAATTCAATTGGAAAGTGGTGTAATGCCCTATCCCTAGAAAGTAGCCAAAAATAAGAATCCCTCAATAGAAGGGGGCTGTACAACGAATTTACGCGCTTCAGTGCTTCTAGGTCGTTATGATATATGAATGGATAAGAAACCGATCGATCACTGTTATGATTGACTTGGGGTGAGCAATCGTCTTCAACTTCAATGCCTGCAGCTACAGCTTCAGAGCTTCTCTCTGCTTCAGAGAGCACACAGAACCTAGAAGCACTGGGTTTCTTGCTTATTTATTTATGCATGCGCAGTTCCAGGCACATGCAAGGCTCATAGTTGCTCGATCCCTCAGATAGGGTCCGTGCTTCATGCTTCGATTCACATGAATGAATCTGTTGCTCTGCTAGCTCTAGATAATTATATATTCGCATTCTGCTGCTTAATTTCATACCACTGATTGAACCTGTACCTGGTTGCGAGTACTGTACGTAATTATCAAGAAGAAACCCAACAAGTTAAGCCTTTGGAAAGGTTCATGACGAAAAGTTAGTGTATATTAATACCCTAGCCAAGAGGTTCCTCCATACTTTCGGTTGGTTCTGCCTTGTGGGAACTTGGTTCTTCGAATAGTTCAACGACATTTCGGCCATGACTATGGATCTCTGTCCTGGTCGACTCTGATACAGAACTGCCTAATTAACTTGCCTCGGAAATTAAACCTTATCAAAATGGAAACAGAATCCTTAGCCTTTAAGGATCTTTATGAGGAGGCCCATAAGTTCAGGTTGGGCTCAAAAATGAGGAGGCCCATAAGTTCAGGCTGGGCTCAAAAATTAGATCAACTAAAAACTTGGAAGGTTTGAACAACATCGATTAATTTAGTGTTGTCGCGGTTTGAATTAGCTCAGAAGGGTTTGAGACTCAAACCGTAAGTCCCCAACCAACCTGTTTTTTTTTTCTTTCGGTTTTGCAATATTTCAAACCATAACATTGTAGGTTACTATTCCTCTCGTATTCATTTGCAATGGGAGCATGCATGGTAAGGTCTTTCACTTGCTCGCAAGCCTAGAAAGTGTAAAACTAAAGACTTTCACTCTATGAAAATCCAATTGTTAATGCGTCACCAAATTAAGTTCGTTTTAGTTGTTATGATAGAGCCAAATACTAAAGAAAATTGTTATCTTTAGTAAAACATGAACTCTCTATACACTGAATATGACATCTTTTGAATGAGATGCCTTATTGGCTTGCTTTTGGATAAAATCTCCAGAAATTAACTGTGCATTAGAATCTTTCAGTAGAATATTCTTCTAAATGACTACTCCTCACATATCAGTGGGATTTTTTTGGAGATAAAAAGATGGTGGCGGTTCTTCCAAGTTAGGTATATTGGAGCACTAGACGCGAATGGTCACATACATGTTGCACCAGAAATATATAAACATAAGAAAAGAGGAAGGCCATCTGACCCCTCTTTTCAAAGCAAGGTCGAGTAAGAAGACTGCAGCTAGCTACAACTATGAACTATGAAGCTGCTTGGATTTGCTTCTACCATGTCTGGTCTCCTCGGAGCACTAGTTACACACAGTGGCCTTAGGTGGATCGCAAAGCAATGTTGGTCACCCACATTTTAAGGCACCCCATTATATCCCACTGATTTGACTCCTCTTTTTGGTCATCAGAGACAACATTAGTACCATGTATGGATGAAATTTCTCTTTGTTTATTAGAATTTTAGGGTTTGATTTTGCTTTTAAGTCTATGCATGGAGGACATGCATGTTTTTTTTGTCTTCCAGTTTATTGGTTAATTCTGAGTTTATTTTTATTTGTTATCCTTAGTAAATCAGTGTGTATCCCACTAGGAATATAATGCTTGGACTAGCTCGTTGATCAAACATGGAATTTAAAGGACAGAGACGATCGCGATGTCACATTTTGACAAAGTGAGACCCGTATACACCTTGATTAGCTTGCCCAGATCATCATAAAGATTTGCCTTTTCTCTACTTTGGACTAGTATAGAGTGCTGTCTGCGATTGATTCATGTGTCCCATTCATGCTTTACGTACTACATATCTTTTCCTTGATGATCATGTCTTTCTTTCTGCATAGTGTTGGTTAATTTGATATAACAGAGGTGAAGTCTCAAACATTCGGTTTGTGTTAGATACTGACTAAATAAAAGTGGAATCCACTGCTATACTTATAATGATGAAATGTGAGAGTAAAACATAGCTTGATGGATTGTGATGGTCTTGATTACATGTATTTACACTCAGTATTGTCTAGAGTTGCATACAAAATTAACTATAATTAAGTATAGTTTCCTAATTAACTGGACATAATGATATAGCTAGAGACGGGCATGACCAAAAACGGCACATTACAACTATATTTGTGTTTTGTTAGGCATAGTTGCTTCCTTGCTGGCGCATAGACTATAACTAAGTTCATGTATTCTCCTACTTAATTATGGAAGAAGAATAAACTAATTTTGATAGCACTAATTAAGATATTATAAGTACGCAGAAGATCAAAAGTACTTCATATTTCTTAAGAGAGATCGTCATATGACCTAGCTAGCTGCAACAACCAATCCATGTCATCTAGGATCAGCTACAGTGGCTGCA
Source organism: Fragaria vesca subsp. vesca (assembly GCF_000184155.1). Taxonomy (NCBI): domain Eukaryota; kingdom Viridiplantae; phylum Streptophyta; class Magnoliopsida; order Rosales; family Rosaceae; genus Fragaria; species Fragaria vesca. Next base: position 22,188,052 of record NC_020492.1, on the reverse strand, counting down.
TGTTATTGATTGTGATTAACGACATTGCATTATGCATAAATCTAACTGATTACGAATTTACGATCTTTGATCTTCTGTATGTAATAATTTGGTTGAGAATATATATATGCAGTTTAGAAGTAGCAAATTAAGATCGAGGAAAGAGTGAAACGGCTTTGCGGATGATGATGTTGATTAATTAGTGTTGCTGATTATTTAACCTTCCCGGCCGGGTTCAAATTAGTGGGATCGGATCGACATAATATGCGAGTGTAGTCCTTGGTGAGTCATGAACAAAGCGTGCTCTATCTAGCTGTTCCTTGTCAGACTCTCACTTGCATTGCATTGGCTTATAAATTAAACGTAAACCGGTAAACGTATACCATAGAAATTTTGGTGGAAGAGATCAAAACACCAAAATGTGGAATCCATCAAATACGTTAATGTCGTTACGAAATTCAAAACATCCTTAACTTGAGAAATACCCAGAAAAAAAATGTGTGCAACCCATTTCGGGATGATGTTTCACGACGAGGGTTTCAGATACTTCTGATTTCTGAGGGGTAATTTGCTATACATGAGCCTATACATACTTAAACGATGATTACTTATGCCTGTATATCATGCCAAGAAACGCAAGGATATATAAATGATAATCACCTCAAGAAAATGTTTATAAATTGCAGATTAATAGTGAAGAGAAAGTAATTCGAACTTGGACACACAACAACAAAATAGAGTAAATGTTACACAAAGAGTGGCTTTTAGAGGTGTTGCAATCCACACTTGTGTGACAATTTTTCCCCTAATCTCTACTAATACCCAAACTTATCACACATAAAGAAGAATGCAACACCTCTAATGTGTGGCCGTTGCTCCATATTGTTGTTGTGATATTTTTCCAACAAATTAATTATTAAAAAAAGAAGAAGAGTAATATCATCAGGCCAATGAGTGCTAGTTTCTGACCCAATTTCTCCGGAGACTAATTTCTAGTTGGATCCATTAATTTCTGTTGGCTAATATCTTGACTTCTGACTAATCAAATCACCAAGTGCGAATCCATTCGTGCCAAAGGTTATATAGTGTGGTGCACTTAAACAACACAATAAGGTAGACAAAGCCAAACTCTGGATCGGCGTAACATGGCAAAATTGGCGTATCTGGTTCGAAAAGAAATTCCACATTATTAGATTCATGTCTGGTAATGTGGAAAGATAAATAGTACTCATAATGGAGAGAAGGAGAGAAAAAAAGGTAGCTATATATAAGGTGGACAGAGAGGAGAAAAAGCAAAGCTCATTTCTTATATATGCATGATATATCCCACGTTATTAGACTCAGGTCTGTAATTTAGCAATAAAGTGGGGGGTTTTGCTTTTCTCATATGCTACTTTAGTTGCTGTGCTCATGTTTTATCATCCTCCTCGGTGCTCATGGATTATATATAGGGGAGCTCTGGACTACTGAACCAGGCAGTTAAACGAGTCCACATTCATTTCGTATTTGTATATTCAGAGCTGAGAGCCCAGGCACGCACTATAGTGGAGGGAAACTGAAGGCCACGCTATATATATCTCATATTATAAGAGCAAGAGGAGGAAAAGCACCCAGCTAGGTTGAGAGAGAAAGAAGAAGAAGCAGAGAGAGAATCATGGAATGGAGAAAATGCTATTTGGATGTGATTCTGGTTCCTCTAGGGTTTCTGATAATGGCTGGTTATCATGGATGGTTGTGGCACAATGTTCGTACTAAACCCGAGACTACTATCATCGGCATAAACACCAGAGGAAGACGATTATGGGTTTCTGCAATGATCAAGGTACCTGTCTAAGATTGATAGCTACTTGCAGACACTACTCTTTTACTTGCTATTCAGTTCATTATCTTTCATTTCCACTATATTTCTCAACTATTTTCATTATTGTCATACAGCTTTTGATCCATCAACTATAAGCTGTAATTTGATTGTGTGATTTAGAGGCGCTAGGATACAACGTACGTACGTTATATTTGTCTTTCTCACAAATATGTAGCATCACTAGCATGTAAGCAACTTTTACATAGGCATGTATTAGGGTGACATGCACTCGTTCTCTTCTGATTTCTTCATTAGAATATTGGTCATGGTACTCAGTTAATCAGCATCTTTTAGCCAAAGATCGTGAGGAAGTAATATGTGGATCTTTTAAGCCAGATTATGAAGAAATTGGCATCTAATATATTGTGTATGAGTTTAAAATGATTCGAATCACTTCATCTACTGCCAATTCATTTTGGATGCGAAAAAAAAAAAAAAAAAAAAAAAACTAAGAAATACTTATGATCATATCAAACATGATCTAGAGGTAGATGTGATTATCAATTTGTGCATTGCATATTCACGACTCTCCTCCTCTTAGTGTTTTTTTTTATTGGTATTAGAAGAATATTAAGTATGTGATAGTAACATTTAGGCAGATAGACAAGCACAAGTTATTGGATAAGTTATGAGATAACTCGACCTAATTGCAGGACAGACACCATGCACCCCATTTGTTCTTTCTTCCACTTTACAAATCCACTCAGCTAGCTTCTCTATTGCTTCCCACGTCAGATCCTTCATCAGTAGTACATAGTAGTACTGCTTAAGTAGCTAGTCAAATGAAAGACGTAAATGCAAGTTTTCCTGCTTAATCATTCACTACGGATTCTCCACTAGATAAACACGTATAGATGACTACGGTTCTTGAATCTTGATCTGTACGTATAATCTAACTCTGTTTATACGTCTTTGGCAGGACAATGAAAAGAAGAACATCCTGGCAGTCCAAACCCTTCGAAACACGATCATGGGATCAACCCTAATGGCCACCACGTCGATCCTTCTCTGCTCCGGCCTGGCGGCCGTGATCAGCAGCACGTACAGTGTAAAGAAGCCGCTGAACGATGCCGTCTACGGCGCTCACGGGGAGTTCATGGTGGCCCTCAAATACGTGACCCTACTCACCATTTTCCTCTTCTCCTTCATGTGTCACTCGCTTTCCATCAGGTTCATAAATCAAGTGAACATCCTCATCAACAGTCCTCAAGACCCTACTTCTCCGGTGACCCCCGAGTACGTGTCGGAGCTTCTAGAGAAAGGTTACATTCTGAACACGGTGGGGAACAGGCTGTTCTACGCAGCACTACCTCTTCTGCTTTGGATTTTTGGTCCGGTGCTGGTGTTCTTGTGCTCCATTACCTTGGTGCCGATGCTTTACAATTTGGATTTTGTGCTTAGAAGCCCTGATCAGAAAGGAAAGAACATGGATGCTTCTGGAAATGATTCGGATTTCGTTTGAATATGCCAATGTCCCAACTCATGATCAAGGACGTTAATTTGGTGCATGCATGATCAATTAGTTGAATTAAAACAAGAAAATGAAAGATAAGACGGCAGCTTGAAGGATTTTTGTATAAATGCTTTGTTATCTCCTTTGATTTCCATGAATATTCAAGTATGATCGAATCGATCCATTCCTGCTTTACTAAATTTTGAGCATGCTTGCATTTCATCGAGCAAAGGAAATGACTGTGTACCAACATTACATTAAATAAAAAATATAAAATAAAGGAGAAGTATTTTTCAAACAACCACATAGGTCACACGAGACATAAGTGTACTGATTTATAAAGTACGGATCAGAGACGGAGTGAAATGAGTGATAGATCAAAGGAGAGAATTTCCGACCTCATGAGTCATATGAGAGTGGTGAGACTTAAGTTTATCGATTTATATAAAGTAAATAAGAGAAGAGTCAACAGAGCGAAATGAGTGACGGATGCGAGAATTTCCGACTCTATAATCTATAGGTCACACGAGACACAAATGCGCCGGTTATAAGACATTGAGAAATGAGTTCATCGAGTGATTGAGTTGTGGAGGCGAGAGTGGGAGAGGCCGGAGAGCCGTTACCAACTTACCATAGCTCTCACGGTTTAACTCAAAAAGTTTTTACCATTTCCTTTTTGAAAATCGAGATCCCAAAACGGCGCCGTTGGAGCTGAAATATAAAATCTTTTTATTTAGCGAGAGCATTTTTAAATCTGAGGAAACCGGGTGACCAGATCGACGTTCCTTCTTCTTTGCACGAGAACCCAGGTTGGCAGGTTGCGTCTGAAGCTTCTCACTGCGATCCTGCTCAGTGATCAGGTACCAACTTGGGTGTCCTCTTCTTTTGAATCTGACTGTTTTGCAACTTGTTGTTGTTGTTGTCTCTTGGAAACTTCTTACTCGTGATCATAGACCATTCTTTGTTTGGGAAATATGAATCGAAATGATTGCTAGTTTTCTACATTAAATTGTATCTGGGAGATTTACTGTCTTATAGCTTTCTATATTTTACACAAAATAATTTTGAATGTGTTGATACTTGCTGCAGTGTGGTAATCTTGATTTGGGTCTTCTCACAACAGGTAGATAACTGAGGGGAATTTGGTCTGTTTGTCAGTGCGGTCAGGGTAATGTTGGTGTTTGCAAGTTCTAATATACAAAGGTTAGAGTCACTCTTATGATGATTCTGACCATGGTTGATGCAAACATTGTAATGAGTTAGAATCACTCTATAGAGATGAATTGTGTGCGAACAACCTTTGTGATTCTTGGCTTCTTATTCTTCTTCTACTCTTGGGATGTTCTTGTGCTTTGTTCCCGTATCATTTCCTCTGATCACTGTGACCGTACAGCTCAGCAGGACCCAAGAACTCTCCGCTCTGACCAGCTAACGGTCCTCATCAATGGATACTCTGAGTCACGCATCCCTCTCCTTCAATCCATTGTCACTGCATATGCTGCATCCTCTTTGGTGTCATCAATTCTAGTCCTTTGGGGAAACCCTTCAACCCCATCCCAAACCTTGGCCCAACTTGCCAACAATCTCACACATTCCTCATTTGGCTTCAATAGCATCTCCTTAATCTGTCAATCATCAAACAGTCTCAATAACCGGTTCCTCCCCCGACCCTTAATTAAGACCCGAGCTGTGTTGGTGTGTGATGATGATGTTGAGGTTGATCCCAAATCCTTTGAGTTTGCATTTAGAATGTGGGGAGCAAACCCTGATCGTCTCATTGGGTTCTTTGTCAGATCACATGACATAGACTTATCAAAGAAAGAATGGATTTACACTGTGCATCCAGACAAGTATTCAATCATGCTCACTAAGTTTATGATTTTCAAAAGTCAGTACTTGTTTCAGTACAGCTGTGCAGGAGGGACTGTAATGGCCAACATGAGGAAGATTGTGGATAAGATGCATAATTGCGAGGACATATTAATGAACTTTGTGATTGCAGATGAGGTCAATGCCGGACCTATATTGGTTGGCGCTGAGAGGGTCAGGGATTGGGGGGATGCACGCAATGATCATGACAATAGGGATGGTGAAGGACGGCGAGGATTGAATGGGGAGGTTGCGCAAGTGGGTTTAAGTAGTAGGAAAGAGAAGCATAGGAAGAGAAGAGGGGAGTGTATAGGTCAGTTTCATAGGGTGTTGGGGAGAATGCCTCTGAGGTATAGTTATGGAAAGGTTGTCAACTCTGTTGGTGAACAAGGGCTGTGTCAAAAAGGAGGAAAATTGGTGCTTTGTGATCAATCATAGTTGGTTTTTCTTTTTCAGGGAGAACAGAAATTCGGTTTTTAGATCAAAATAGAGTAGCACTACGGAATGATGTCTGCTTTTCCTTGTTCATGTATATTGGTTCTTTTACAAGTTTAAACTTTAAAGTAACAAGTTCTGTAGTTATGAGCATTATCTACCTTGCCAATGTAATTCTCATGTTCTCTGCTAATCTTTGCCGTCTCATGTTTGATGTTGTCGTCAAAATGGATTTGGTTGGCTGCTGTATAACCTGTACTAAATTGAATCATACCACCTATGAAACAGATAGTCTTGTATCTTTGTACTCCATACTATTAAAGAAATGAAGGCTTATTGTTTTTCTCTTCAGGAGTTTTAAAGTAACAATGTTCTTTACTTATGATCAAAGCGTGCTACCTTGTCAATATACTACATGTTCTGTGCTAATGTCTTTGTTGTCACATGTTTGATGTTGTCAAGTTGAACTGGATGGTTACTGCCCTACATTGAACAAACAGATGTCTCATTTCATTGTGTTTCCATTACCAGCTAATAACATGCCGCTAGTATGTCTTAACCTGAGGAAATGCCAGAGAAATGTCGACTCGGTTGTGGTAGTACCAGGAACATTTGGTCTCCAGATTGTTTTCTGCAAGGAAAGGGTGGAATATGGAGCTGCACAGAAACCTTCCTCAGCCTCCAGTTAAAGCAACAGTTGCAAATCATCATGGAACATAAGGAGCATACAGAAGCTGTGACCCTTCTCACAAGCTTTGCCACAAAGGTGAGGAACTTAGATGATAAGCTACTTCTTGTGGACGGCGACCTGTCAGTTTAAACTACAGCTTCCATTCAGAAACCTTTCCAAAGCCAAAAGCTGCTTTTGAAGATTCAACCTTTCAATGCGGATGATCGAGCCTTTGCTCACTTTCAAACGTTGGCAAGGTGGTGACTGGAAATCTCCAGACCCAGATGTGTGTGTTGGGCTTGGCCCAGAAAAGTATGCTAATCTGCTTGTGGTTTGATCCATATATGGGCCCTTTTGACATATACCGACATTCTTTTTTTTTTTTTTTTTTTGTAGGAAACGACCGACATTCTTATTTTGGAATAGAATCATTATGATTAATGTGATCATTTCGGTTTACTAGCTGAGGTTGGTGCTCTTAGCACAACATCTAAGTAGAAAAACCATTTCACAAATCACAGAATCGTAGCATGAATCTATGAATGCTTGAAAATGAACCAATGGCCCTATCATGCAAGAACCAACAGCACCACCAACTCAATTCTCACTATATATAAGCCAATCTCATGTATATTATATTTAGTACTAATCACATTACCATCGACCCCAATTCCTTTCTTCAGCCTAATCCCTACTTTTCTAAAGGAATGGTATACAATGAAGAACTATATGGTAGAAAAAAGACGGCCTAGCCTGGACAAAATTAGAAGAAAGCAAATCCTTGTGCTCTAAGTATTCCTATAAACAGAAACAGATGAACATGACTAGTCTATTCATTTCAGCATTCCCACCATGATCAAGCTTGTGGTTTTCTTTTTTTCCACTTGGTCATTTTATATCTCTGCAAAGAGAACCAGACTTGGCTACTTTAGCTCGAACGATCATGGTGGTTCTGACGTTTGCCGATAATTCACGGGACCTTATAAAGTTAGGTATCACTTGGTCTTCGATCATATGAGTAAAATAAAAGTGATGCAAAAAGCAAAGGAATCGCTTTAGAACCCTAATGCTCAAATTAAAGAAAGTTAAACCTTTTCTGTGTAGTGATGCATCTTCGATCTAGCTATCAGCTACTTTGTTTTTCCAAACGGGCGGTGCTTGTCCAAATCAAGCTCCCTCATTGCTTTGTGATCTCATTATTAATCTGAATAATCCAATCTAATTACTGCTAAACACATTTGCATCACCAAAAGCTAGCCCTCTTCTTTATACGCTTAATTGCTTCAAATAGATTGAAATCTTTATTGGTTTTTGACTGCATTTCATTGGAGGGTCATCTTAGTTTAAAGGCTACGAGCTTATCCACCTGATTAATCAAGGAATAGGCTTTTTAATTTTTTGATCAAAGTTCTCTGATCCATACTCATCACAAGAGTGGAATTGAACCAGAACTTTAATATAGTTCTATATATTGAGGATCCAATGTGAAGTGCGTCTCAGTAATACTCGTGCTGTCGTGCACACTAGCTTTCTTCTACTTGTTACATCACCTGATTGACAAGACTCCAACCACATTTCATGGGTTTGAGCTTCTCGTGCTAATACGCACTGGCCTAAACTCCATTGCTTCTGTAAACTATTGAATAGCTAGCAAATGATGTACGTCTTCAAAACAATATATTCAATTATAGTTAGTATTAGACTTAAGCCTACTACAATGAGTGAAATCATATAGTAAACCGTGTGTAATTTCTATGGACAATGACCCATCAAATTGAAACAGCAGAACTATGACATAGACATTGTAGGGAAATGTGTGCTCCAATAAATATCTAGTTTAGTAAACACGTAATGTACCATCATTATATTTAAGAATCGATCCCTATTAATTTTTGGTGCGGATTTTCATTTTTTACACTATTTTTTACACCACTTTCCGATCGAATTTCCTCAAACTTCTTTATAGACATATCTAGATCATCTTGTGTAAATCATCTCTGCAAAATTTCAGCCAATTTGGTGATAGTTAAGGCCCTCAAACTTGCGTTTTTCTAGTTATATACCTGAACCGGACAGAATACAGGCCGTCGATTTGTTATTCGATTTTGAGGGCCTTAACGATAACCAAATTGGCTGAAATTTTGCAGAGATGATCTACACAAGATGATCTAGATATGTTTAGAAAGAAATTTGAGGAAATTCGATCGGGAAGTGGTGTAAAAATAGAAATCCGCACCAAAACTTTGATGCGGACGTCCGCACCTGATCAATATTGTATATATAAATATATATATATATATATATATATGTACGTGTTGTATTCTAGATATTCATCTCCAAATCTCAAGTCTCCATTGTAATCTGTCATCCCATTCAATAGTTAATTACTAAGTTGATCAATATGTAATTTACTTATCGTGTAAATTTAACTTATGTATTGTACGTGTAAATTTTTTTTGATTAACACTAATTTTATTAATTTTTATAAAATACGAAATCAACATAAATATTCTAGAGAAACTTCATTTGGTTTACAAAAGGAAATTGCCTAGAACAAACTTCAGAGATAAGGGTTAACTTGATCATTTGGGTTACCTAGCTATTTTTCTTTTATTTTTTAGTTGAGAAAACACATCAGGGTTAACTTTTCCTAACTTTCCCTAATTTCCTACTAAATTGATCGATATGTAATTCACTTGTCGTGTAAAGTTAACTTATGTATTATATATTTAAAATACATTCGATTCGATTAACACTAATTTTATTAATTTTAATAAAATAAGAAATGAACATAAACATTCTAGAGAATCTTCATTAGGTTTACAAAAGGAATTTGCCTAGAACATACTTCAGAGACAAGGGTTAACTTGATCATTTGGGTTACCTATCTACTTTTATTTTATTTTTTAGTTGAGAAAACACATCAGGGTTAACTTTCATTCAAGTAAACAGAGAAGCCGGAAAATCAGATTCAGGTGTCCCACCACATCCATCAGCTTGTTACGTGGCAGAATCAGCATGTCAGATCCTTGTAAGATTCTTAGAATCAACGGTTCAGATTAACAAAGCTAAATCATACAGAAAAGGCGAAAAGCTACGTAAATCGCATTACTTGCACACGAAGAACCCGCCCATACGAAATCACCACAACACCCATGGATCCCCAAAGGCCACGGCAAACGAACGAGGCTGTTTTGGTAATCTGACTACGTCCAGCTTTTAACTTCATGTGCCGCCCACTTTGCTTTTGCGCTGACGACGTACTTTGCTTAGCCCCAACCTTTCGCTATTTATACCCGACTCTATGCTCTCACTACCTCCCTTTCTCTCTTTCTTTACTCTTTAGTTTAGTCTCCGTTCTCTCTCGCCGGAGCAAGGTAGTCGAAATGGAGCGGAACTCTGCCGCGGTTCACTCCCACACCATGTTCGGGTCTTCATGTGGCGGTGATCACTTGAAGCGAAGCCCGTCGCAGTTGGACTTCGAGGAGTGTCTCCAGAAGATCGCCCGAGGTGTCACCGCCGAGAGCCACGACCGGAGTTTTGCCGAAACGGGAGATTTTTTTGCCGAAACGGGAGATTTTTTCTCCGGTGATCTCACTTTCGCTTTCAAGAACCGGGTTAGTCACACTCGTTACTTTCTAGTCTCACCTGCCCCAAAGTCTGCTTTTGTGCCACGTGTCTTCGTTTCATGCACTCTGATGACGTGGTTGGCTTGGATCTAATTTTGTTTTTGTTTTTTTTGTTTGAGAATGTCTTGGATCTTATATGACAAAATGATTTGAGTAATTTATATATAGATGCCAGTCGTAGATTGAAAAGGAATGTTTGCCTAATTATGTTTTTGCTTAATTAATTAAGCATATATCAGTTTATTAAGAAACACGTGTATTATACTATTATATCATGCACGAGCAAGGTCAACCACTTAACCCCAAAACCATATATTCTTTTTAAGATAAACCATAAAGCCCAAAACCATAGCACAATAATAAATTAATAATAGCCCAATAGAAGGTTTCTGTACGTGGATACTTTGCGTGAGCCCAGCAATTATATAGAGGCCCAATTCAGTTCCTCTGAACAGAAGCATAACATTATTACGTCAAGGAGAAAAGTCACTATTGCCCCCATTATCCAGTTTATGTTTATTTACAGATACGTATCTGTCCGTATCGGACGCGTATCGGGCGGTATAAAGATGTATCCGACAACAAATTATTAAGCTACAACCCACCGGATACGCGCTGGAATGGCCGGAAACACCCATATACTGTCGGATACCAGCCGATGCGGCCGGATACGTATCCGTAATAAGTCCGTAATTGTGACTTTTCGTCCCTAATGTGCAAAATAAAGTCTCACGACCTCCTCTCTTCTCCATTGAAGACGAAATTCTGTTCTCCTCTGTACCCATTTCGAAAACTGGGGTTGTTCTGGAATCTTTTGTTATATTCTTAATTTGTAACAAGAACCTCATGGGTAGGTTAAGAGGCACTATAACCAAAAGTTTAAGGATCAAATGAAGTGTCAAATTTGAAGCTAGCTAAACGATTCACAGTGTATATATGGATTCCATGAATGCAGGACATAATGGATGGTTTTTCAAGCAGTAATGGACTGATGGAAACCCTGTTAAGCCCTCAGAATCTCACCCCCAAGAATTCCAGCATCTCAGCAACCATGGATTCCCAGTCATCCATATGTGGTATGGTTTGCGAAACATCGAACATGCACGTTTATTTGTGTTAGCTTCCTGAGTCTGTTTACTGGTATTCTAACGTACGTGTATCACTTTGACACGGACATGTTACTTCTATCTTGATTTTTGACATGGTATTTTGATGTGTTTGATTTACAGTTGGAACTCCCACATCGGCTGCTAACCCAGTTGGCCAAGATAACCAAGCAAGAGGAGCCACCAGCGGTTCATCTGGAGATCAGTCAGATGAGGATGATTTTGATATAGAAGCCGGTCCATGTGGAGACAGTACAGACCCTCTTGATATTAAACGTATCAGAAGGTATTTCATAAAATCCTTTCATATTGTTTTGCAAGTTTTGCTTTAGAGATTGAGATAGTATACATAACACATGCGAGTTGATCCAACATGACTTTGCAGGATGGTCTCGAACAGGGAGTCTGCTAGGCGATCTAGAAGAAGAAAGCAACAACATCTGCAAGAACTCGAGGGGCAGGTATTGATCTTTTCTGTTCTAGTGGTTACCACTTACCACAAGTCATTTCCAGTCCAGAATATGATCTTGTCAAATTCCCATACTAATGAGATTCAATTTTTTTTTTTTGGCTGTTTAAGTTTGTACTTGTTCATTGAGTGATTCAATTTGTCTGATCTGCAAGCTCAATTTTGGTTTTTCTTTCAGGTTGATATACTGAGGGTAGAAAATTCAACCTTATACAGGCAACTTACAGATGCTTCTCAACAGTACCGTGATGCTGATACAAACAATAGAGTGCTGAAATCAGATGTGGAAGCTTTAAGAGCTAAGGTATAGGTTTGAAACAGAAACTTATGTTTATGAACAAACTATCCAAAACTATGATGGTGAAAATGAGAAGAATATAATTAAAATAGAAAATAACCACATTAATACTATGTTGTCTGTGTAATTATAGAATTACCAGGTGAGAGATGTAAAATGTAAATGAATGTATAATTGTCATATATCTTGATTTTAGGTGAAGCTAGCTGAAGATATGGTTGCTCGCGGTTCTTTAACCTCTAGCTTCAACCAACTTCTTCAAGGTCATTTGAGCATACCACAACCGCTTAATCCTCATACTTTGCGCGGTGTAGCACATGTGTCGCCAACCATTACCATTCATGGAGACGATACCTCATATGCTGGAATTGCAGTATCTGGTCAGAACTCGGGTATGGGACTCGGAAATGCTGCTGGTATGACTAATAGTAATATGGGTACCAGGATCATGAGTGATGCAGTAAGCTGTGTGTCTGATATGTGGTAATAAACGGTAATAAACTACTAAAAAAAATTGTGATGCCTCATGTGTGATATGTTAATTAGATCCAGTGTCTTGTATGCGTTATTAGGTTTATTTCTGTAGAGTAATTTCAGAAGTGCATGTATTTGAAATGTCCTGTAAAATGTAATAGAAATTGATTGAAGAAATTAAAGGTTACTCTTATGTTGTGTTTAGATACAGTAATTTCAATTTTCATAGAAATTTTAAAATCATGGGAATTACAATTCCATGAATTTAAATTCCATTAATTAAGAAGTCCGTTGTTTCGATTTCATGACGTAAAGTTTTAAAATAATAATAATTTATATTTAGATTAATCTCAATCAAGAGAATTGATAACTGACACATGTTTTCTGACAAATTCAAGTGGGGAATTTAAGCTTCTAAATTTCACAATTATTTTTCGGTGAAAATTGCTAATTTCATAGGATAAGAATCCAAACGGAAAAAACAATCCTAAGAAAATGAGAATTCTCTATTTTTGATTAAATTCCCGGAAATTCATCTGCATCCAAACACACCGTTAAAAAGCCTTAAGATATACGTTAAAAGCAAAAACAATGTTAAAATACGCGCAACTTGAGAAAAAAATATATTGAAAACCATACTTTTGAAAGAATTGACCCCCGACGAGTACCGTTTGTTCTGTGTATAAATTTTTTTAGGAAGAGTCTATGCGTGAACCCAATCAAAATCTTATATTCGGGTCTCTATTAGTCTCATTCCGGTCTCTATTAGAGCAAGTCCAACAGATTCACTAAATTCTTTGATTTTCTCTAGTTTGGGGAATATAGAGTCATTTTCCACTCCAACAGCTTTCTTATCTCATTTCCTATATTTACAGATTCCCTAAAAATATTTAGGGAAAGAAGAATTGAATGTTGCACATTCTTCAAGATTCAAAGATAAGAAAGAAAACATAATTTATTTTACAAAACAAACTTTTATATTTTTATACTTATTATTATATTATAATAAATGAGGATTGTTGTTGTAATAAATATTTAAATATTTAAAATAAAGATATTGTTAGATTTGATATATAAATTTTTTAAAGATTCTGAGTTTTATTTCTTTATATGTAGAAAATATAAAAAAACTGTTAGTTTTGTCTTACGGGCCCAATCAATCAGATAATAGGGTCTCTATTAGTCTCTGCTTTTGTCTTATCATTTGCCTATTTGTTGTGTTCTTAATTTGTAGGAAGAGCCTCAGTGCAGGCGCACAATAAACAAAGCTTTTCATCTAAATGCACGACAAGGATCAAATGAACTGTCAAATGGATCAAATGGAGTGTCAAATTTGAATCTAGCCAACGATTAGTATATGAATGCATGACATGATGAATGGTTTTTCAAGCATGGATAACATATAAACGCTGTGAACAAACTACCCAAAAGTAAAACAGTGGAAATGAAGTTAACCACATTAAACTATACAAACGCTGTGTTCATAAGACCTAGTTAGCGACGCAGACCACAACAAGACTAATCCTCCTCTATCATTGCCAAAATTTTACTCTTATGCAGCCCCAAAACTTCCGCAACCATCAGTCCCAAGTAGTCACATGAATGTGCAATCGTCCTCAGCATCCTTCCTGCTGAAGAGTCGCAGCACATTGCTAAGCATTGCCCAACCGTGGGATCCGGGCCCGCCATTTGCTTGACCAGATTTCTTAAGACACTATCTTTCTTGAAGTCAGCAGCCTTGTACGCGCCCCGCAGATACTGCACAATCTTTGTTATCCCAGCAGCATTTAAGGACTCCAGAACAGAGGGATCACTGAGACAGATCAGTGAGTATAAGTTGTACCCCTCATGCACAGCATCTGGGGCGTCAAAGCGGGGAACAAGGGGTTCAAACTGAAGAGGGTATCTAGCAGCAGCGGGTATCTACACAACAGAACAGGAGATTCAATATAAAAAAAATTTAAAAATTACAAGTAACAAAAACAAAATGATGTACTTACAGCAGCAACACCGGTTTCCTCACTGGCAACCATCTGCACCATAAGGCAGAGAGATTCAGCAAAAAAAATAAAATTTAACGTTACATGTACCTCCCATCCATTGCATTCCTTACTTTTCCCCGAGTCAATAACAGTTGGACAAATGGAGTTATCAGTAGGTTAAAGGCAATAAAGGTTTAAACAGACAATATCTTACCTTCAGAGGCAAACTGCCATCGATTGAGGTATCAAACTGTCCCTCAACGACAGCCATGTGCTCGGGAGGGAGAGGGGCCTGAGGAAAATGCATGACCTGGCGAGGTACAACGCCCTCAGTCCGGGCAGAAACAGTTCCCTATGGCAATTACAAAACCAACAGTAAATGATCAATCCACTCAAAAATTCTAGCAAGACATTATATGCACACTAGATACAGTAGATCATCAATCTACACAATAATTTTAGCAAAACAGAAATTACAAGTAACAAAAACAAAATGATGTACTTACAGCAGCAACACCGGTTTCCTCACTGGCAACCATCTGCACCATAAGGCAGAGAGATTCAGCAAAATAAAATAAAATATAACATTACATGTACATCCCATCCATTGCATTCCTCACTTTTCCCCAAGTCAATAACAGTTGGACAAATGGAGTTATCAGTAGGTTAAAGGCAATAAAGGTTAAAACAGACAATATCTTACCTCCAGAGGCAAACTGCCATCGACTGAGGTATCAGGCTGTCCCTCAACGACAGCCATGTGCTCGGGAGAGAGAGGGGCCTGAGGAAAATGCATGACCTGGCAAGGTACAACGCCCTCAGTCCGGGCAGAAACAGTTCCCTATGGCAATTACAAAACCAACAGTAAATGATCAATCCACTCAAAAATTCTAGCAGGACATTATATGCACACTAGATACAGTAGATCATCAATCTACAATAATTTTAGCAAAACAGAAATTACAAGTAACAAAAACAAAATGATGTACTTACAGCAGCAACACCGGTTTCCTCACTGGCAACCATCTGCACCATAAGGCAGAGAGATTCAGCAAAAAAAAATAAAATTTAACATTACACGTACCTCCCATCCATTGCATTCCTTACTTTTCCCCGAGTCAATAACAGTTGGACAAATGGAGTTATCAGTAGGTTACAGGCAATAAAGGTTAAAACAGACAATATCTTACCTCCAGAGGCAAACTGCCATAGACTGAGGTAACAGACTATCCCTCAACGACAGCCATGTGCTCGGGAGGGGGAGGGGCCTGAGGAAAATGCATGACCTGGCGAGGTACAATGCCCTCAGTCCGGGCAGAAACAGTTCCCTATGGCAATTACAAAACCAACAGTAAATGATCAATCCACTCAAAAATTCTAGCAGGACATTATATGCACACTAGAAACAGTAGATCATCAATCTACACAATAATTTTACAAAGTAGATCATCACCTCAGGTATAGGGTTTATGGATCCCTTGCATTGGACAACCAATACTCTGTCCAGAAGATGCTGGGCAAGATGCACTCCCCTTCTTTTCTCAGGACAGAGTTTTGCGGTACGAATCAAAGACTTCCATTTGTCACTCAAATCCTTAGGAGTTCAATGATCTACATTTAGAAACGCACGTGATTTGACTTCATGCCACCTTTCGGTCCCAAATTCCTCAACAGCGTGCGGTAATGCTGTTTCTTCAGCCGCATCCTGGTTCGACGCTGCACAAAGGCAAGTAAAGAAAAGTTACAGAGTAATTAAAGCCACCAAATGAAACTGCAAACAGTAAAAAAATACACAGGAACCTTACATTCAAGGAAGGAGGAGGAGGAGGAGGAGGAGGCGAGGGAGAACCTGTCTGGTTTCAAAACAAGACACCAAAACAAGAAGAGAAAAGTTAGAGTCACTGAAAACAGTGAGGGAAACTTAAACAGCATTCATTTGCTTCATTAACCACATGGGGTTTAAACCAACATAAAACATCACCATACCTCCATTGGTGGGGCTGGTGGTCCTGAAGCTCCAGCCTGGTATTTCAAAACATATAAAGAGTGAGAAAAAAGCAGGAGTTCGGATGACTTGAGACTTGTGCGTTAGAATACAAAAACAAAAACAAAATATATGCACACCAGATACAGTAGATCATCAATCTAAGCAATAATTCTAGTAAAACAGTAGATCATGACCTCCCACCAAATCAAAGCACATAAACAAAAAAAAGTGTTAAATCATTCAGAGTAAAGGTGCAGAGCCCCCTGGAGCCTTGAACCCTAGACAGGAAACATATCCAGTCTAGGCTCAGCAAACAAGTAAAAAAATTAAACTAAAATTGAAATTGAAAGAAGTTAGTGAAATTTAAACCAGCATACAACATCACACAGTCACAATACCAGATCTAAGCTAATAATAAGTTCAAAAGAGTAAGGAGTGCAGAGAGAGAGTGATACCTCGGGAGGACTGAACTGAGTCTCCAAGTTGGGAGAAGGTGGGGCTGAAGCATCAACACCAGCCTTGTGGTTTGAAAACAGAGAAAAATGTCATTAAAACAGATGCAGAAGAGATAGGAGGAAGGGAGAGGGAGAAGAACATTAGACGATAATCATAAATTACAGTAATAAAACCATCACACAATCATTTCCACACATACATAAACAGATGATATAAAAGCATCACAAAGCCAATATTGCAAATATAAAACATATGAAGCAATGAGGACAGAAAACAAAAATCAGGTTACAGAGACAGCACAGAAAATAACTAGTAAACCAGGACAGCACAAACAAAACTATATTCATAGTTTGGGAGGAGAGCCCTTGCTCCCAGCAGAGGCAGACCCAACACAGGTAGTAGACCCAGCACAGGTCTGGCTTAGCCAAACAACAAGCAAAAAAGGTTATAATTAAAATTAGAAACAGAGTTTGAAATTTAAAACAGTAACAAATATCACACAACCGTATGTCCTTCGCGTTACAGTAAACCAGGATTATCAAGCCTCAAGTGCAGGTTCATAACATCCACACTTCTAAAAACCTAAACCGGAAACCCAACCTCACAATCACGATACACTCGGCAAACTTTGAAACTCTGACAGGATTCATATGCTTCATTCTAGAAACAGTAAATCATCAATATACACTACAAGTCTAGCAAAACATTATAATTCTATAAAGGGAGAAAGCCCCTTGAGGCCCTAAGCCCTAACCAGAAATGCCAGCCTAGGCAGCCAAAAACAAGTAAAAATATGTTATAATTAAAATTAAAAACAATGTTTGAAATTTAAAACAGTAACAAAAATCACACAACCATATGGTATCAGAATTACATAGCACATACACAAAGCTATACTAGTACGTTATGAGCAGAGTCATTCCCTGCTGCAGTTCCACCTGTAGTGCCAGCCTGGGCAACCAAAAACAAGTAGAAAATTAGACTAAAATCAAAATTACAGTAAAAAAAAAAATACAACGTATATGACAGAGTATAAAAGCATCATAAAGCCAATATTGCAATTATAAGATATATATATATATATATATTAAGCTAATAGCACCTCACAATCAGTGGATTAGGAGGCAGATAGTCCACTAAGTCAATATACAGAACCAATTTTTAAGCCATGAGGGCAGATACAATGAAATCTAGTTTTAATCCCTAAAACTGATAAACTGAAACTGAAAGACAGATCACAGGTAATAGACCCTAGAATCCCTGAGCCCTATATCCCTGAACCCTAGACTGGAAGCACATCCAGTGTAGGCTCAGCAAACAAATAAAAAAAATTAAACTAAAATTGAAATTGAAAGAGGTTAGTGAAATTTAAACCAGCATACAACATCACACACAGTCACAATACCAGAACTATGCTAATAACAAGTGCAAAAGAGTAAGAAGTGCAGAGAGTGATACCTTGAGAGGACTGGATTGAGTCTTCGGGTTAGGAGAAGGTGGGGCTGAGAGCCCTTGGTTCCGCCAGTGGGAGTTAGACAGTAATTGAAACCACACAGGAACCACACATTCATGGAAGGAGAAAGAGGCACAATCATACCCACCTTTTCTTTTCTTTCCGATTCCACCCATCCCACCATTAAAACACAGTGGCTTCTTTTTCTTTTTTCTTTTTTCTTTTCCTCATTCTTAGAAATTGCAGGAGAGTGATAAGGCGGCTGAACATGGGAGGATTGGGAGCAGGGAAGCGTCGACCCGACAGCAATTCCGCCGATAGCTCTTGAAAAGAGAGAGAACCCAGATTAGAGAGAGAGAGAACCCAGATTAGAGAAAGAGAGATGTGCCATGGTCGAATGGAAGAGGGAACCCAGATTAGGAGGGAGGTGAAATGGGCGAAATTGAAGAAACGGCGGACGTTGGGATGTGGTTCACTAGGGTAAGGCACATAGTGGGGTGGACTAAATAATGGTCTGATTGGGTGTTGGGCTGGGCTCGGGCCCAGACCGGCAGTGTTTTTGGAAGGACCGTTAGAAGACGATGACCAGTGAAGTTGAAATTGAAGCTGCAATTAGACCCGTTAGATTAATTCATTTAGAATCTAATGGCTGTGAGCGGTTTGTCCCGTTTTGTCTCGCAAAAGGCGTCCCGCAACTGAGCAGCCCTGCAAGAATCAGTCCGAGTATAAAATCCAATCCAAAACATACTACATCCATTCGACCAATCCCCAAGAAGATGCTGTTCCCTGAATAAAAATGAAAGAAAAAAAATTTGTAACCAAACGCAAGTTTTTAACAAGAATTGAAAGAAGCTGACCATGTTACCTGCATATCATCATTTAAGACAAGGTGACTTGAACTGTATTTGGACAGCAGTTCAAAAGCATTGTGGTTTGCATAATCTTCAAACTATAAAATGGCAGAAAGAAACCCTGGTCAGTTGATGCCCGAAACTGGTTAAAAAAAAATAATCAGAAGTTCAAGATATGCAACAAGTTGAGAGTAAGAAAATTATACCTGAACTAGAACTTTCTCCCCATAATTCATCTGCAGTCATGAATTCCTCACAAAGCTCTGCAGACCACCTTAGTTTCCAAAAATCACATATTTCCATGCTGTCAAACAAAAAAGACGATAGAGATGAAGGAAAAAAAAAACATTAAACCTGTAAGCCCAGTGTAAAACTCATCATTCAGCAACCTGCCAACATCAATGGTTATAGGTGTGCACTGTAAACAGTAAATACAGATTGTAAGAGTTCTATGACACACATGTTTATCCACAAAAGAAAGCAGTAGGAAAAAATGCTTACTTCTGAAAGAGGAATTCCTCCCAATGCTGTACACAAGAAAACTTTCCAACTCGAATTCCCATTATGTCAATAAATTGAACTGTAGAAGGCAGAATTTCCACCTGACCTATATACATGATCTTGGAAAAACACTATCAACATAGTATACATACCTGACAGCCAAGATCTCCAAGCCCCAAAAAACGCTCACCGTCAGGTCAGTTTTTTTTAATGTTTTGAGAATATTTCCCCTATAAAAGTTCAACACTCAATATTTAATTCCGTCCAATGAGAGTTTTAAGGAAATGTTATTTTGCCTGCAGAAATGTAAAGCCTTAGTATTAGGAGACTCAGAGTCATTTGTGAAAGAACTCGTATGAATACATCCAGGAGCAAACAAACAAAAAATCGGAAGATTTAAACAGCACACATTTCGTGTAGATTGAAGCAAAGTTAGAAATTTTTCTAGATAGATAGATAGATAGATATACAAAAGAAGATGGATGATCAAGGCAGCAAAAACATGGAAATGAAATTCTGAGGAGAAACATAACATAGTGGCAGCAGCAATGCAGCTGGTTATGCAGCAGCAGCTAGCTAGATGGAGCATAAGGGTGTCGACAAGTAGGACAGACATGATTGATGTGGAGCCACGGGACAATGCAATCTGGATGATAATAGTGTGAGCAGGGCAACTGAGTAATGCCGGCAAACATTTTCTGTGCAAATATATCCATACAAATAGCACACTCCAATTCATCATCATCAGGTGGACTCGCTTCCTCCAAAGCTTGTATGAATGATTCAGCTGCCGGAATCAGCTTGGCTCGATAGTACTGTTCATCCTCGTCCAAGCCGAGCCTGGACTCCTCCGTGTCTCTAAAAATAAAGTTGGCCGCTTTGACCTCGAGGATTTTATTTTATTTATTTATTTTTTTTTATTGTTTGCAGTTTCATTCGGTGGCTCTAATCACTCTCAAACTTTTCTTTACTTGCTTTTGTGCAGCGTCGAACCAAGAGACCGTTCTCTGTGAATGAAGTAGAAGCATTAGTGCAGGCTGTATAGGTCCATGGGACCGAAAGGTGCAATATTCTTTACTGTTTAAACGTCGTTACATGAAGGTTATACAAGGGTTGAATGATATAAGGGGCTTTAACCACATTTCTCATTCTGCATGTGGCGTGATGTTAATTTGTGTGGATTTGAGAACGCAGATCATCGAACTTCTGTGTTATTACCTTCAAATCCACAGAAGTTCGATGAACTGCGTTCTCACATGCACACAATTTAACAACACGCCACATGCAGAATGAGAAATGTGGTTAAAGCCCCTTATATCATTCAACCCTTGTATAACCTTCATGTAATGACGTTTAAACAGTAAAGAATAGTGTACCTTCCGGTCCCATGGACCTATACAGGCTGCACCAATGCTTCTACGTCTTCCACAGAGAACGGCCAACTGGTTCGACGCTGCACAAAAGCAATTAAAGAAAAGTTAGAGTGATTGAAACCACCGAATGAAACTGCAAACAGTAAAAAAATCACGCAGGAACCATACCAACATGGAAGGAGGAGGAGGCAAGGTAGAACCCGTCTGGTTGCAAAACAAGACACCAAAAACAAGAAGAGAAAAGTTAGAGAGCAACTGAAAACAATGAGGGAAACTGAAAACAATTAAAAAGTTAGACAACATTCATAAGCTTCATTAACCACATGCAGTTTAAACCAGCATAAAACATCACCATACCTTATGATCTTAAACAGATAATATTGCAACTACAAAACCAACAATTAAAACAGATTATCCTTCAATATGGACACAACAACCCAACAGGCCCAATAACAAAAGTTGAAGCTTTCTGAAGCCCAATGTATTTTGATTTTATTTTTGTAAAAATAAATTAAAAATACCAGACAGGCCCAAGCCTGAGCCCAATAACTACAGTCTCAGAACACAAAAAACAATGATAACGTTGTATTTTAAAAAAATAATAAGGTAGAAATTAAAAACAACAATTGGACCAACAGGCCCAATAAACCTTTATAGGCCGCAAACACCGGCCCAATAAAGGAACGCAGAGATCTGCGTCAGATCTGTGCTGGTGCAAAATGAGACTTACAGATCTGACCAACTTTTCGCCCAAATCTGAATTTAGAGATGCTACACTCCGAGAAATGATTGAAACTTGAACGAATTGGTTATAAAAAGAAAGGAGATTTAGAAAAGATTGAAACTTGAACCAATTGGTTATAAAGAAAGAAGATTCAAAAACGAAATCGCAAGCAGATGCGAAATGAGACTTATAGATCCGAAATCGACCCCTTACATCTTCCTTTTACGCCATCTTTTGAGTCCGAAGCCGACCCCTTCCATCCTCTGCACCATCTTCCTCTTTTTGGTGGTGAGGACGCATCATCAATCACAAAAGTGGAAGATGGCGCAGAAGAGAGAGAGAGAGAGAGAGAGAGAGAGAGAGAGAGAGAGAGAGAGAGAGAGAGAGAGAGAGAGAGAGAGAGAGAG
>NC_020492.1:22158679-22166055 GCF_000184155.1 Fragaria vesca subsp. vesca | reverse complement strand
GAGAGAGAGAGAGATATGAAAGCTTGATTTTACCACAAAAGACATGATTTTACCTCCCCAATTACTCCAAAGATAAAAGCTTTTTTCCTTTAACACTTACCTTTTCATTCAACATGTGGCTTTTTAGTTTAGAGCATTTTCGGCCTTGCTAAGCTACTAACTACTCAACTACTCTTTTGACTTCGAAATGAAACACATTGTGCTACTCCTTCCCTTGTTCTATCTCTGTTCATTATTGTTTTACCAAAAACAAGGAGAGAAAATTTAGAGAGTAACTTAAAACAGTGTAGGAAACTGAAAACAATTAAAAAGTTAGACAACATTCATAAGCTTCATTAACAACATGTAGTTTAAACCAGCATAAAACATCACCATACCTTATCAGCCTCCATTGGTGGAGATGATGATCTTGAAGCTCCAACTTGGTTTTTCAAAGCAGAGAAGAGTGAGAAAAATACAAATATAGAAAAGATGATATGAAGGGAGGGGAAAAATAGATAAAAAAAAAGTTATATGATAATAGAAATTCCAGTAAAATAAACATCAAACAATCAATTCCACACATACATAACATATAGTATAAAAGTATCACAAAGCCAATATTACAATTACAAAACATTAAAATAGCACATCACAATTAGTAGATTAATTAGGAGGCAGGGAGACCCCTGAGGCTCTAAACACTGACTAGAAATAGAACCGGTCTAAACACATCCGTATTAAACAATAATTGATAAACATCACAAAACCCATGATTAAGCCAATACTTCAATTAAAAAACCAATTATTAAGCCAAAAGGACACATAACAATGAAATCAAGAAGGGAAGCACACCCAGTAATTGAAAACTACAAACAATTTCCACACATACACAACAAATGATATAAAACAATTAATATAATCCACAACAGATAATATTACAACTACAAAACCAACAATTAAATCTTGTTTCAAATACAACACAACAAAGTTAAATCCCCAGGGTCCGTAGACTAGAAGCAAATCCAGTCTAGGCTCAGCAAACAAATAAAACAATATCCACAAAAACATAAGTACACAACACATATTTACTACATCTCAAAACCATATTAATACCTTTTGAGGAGAGCCCTAGCTCCCAGAAGATGTAGAAAAATTAATTTTATAACTAAATTTTTTGTCGGTGAGCTATGGTTTGGTTGGTTAAGGTGTTTAACTAACAACGTTGAGGTTATGAGTTCAAACCTCATAACATATGTAGGGTGTGTGAGTTATTAATAAAAGTTTTTTTTTTAAAAAAACTAAAATTTAAAATTGAAAAACATCACATCACATATATATGAAGGAGGATACAATGAAATATAGTTTCAAACCCTAAAACTGATAGACAGATCACAAGTAATAAACCCTAGACTGGATCCCTGAACTCTAGACTGGAGCACATCCAGTCTAATCTTAGCCAAATTAAACAACAACTGAAAGCACTGAAAAAACAATAAGCAGTGGATAAAGAGAACCATACATTGGCACCATTTTTCTTTGAAAAAGAACCGGCCTAAGTTAGAAAAAAGAGAGAAAGAAATACAATTACAATGAGATAGTAGAGGAGGTTGAAGAAGAACCAGCCTAGAAGAGAATGAAATACAGAGTAACATGAGATGAGAGAGAGAGAGAGAGAGACAGAGGGAGAGAGGAAATAACCATAGCAGAATGGGGCTGAAGGCTCAGAGAAAAGGAGTTAACATTTATAATGAGCAGCTAGGGTAACAAGGGTAAAACAGACCATCCTTCAATATGGACACAACAACCCAACAGACCCAATGTATTTTTATTTTATTTTTGCAACCCAACATAACAAAAGTTGAAGCTTTCTGAAGCCCAATGTATTTTGATTTTATTTTTGTAAAAAGAAATTAAAAATACCGAACAGGCCCAAGCCCGAGCCCAATAGCTACAGGCCCAGAACACAAAAAACAATGATGAGGTTGTATTTTAAAAAAATAATAAGAAATGTTATAAACTAAGAATGAGTTAGAGAGAAAAGAGAAGAACAAAATATAAGAGGAGGAAGAAGTGTCACTTTCATTCTCATTAGACTCCTTTATATAGGAGTATAATTTACATATTAAGGACATAACTAATGAGTATTTACAAGGACATCCACATATATTATAATATTTACAACACACCCCCTTGGATGTCCATTAATAATCTGATGTTGGACGCGCTTAGTGTTGTCTCGTTAAAAATCTTACCAGGTAATAAAAACCCTGTGGGAAAAAACAACCCTGGTCGAAGGAGAAAAAGAGTGCAACGCGTATATGTCCTAGGTAGCATACTTCTGGATGCTCCCTTTGATGAGATTCTCCCCCTGATTATTGTAAGCTTCATGTACAGTAAATAGCAGTTTGATTTGTCTATTACGGAAGTGAGATATTATTCGTTTTGCATACAGGGGCTCATCACAAGATTTTCATACCTGCAAAGTGAAGACAATATCAACAGAGCTATACAATTTAATAGGTCTTACCTCATGTTATAATGTTAGAAACAACCTCACATGTTCAAATTCATACATTATGTAATAACTAAGCAGTAGAAGCTAATTAACACATTACTATGTATGGTTCAAAACCATTGGAAGATTAGCATGGCATATCTAGCCACTCATATCAATATCTTCGTTTATTGATTGATACATCTCGTATATGTTCTTCAAGAGCTTTAAGCAATTCATAACTTCGCGAAAGTTAGAATATGTAGCAACATAATCCGAATTCAGTTTTGTAGTCCAATCATAATACTCATTGAGGAAATTTTGATCACGTTAACTATAACAAAATAAATATATATGAGCTAGCTTTAGACTATCGATTGCATGAGTTAACTTTAGTTTAACAACCCAACATAACTAGATATGCTCGCCTTTGGGCCTCCCCTTCATGGCTTTCTTCTTGGGTTCCAACTTAAGACATGCACGTCTCACTAGTGGGAGTTGTGTTTGCATGTATAAGGCACATTACGTCATTTCCCTTAAGCGATAAGCAATCTCATATTCAGACTCTCTCAAGTATTCATGGATCGATTTACGTTTGAATCATTCATGTACTTGGATCATTTAAGGATTTGATATGCGATACACTTATGATGACGCTGTACTTTTGAGGGTTTTGCTTTTAGCAAAGTCTTTTAAGATCTTTATAATATACGATGACAACTGCCATAAGTCTCTTGTCAATAACTAAATGTAACACTGTACTTACATAAAATTGTCACGTATAAGGAAATATATTTGTAATCCCCATGTGTCTTGTAGACATTGTGCCATATATAGTGATTTATTTTCACTGTGATTAATAACCCTTTTGAATCATGTAGGGTTAAAAGTCTAATTATCTCATCACGTTTCATATATTCAGTTCATTGGAATTGCCTCTATCCAATTTGGCCAATAATATGCATTGTCGACATTCATAATGAAACGTGGTATTGCATCATACAGTCCTTAACGGTCTTTGGTAGCTACCATATGTAAATTTTCATCGATGATCATCATTCATAGATCTCACACATTTTTATATGCATGCATTAGCTATTATAAGCTTATTAATATTGGGTACCCATGCCACTTTTGGGGCAAATATTGTCACTTCTACGACAAACATCTCTCATAGATGAATTATATCTAGCGAATGTGGATCTATATTTATAATATCATAAAACATTATAGGACATGTATAATCTTCCATTTTCAAGAGCTTAAAACTTTAGACCTGGTGGATACATTCCACTCCAAATTCACGCCGTTATTCAAATGACAGTAGTCTTTTCTCTCCCCCTAACGGCGAGAACACTGTCTTATTTTGACCATGCATAAAAATGCGTTTAAATGTATATCACTTCCTTTCGAGTGAAGATGTCCATTGGCTGGTGGCAAACCCAAACCAAGTTTAGGTCAAAAAATATTAAATTCATGAGTATCAACCATATTGATGTATAATTGTATCACCAAGATATCATCATCTGATTGTGTACTTTTAACCTTTGTATGTGTAATATTGTAGCCGCCATATTACGAACTCGGACATTTTTAATGACATTCTCGTTAGGAGAATCATGTCACTTAGATTCTCATTCTTCCCACAAATAAAACGGGGGCAAGGTTATTTTTGTTAATATGGTTGGTCTCAGGGATTTTACCCAAGTAAATCTTCTTCCGCTAGCATATAATTTTGTCATCAATAGTTTTTATTAAGTTACTAGCTGTGATATTCCTCAGACTCAAAATGAGACAATAGGTAAATATTCCACAACAATTCATGTTGTTCTTCAGGAACAATCTTTCTCCCTTTCATAACAAGAGAAGTGTCTCATTAAAGTGACAAACCAACAAAAAAATATGCAGCAAATAAACAATTTTCTATGAGTAGTGTTAGCTAGCTGGCATCAAAAGTTGGTACTGATTTCAAACAACACTGTAGGTAAAATATGATGTAACTAGTAATGCCAAAATAATTAATTTGGTTCAATGAACTTCTGGTTCATGACATTATGTGTCTCACTATATTGTAGAATTTAACACACGTAATAGGCGACATAGCGAGACACTGTCCATTTTGGATCTCGCTCGCTTTACAATTTTGTGCTTGAGTTGCCAACCCAAAATTAGTTTCACTATGGGGAGGTATGTTTGCAACACATCTCCTCCCCTCCTTCGGGCGATGTGGGATCTCAATACATATTTTGGAACCATATTGAAACCACTTCTTGTAAAGAGGGGATATTATGTGCTCTTCCAGAGCCATCAATCATATGTGTAATCGAATCTTCAAGTTCAAATTTATAATGTTAGAACTTCAAGTACTCATATTTCATATGTTGAACTTCTAGTTCAAATAAATTTGGTGCCGGAAACTTCAGGTTCCAAATAACTGAACTAAAACTTCAAGTTCACTAATTTAATTTACATACTCAGCTTCGGGCTTGAGCTTTTAATTTACACGTTATCTGGAATTCTTATGTTCTATAATTCAGTAATTTGAACTTCTGGTTAAAAAACATGACATTTGAAATTCATATGTTCGTGCTATAAAGTTGTTGGCTTGTATGAGTAACAATAAAATTTAGAAGAGGAAAATAATTAACAAACTCTAAAATGGTAAGGAACAAGGATAAGTAAAATGTGAATGGAAACTTATAGTTCCATTGGTGAAGAAGTACAAGAACTTCTAGTCTAGTTACCTTCACGAATATGATAATCTTGTTTCTCTCCTCTAATTTCACAATAACATTGTATCAAAATAAATTGGAGCTTCATGCTATCATATAATTGTGGATCACAAGAAAACTATATTGTATAGCTCTAAGGAGCTTCTGGTCCTTGTTGATTACATAAGTTTTGAGAAACTTCATTTCAATCATTTGACAATATCATTTTCAAAGAACTTCAGGCCCTCATATAGTTTGATCAAGAAACTCCAGGTTTCGATCAATTTTAATTACAAAACCGAATAAGGTTAAGAAAAATAAAACATATTTGAATTTCATAATCTCATACCATGATATTGTTTCTTCAATATATGTTGGCCGAATTAGTCATATTGTCATGACATGCACAATGAGTGTATTTGCAATGGGTACATGCAGAGCTTAATTAGTTACGTGTTTCCTCCAATTCTCATAAATATGCATAAGGACCATCTTTCAATAAGATGAGTGATCGGGAAAAAACTGCCGGTAGTAAGATGTCTAGCAAAAACATCTTGCCAATGGTCAGATACTCTGGACAACATCACAAAAGATGCAACCGGTAGAGGAAAGACAACAATATATGTGCCCTTTTTTATCAGAACCTCTAATCTTTCCACTGAAGTATAAAGCGAGGAAGTCTCAGCCTACAAAGGACCGAGAAACATGGTCACGGGAGAACACCTCTTATGTCCTTCATTTATGTCCATGGTGTTACTATGATACCCTACATCTCCCCACTTATCATATTACTCGTGAGGAACTTCAGGCTCTCTATAATTAGATAAAGAGGCTTCAGGTCTCAATTATGGAGTTCACTGTAATTCTCTCAGAATTCATAAAATACTTGTGAGGAACTTCAGGCCCTCTGTAGTTGGATAAAGAGGCTTCAGGTCTCAATTATGGAGTTCACTGTAATTCTCTCGGAATTCATAAAACGAAAAATGTCGTGAAATGAATAGATTAAATTCATGCAAATAATGAAATGGGAAAATACATACCTTAGTCCCTTTAATAAATCTGATATTATGGAAATAATAAGTTTCATGAAAGACTAATACCACAACAAAGAGGCTATAAAAAACCAATTACTAGACCTGAATTGATAAAACAATAAATAGAGGTTATCAATGGTCATAAAATTCTAAAACTACTACTTATTATGGAAACATCCATCCAGGCTAGGTAATGAAACCAATAAAATATAATTAATATACATATAATTCAAAACCTAAGAATGATGATGTTTTGGGCTGTTAATGGGAAAAACCGCATAAAGAAACCGATGAATTTTCATGTTATTAATAGCTGAAATTTGGTATATATAAATGCTTGTAAATGGTGCACATAATTGTGAACAATGACATTTGATTGCTAGATTAATGACCTGAAAAATATTTATGTGCACTTATTGGGAAGCAAATTAACCATATACACTCGTATAATAACCTTAATTTAAGGCACTCATATCAATCACAATAACTCGGTGTCCAAAATACAATTATGATAGGCTTAATATTAATCGGTGTTAAGAACACCCCCCATTGATCATGTCTTTAACATTTCAATTTAGCCACAAAAACATTGTCAACTTGGGTGAAGTGACATCCACCCATGGCTCAGATTTCCCAAGAGACTGATTAATATGATTAATTTTGGTCTTATTGCCATTCAAAGAGGGCTTTGTAAATTGCCACTAAATTATAGGACATGCGTCAATGGGCCGAAAATGGTTAAGCCATAACTATAGTCATATCATGATCCATATTAGAAGGCGCAAAAGCGTCTATTCATATCATGCTCTTGGTAACTGATCAACCGATGTTTGGCAAAACTTAAACGGATATTTCACCGTTAGATACATGTCTTTCAGACTCTTTTTCAAGACTACATAGATCATCATGGATCTAATTATGTTGTTTAGAACTTCATGTTCATATGAAAGTAATATCAATATCGAAACTTCAGGTTCGAATTTTGTGAACAATGGATCACATGTACATGCACAAAACTTCAGGTTTATGCAAACAATTAGAATTGCAAGTCTACTGTAATATTTGAACTTCAGGTTCATAATCTCAAAAAGTTCATATTTGAGAATTATTAGCGAAACTTCAGGCTCACTAATATAAGCAATTGTAAACATAAAA
>NC_020492.1:22157518-22158659 GCF_000184155.1 Fragaria vesca subsp. vesca | reverse complement strand
GAGAGAGAGAGATGAAAGCTTGATTTTACCACAAAAGACATGATTTTACCAACTCAATTGCTCCAAAGATGAAAGATTTTTTCTTTTAACACTTGCCTTTTCATTCAACATGTGGCTTTTGGAGCATTTTCGGCCTTGCTAAGCTGCTAAGCTACTAACTACTTTTTTGACTTCGAAATGAATCACATTGTGTTGCTCCCTCCCTTGTTCTATCTCTGTTCATTGCTGTTTTACCAAAAACAAGAAGAGAAAAGTTAGAGAGTAACTAAAAACAGTGAGAGAAAGAAATACAGAGTAACAGATGAGATAAGAGAGAGAGAGAGGGAGAGAGGAAATAACCATAACAGAATGGGGTTGAAGGCTCAGGAGAAAGGAGTTAACATTTATAGTGAGCAACTAGGGTAACAAGGGTAAAACATACCTCCCTTCAATATGGACACAACAACCCAACATGCCCATATAACAAAAGTTGGAGCTTTCTGAAGCCCAATGTATTTTGATTTTATTTTTACAAAAAGAAATTAAAAATACCAGACAGGCCCAAGCCCGAGCCCAATACCTACGGGCCCAGAACACAAAAAACAATAATGATGTTGTATTTTAAAAAAATAATAAGAAAGAAATTAAAAACAACAATTGGACCAACAGGCCCAATAAACCTTTATAGGCCGAAAACACTGGCCCAATAAAGGAACGCAGAGATCTGCGTCGGATCTGTGCTGGTGCGAAATGAGACTTACAGATCCGACCAATTTTTAGCCCAAATCTGAATCTAGAGCGGCCGCACTCCGAGAAAATATTGAAACTTGAACGAATTGGTTACAAAAAGAAAGGAGATTTAGAAAACATTGAAACTTGAACCAATTGGTTATAAAGAAAGAAGATTCAAAAACGACTTCGCAAGTAGATGCGAAACAAGACTTACAGATCCGAAATCGACCCCTTACATCTTCCTTCTGCGCCATCTTGTGAGTCCAAAGCCAACCCCTTCCATCCTCTGCGCCATCTTCCTCTTTCTGGTGGTGAGGACGCATCATCAACCACAAAAGAGGAAGATGACACAGGAGAGAGAGAGAGAGAGAGAGAGAGAGAGAGAGAGAGAGAGAGAGAGAGAGAGAGAGAGAGAGAGAGAGAGAGAGAG
>NC_020492.1:22156429-22157498 GCF_000184155.1 Fragaria vesca subsp. vesca | reverse complement strand
ATATAGAAAGTAATATCAATATCGAAACTTCAGGTTCGAATTTTGTGAACAATGGATCACATGTACATGCACAAAACTTCAGGTTTATGCAAACAATTAGAATTGCAAGTCTACTGTAATATTTGAACTTCAGGTTCATAATCTCAAAAAGTTCATATTTGAGAATTATTAGCGAAACTTCAGGCTCACTAATATAAGCAATTGTAAACATAAAATTGAGTAATATAAACAAAGTATATATGTAGACAAGATATAATCAAAATAGAAGTGAACTCATAGATCGTGAGTATGGATAATAAGCAACAAAAGTTGCACCAATATCTCATAGATCGTCATGGAGTTTATGGAACGAATGAGCGAAATCGTGCTGATAACGTGTTATAAACTAAGAATGAGATAGAGAGAAAAGAGAAGAACAAAATGTAGGAGGAGGAAGAAGTGTCACTTTCATTCTCATTAGGCACCTTTATATAGGAGTATGATTTACATATTAAGGACATAACTAATAAGTATTTACAAGGACATCCACATATATTATAATATTTACAACAAGAAAGAAATTAAAAACAACAATTGGACCAATAGGCCTAATAAACCTTTATAGGCCGAAAACACCGGCCCAATAAAGGAACTTAAAGATCTGCGTCGGATATGTGTTGGTGCGAAATGAGACTTACAGATCAGACCAACTTTCCGCCCAAATCTGAATCTGGAGAGGCCGCACTTCAAGAAAAGATTGAAACTTGAACGAATTGGTTATAAGAAAGGAGATTTAGAAAAGATTGAAACTTGAACCAATTGGTTATAAAGAAAGAAGATTCAAAAATGAAATTGCAAGCAAATGCGAAACGGGACTTACAGATCCGAAATCGACCCTTTACATCTTCCTTTTGCGCCATCTTGTGAGTCTGAAGCCGACCCCTTCCATCCTCTGCGCCATCTTCCTCTTTCTGGTGACGAGGACGCATCATCAACCACAAAAGAGGAAGATGGCGCAAAAGAGAGAGAGAGAGAGAGAGAGAGAGAGAGAGAGAGAGAGAGAGAGAGAGAGAGAGAGAGAGAGAGAGAG
>NC_020492.1:22154776-22156409 GCF_000184155.1 Fragaria vesca subsp. vesca | reverse complement strand
CAAAAGACATGATTTTAATTACCTCCCTGATTGCTTCAAAGATGAAAGTTTTTTTTTCTTTTAACACTTACCTTTTCATTCAACTTGTGGCTTTTGGAGCATTTTCGGCCTTGCTAAGCTACTACCTACTAACTACTCTTTTGACTTCGAAATGAAACACATTGTGATGCTCC
Organism: Fragaria vesca subsp. vesca; assembly: GCF_000184155.1. NCBI lineage: Eukaryota > Viridiplantae > Streptophyta > Magnoliopsida > Rosales > Rosaceae > Fragaria > Fragaria vesca. Next base: position 22,156,236 of record NC_020492.1, on the reverse strand, counting down.
CTCCCTTGTTCCATTTCTGTTCATTGCTTTTTTACTGGATGGTTGTGCTGCAATCATCGAGTTGATGACAAGTCTAGATGATTAAGCACAAACTCAACTCTATCTCGAAGGGAATCAGTATAGCACTCTTAAATTTCGCTCTTGCATGTTTAGCTTCATCACCACATGCACTGACTTGGCTAGTGAGCGCAAATGAGCTCGTTGCATATGGTCTTTTTGTTATGTAATGCTCTAGTAACTAATTGATCTTGTCCCCAAATTTCGTAGGACCATTTACTATAGGGTGTATCAAGTTAGGCTGCCATGGAGATCACTTGAACTCAAACTGCACTACGTACGGTGGTAGTGATTTGTATTTCTCAGGCTCCCGTACTTGCTACTCTGAGTCTTCTCATCTCTCTTTCTCTCTCTTCTTTCTCTAATCTGCAACTTATGAGTGCAGGGTCTAGTCATTTCTTTAATAACTGCTACATCAATACTATTCTTCATTTCCTTAAGCTTACGTGTTCAGTGCATTTTATGATTATTGAAAGAGGTGTGTCTTTCTTTTTCGCAGTATTATTACTTTCTTAGTTTGCTAGTTTGAGATTTTTAAATACGAGATATTTAATCATGCTAAAAGTAGTTTGGCAAATCATTGATGAAATTGAGCAAAGCAGGAAAACTTTATTGATGTATGCAGATGTTATTATGGTGTTAACCATTTCTATAAAGTCTACTCTCGAAAATTGAAACTCTGATGCTTGAGATACCCATCACTCATACACCGTGCATATGTTTATTCCTATAAGGACTACTATGCTATGTGCAGATCCCGTAGTACCGTGGGTGACATCCAGCGGCCGTAATTGTTCATGCCAATGAGGAACACGAAGCACTGCATATATTTAGTTCAGTGGAGAGGTCAGTCTTTTTTGTGTGTAAACAATGCTTGAGGTTATAAAGACAAGAAAATTTACTATTGCTTCAGTCTTTTCTTTATCGACATCAGATTGAAACATTGATGGGAAAACTTCTAAATTGTCAGATGAATGATCCATCCCAATCCCAAGGCTTTGGTCGAGTACTTTCTAAATTGTTAGATTGTTTGTTGTTCCACTTTCTTGAGTACTAGCAAAACGGATTTTCAACAAGCTAAAACTGATTTTCAATAGATTTTGTGAACGGAGAATTTATCTTTTTCTCTCACTCTTTACTGTGTTAGGTCACTGTCTAAATTATTTTCAAAAAAAAAAAAAGGTCACTGTCTAAATTTTGTGGAAACTTTAGATATTAACTGCCTAATGTGTGATCATATTTATCATTGTTTTTTTCATATCACTGTCACTTATTGTCTGGATTCTGTAGAGGATCTCTGAAGATCCATGCTCTCTCAATGTGCTTCAATCTTGAGTCGTAGAATGACAAGCTTTACAAATCTAGTTTTTTTTTTTTTTTTTTTTTNTTTTTTTTTTTNTTTT
>NC_020492.1:22095240-22154756 GCF_000184155.1 Fragaria vesca subsp. vesca | reverse complement strand
TTTTTTTTTTTTTTTTCTATATCATCATCACTTCTGTGATGACTCATACTGATCATATGGTATCAGAGTCTCCGCTAAGTTTTAGCATTTTAGATAAGAAGAGGCTGTTACTTCTAATATGTTCCCACTGATTACTGATACACTCCATTTAAGTCAACTGGCTTCCTGTAATCATGTTCTCTGATATTGCCTTCCTTTTTGTTTCTGAATAATAATTGAGCACTCAAATAGCAAGATCATGCCGTGCCAACTGTTCTGTTCAACAAGGATATGGTTTTCTTTCTTCTTTTCTTTTTTTTTTTTGTAGTAGATGGATTTTCTTTCTTTATTATATGAAGGATGAGAGATCACATAGAGAAACCGGGTTTCATAGTTGAAAATTTCAGATTGATCCATCACATCTTAAATCAATGGTTGTCACCACCATTGTTAGCAAAGCATAGACATTTCCAGGGTTGCACGGGCACCCAACTTAATGTCAAAGCTTTTATATTCATGCATCTCTAATCCAAACTATGATTTTATATATATAGTAAATTCACTAACACTATGAATTCATCTGGTGTAAAACAAAACCCTCAGTACATATATTTGGAATCAGGAGGTTTTTTACACCCTTCAATTAACCAAAACTTTTGCATCACTGTCTTCAAAACCTGAGTACTCCTCTGGCACTGGGATATTCAGCTCTGAACAAACCAACTGTATTATTCTTGCTGTCTCAGCACCATATGACATCTTATTCAAAGTTACAGCAATAGCAAACTTGTTTTGTATGTCACAAAAGCCAGTAGATCCACCCATTCCTGAGTGCCCAAAGCCGATAAGTGAATTGTCCTTCGAGTGGTGGCACCTCTTGAACCCGAGTCCAAATATCCCATCCTGCATAACCAAACTTGCATACTCCCCCACCCCCAAAAAAGCATCATGAATTTTGGGGTTGCTGAACAGCTTATCTTTCTTAGGACTGGATGGTGAGTTTTCAACAGCAGGAGAGTGGGGATTGTGAGGATGGCTACCGAGAGGTGGTGTCGAGGAGGAAGTGGGATGTGGTGGTGGAATAGCACCACCATCAACTAGGGATGCATAGTAACGTGCTAGCGCGCGTGCTGAACAATGTGCGTTGGCTGCTGGGATGATGGCGCGGCGGATGTTGAGCATGTTGAATAGAGCAGGCACCATGGTAGCAGCTTGTTGAATGTTGTCTGGCTTGAGGCTGGAGGGCAAGTCCAAACGGCTGCCAATCTCTGAAAGCTTCTTCGGATCATCTCCATAGGGTGCAAGGCTTGCAAGCCGAGCTTCCACTCCTAAGATAAGAGAATAAACCATTTGAAAGCTACTAGTAAATATCATTATGTGTAACAGCAGTCATGCATACATGTTCCTTGCATTGTAACTTAAAGAAGCACTTGAAAATATAGTAAACTTGTTGACTTACCTGCAGGGATTCCAACATACAACTCTCCTTCGAGTTTTAGGGGGCGAATGAATGCTTCTTCAAGAATCTCCTGATATTTCTTCCCTGATGCATGCTGTTCCATCCGAAAATACAAGAAAATGAACATTCACAATGACACATGCAAATAGATGATTCAGACACCATAATGGTTAGGCATTACCTCAATGATTCCGCCGCAGATATAACCATAGGATATGTAGTGGTATGTCTGCTCCTTTCCAGGCTCGGTCTCAGGTTCTGACATGGCAGTGCTTTTTAAACACTCTTCCCAGTTAGACATGAGAAAAGGGTTCCCTAACACTACGTCTGCCAAGGCATTGTGCAGTCCAGATGTATGGTTAAGCGCATGATGGACCTAACAAAGAGAAAACAACATGTAATCACAGAAGAGAAATACAATGTATACAGAATTCTCTGCTTACATTTCTGGAATATGTTAACCTTTATGTGATCTTTTCCATTTGATCCAAATTCTGGCCATATGTTTGCAACACAATCCTCAAGCTTCAATTTCCTGAAAAATAGAACTATGTATTAGACCATTACCTTGTTCATCAAAACTATCTAATCCTGACTTAAGAATGCAGAAAGATACTGATATACACACCCGGCGTCGATCAACCAATGTAACATTCCAGCTGTTATTCCCTTTGTTACAGAAAAAACTGGAAAAAGGCTATCCGGCTGTACCCGCCGGTCACTATCTTTTTCGAGCAATCCACCAGCAGTGTCAACAATAACCTTTCCATCTTTGTAAGCGCAAACCTGCATAGAAGATCATGATCACCTGATCAAGATTATAATCTCAATTTTCAAACTATCAAACCTATCAATCAATGCAATTACCTGAACTCCTAATAGTTTGTTGTCTTTTCCAAGCTGAACTAGGAGTGGCCTGAGCTTGGCCTCTACATCAGAGAGGGGAGGTGTGTCATAGATCCACTGATCGTTAGCCATCGGTCTCCTGTCCTATTAGGTTTTTCTGCAAAACTCACTTTCATTGTGGAAGGAGTCACTTATAGGGCTTCTTTCTAAATTAAGCATCAACGTTCCTGTGGACAAGGACTGATCAAAATTGAATCAGCCAAACCTAGAATGAGTCACATCATAAGAATCCACATAATTCGCACTGTTTTATGCCAGTGGCAATTCTAGATCTTTTTTTTGACGTCATAAATGCACATCTCATACCAGGGTAAAAATGTCACATCCCGACCCTTATATTTTTACCTTATTTACTAGCGTGATTGTAATAAGAATTTTACCGTCTCGATCATTGTGTAAATGGTTTAATTGGTCCCTAGAGGGGTTTCGGGGACGATTATGTGCGGAGGATTATTCGTATGAGGAAAATACGACGACGGTAAAAATGGTAAATTTTAGCTAGTAAAAGGTAATTTTTATTCGGGTTTTATTTTTCGGGGTGTTGAATTTTGAAATTATGGGTTAAAAGGGGTGTTGGGTCGGCTGGGCCGAGCCCAACCCATTTCTTCTTCTTTCTCTTCTCCCTCCCTCCCGATTTTTCTTCTCTTCTCACCCGGTTTTCCCCTCTCTACACCCAGCAGAATTCCGGCCGTCCTCCCGCCGCCGTCCGGCCGCCCCAGACCGCCACACCGGTCCCAATCGATCGGTCTCCCTCCCAGCTTCCATTCTAGGCCGGTAGCAGCCCCCCTAGCGCCGCCGTGAGTGAGCGGTGCCGCCCGTAAGGTCCGACTGTCCAAACCTTCCCTTCGCCGGAACTTCCTCCTCCGGCCACCAATCCGGGCAAGCTTGGTATGGTTTTGTAGCCCTCCAACCCAGAAACCTTGCCCTAAAAGGACTCACTCCCTCTTGAGCTAGGTAAGGAGAAATTTGAGGTGGAAGTTTTATGGTGTTTTTGATGTTTTTAGTCGATTGCCCTAGTTAGGCTTGGAATTGGTGTTTGTGCTAGTTATGAAAGTTGTAGAGCTTGATGAGAGGAAGATGCTGTTAAAATTTCATAGGTTTTGGAGGTCACCGGAATTGACCTCCGGCCGCCGCTGCCGGCGGAGCCGCCGGCGGCGGCGCCGCCGGCTGGGAGATTTTAATGTTGTTAAATTTGGAATATTGAGAGGAGTTTATTGGTGTGATTTATGGAATTTTTGGATGAGTTTTGGATAGGTTTATGAATTTCCGAAGTGTGGTATTTTTGGCGGGTAATTAATGTAGAATCCGGCCGTTGGATTTAAGTCGTATTTTGGAGAGGTTGTATTTACGACTGTTGAGTATGATATTTAAGTTCGGATTGTTCCGATGTAAGAATATCGAAGTTAGGCAATGATGAGCGTAATAATGGCTCTCGGGTAATTTTGCCTATTTTGATTAAATATTGGATATTGGTTGGGAAATTAATATTATATTTGGAACAGGACGTGAAGAGGCTCGAGCAGACGAGACCCCAGATTGACATCAGGCTTAGGCCTAATTCGTGAGTGGACTTTTAATTTGAAATAATATGCATGCTATGGTTCATGATTGAACATTTCCTTTTGTTGGAGTTTTACCGTCAATTAATTTTGACGCTTTTATTTCTCTGAGAGAGAGTTACCGAAAATGGGATTTCGGTGAATATAAATATAGTATATATGAGAGAGTATGTATATAAATGCTAGCTAGCCATATGTGTCTGTCCACCTTAATGGCGTAGCATATAGCCGCATTATGGTGTGACGTGAGCGTTGGACGTAAGCGTAGTAGCCTTATATGAGTGTTTAATTCATATAAGGGGTATGGGCACATATTTATACACTCGTCTGTCCACCTTGATGGCGTAGTGTAGCACCGCATTAAGGCGTGACGTGAGCGTTGGACGCGAGCGTTGGACGCGAGCGTAGTAGCCCTATATAGACCCATGAATTTATATAGGGAGTATGGACGAGTGTAAATACATACATATATTATAGAGTCTGAGAGGCTCGATATTTTATGGGATAAAGGTTTTATCGCTTGCGGCATGCATTCGATTTTTCCTTAGAAATTAATTTGGGGAAACATAAATATTTTATTTATTATTTTATTTTTGTCCACTCACTCTGACGTTATTAAATGTTTTCCCCTGGACCCTTCGTTTTAAATTGCCCAGTCTGCAGAGTTCGGGTTGGATCTAGTAGGAGACGAGGCATAGTCACCCGCATTTCTGCCAGTTTCATCAGTAGGTTACCTGTTCAACCTACTCGTGTTTTCTTGCTTCCGCTTGTGTTTAGTAGCTCTGAATACTTTAGAATTTTTGTATATTATGTGATGTTCAGAAGTGTTAAATTAAGAGTGTATTATGAAATTTTCGAGTTAGGGTTGTCCATCTGCAAGGGAGATTTGCTTAATCTTTTCAGTAAATTTTCCTTGGAGGTGGTCCCCGCACGACTTACCCTGGGTTTCAGGGTGAAATTCGGGGTGGGTCGTGTCAAAAAAAGTTATAAGATCATGATCATCATTGACCTCCCAGATAATCATATAAAGCTTTACAAGGGAATCATGACCAAATTATGAAATAAAAATCTTAATTTCATATTTCCTATTGCAAATGGGATTCATAGCCTACCAAGCAATGTGATTATTGGTGATATTTTATTCAAATATTATTTTCACACTCTACAAGTCAACAGAGTTCCCAGCTAAGCCATGGATGATAGTATATAGTTTCTGCATAATAATTGAGCAAGATCATGCTCCACTGTACGTGCCACACTAAGTAACTGGGTTTGATTTCTTTAATATTTGAAGAAGAAAGAAACCACGTCTATTTTGTTGTCAAAACTTGAGAACCAATACAGATCCAGGCTTAGCTTGTGCAGGAATTAAGCTGAATATCATATATCTTTATTTGCCTAATTAACAAAAGCATTATGTTTAAGCTCTAAGTTCCGAGCTTCTGTACATGTTTAAGCTATTATATGATTAATTTTGAAGAGCAAGCTAGAGAACAGATCGAAAATAAAGGAGTTGGAGACTTGGAGTACAATATATTATGAATCCATGGAATTTACATTTAGCACAACATATTGTTGATAAAAAGAATAAACATTTTCAGTGAAAAAATTAATCCAATGACTGCAGTTCTTTTATCCCATCATTAACTCAAACTCACTAAAATCAACCTTGCCGTCCAAATTCAAATCCACAACCTTCACCATCTTCTCAATCTGAGCCATATCCCACCCATTATCCAACCCTAAACATTCCAACACCCTCTTCAACTCCACAGCCTCTATAAATCCATCTCCATCCACATCGAAAATCTTGAACGCTTCAAGCAGCATTTCATTTCTCTTATCACTCTCCAACTCCCCAAGAACCTCTTCCACTGGCACTTCATCAAGATCTTCATCTTCCTCATCGTAACATATCAAGCCAAGGTTCTTCACCACTCTCTTTGCCTTCTCCTTCTTTATTCTTCCATTGGTTTCCATCCCAAACACAGTGATGAGTGCCCTTGCCATAGACTCGTCAACTTTGATTGCATTTTGTGGCTGCTTGCAATCTTCATCAATGTGCACTTCTGTGCTTGAGCACCTTGATACTCCATGGAAGGCATGAACCAAGTCACCAATCAGCCTAGAACACACTCCAGTGATCCCCATCATTTTCAAATGTTGCAATATGGAGAGAAGAAAAAATATATTTACTATATGAAAATACAAATCGATTTCCTGGAGAGCCAGCTACACTCTGGTCACTCTTTTATAGTGGTAACCATTAGGAAACGCCCTTGAAATTTATGGAATACTACTTGAATGCCATTGCAACAATAATATATGGTAATAATTGGTTGAATAATATTTATGATTCTTAGGAAGCTGGCAATTGCTATTGAATGTGACACTGATGCAATGCACAAACAATGCTCATCTTATTTTTATAATGTTGGTCGGTTGTATCCCCAGCACTGGAAATCAAAAATTAAATACTGGTCATAAGGATCAAGCGCGCATTAAAATTTTGTATTTCAGATTTGGAAATAGCAGAGGAACTTCTCCTCTCACAGACATTAATTGGAGATTTGATTTAAGATCTTGATGAAAATTTCAGGCATCTCTTGCTAGCTTCACAGCTATCCTGAAAGAAACTTTTCAGCTGATAAGACATTCCAGCCCTGTATAGTGTTTACTGTTCAATAAATTTTCAAATAATAATATTGATTTACTATTTCTAAACTCCTAATACTTGATCTATAAAATCAAGCAAACTCTTGAAATAATGACTAAAATTTTGGTTTACTTATAGTGTATGCGGTAACTCTCATGATATTAGTTCGCTTTCCTTCACCAAACAAAAAATATATATATTTACTACAATAAGAAGCTGAAAAGCATGAAAGCTTGGTTTCTACCACGCTTCGCGCTTCTAAAGCGGAAGCGTGCTTCTAAAGCCGAAGTGTGCTTGAAGCGATCTGAATCGATTTGAAAGATTTTTTTTGTTTTGCATAAGAACAGCACCACCTTTGTTAATATTTCTTTTGGAAAATGCTCATTGTGAGTGGAGGATTATTGATATGTTAAAATTAAGCTCCTACAAATCAAATTTCCTCGCACTAATTATATTGGGCCAGATCCTCTAGTAGTTTTTTAAGTGCACATGAAAGTGCAGAAACCGCGTTTTCCAGATTATAGTCTAATTGGCAAAATCATATTAAACTAATAAGTGTTCCTTGTCTAATCCTCTGCGTGCACTACCCACCATCTCACGTGTGATCTACTCTACTAATCATGTTATTCATGTACTATTGTACTTCAATATTCACTATCAGGCTTTAGCATATTTAGCATATAGATGTATACTACCTTCATCTGTAAATTAGAATCACTATAAGTCGTATACATTCATTCATCTGTAGAAAGTAACATTGTAATGACAATGAAGTGAAATAATTCACTCTCAGTTTATCAAAGGTCTTACAGAATCCGACTGTCCCTCGAGTGCCGTCTCTGCAAGTCTCACATAATCCTGTGGCACCGGGATGTTTAACTCTGAACAAACAAGGTGGATGATTCTCCCAGTCTCGGCACCAAATGACAATTTATTCAAGGTTACAGAAATAGCAAACCTATTTTTGATGTCACAGAAACCGGTTGATCCACCCATGCCTGAGTGCCCAAAGCCAATGAGGCAACCCTCCTCTGAATGATATCTCTTGAACCCAAGTCCAAATCCACCATCTGGCTTGGCCAAATTTGCATATTCGCCAGCACCCAAGAAAGCATCATGGATTCTGGGGTTGCTGAAGATCTTACCGGCATTACCTTTTTGAGGAATGGAACCGGGATCAGTTACATTAGTAATGTTACTGCTCCTATTGGTACTACTGGGGATAACAATATCAGGATCACTAGTAGGGGCCTGCTCATATTTCTTGGTCCTCAACTTCAAAGCAGCAGCAAGCTTCTTGCTTCTGTTACCTTGCTTTTTAGATGATGATTCAGCAGGAAATTTGGGAATGTGAGGGTGGCTACCCAGAGCTGGTTTAGAGGGAGAAGAATGAGGCGGTGGAACAACACCACCATCAACTAAGGCTGCATAATATCGTGCAAGAGCACGGGCTGAGCAATGTCCATTAGCTGCAGGTATGATGCCGCGACGAATGTTCAGCATGTTAAATAAAGGAGGCACCATGCTCACAATTTGCACAAGGTTGTCCGCCTGGAAAGTGGAAGGTAGGTCTTTACGACCGCTCAGCCCTGCAACCTTCTTCAGATTGTCTGTATCAGTGGTTAGGGTTGCCAGTCGAGATTCCACACCTAGAAGGGAGCAAGGAAACATTGTGATGACAGAAACGGAAGCCCAGATTTATAACAAATAGCTGCTTTTGATAGATTACAAGAGAAAGTAAATTTGCAGATATCAAAAGAAAGAAGTGTGATCACAAATCATGCATACATATTAATCTCATTCAATGAAGCAAAACATAGTACACTTGCCTGGAGGGATTCCAATATATAACTCCCCTTCAATTTGTAAGGGGTGTATGAATGCTTCCTCCAGAATCTCCTTAAACTTTTTCCCAGATGCATGCTGTACCATTCAGATAAATAGTTAGATCAATGAAATTAACAAGCTTTCAAACATGGATTTCACTGTCATACATTCCACCACGAATAAGATTTTGAGTTGGAAAAAAAAAATCTGAAACATTAACAGGCTACTGTACCTCAATGATTCCACCACATATCCACCCAAAAGATAGATAGTGATACAACTGCTCCTGGCCAGGTTCAGTCTCAGGTACTGAAATGGCAATGCGATTCAAACACTCCTCCCAGTCAGCCATAAGTAAAGGGTTTTCTTTGCCAATATCTGCCAAGGCATTGTGCAATCCAGATGTATGGTTAAGCACATGATGAACCTAAAATGCAAAGAGCACATTAATCACAGCAATACAAAACAAATTATGTAGCTTTACCGGAGCTGAATTCAAATTATTAACCTTTATGAGATCCTTTCTATTTGATCCAAATTCTGGCCAAATACTTGCAACAGTTTCTTCAAGCTTTAATTTTCTGCAAGGCAGAATAACGAGAAACATATACCCTGTTTATCAGCATTAATCGACTACATGAATACTATCAAAGTGTGTAAGTTCAAATGACGACAACACTAACTATAACTTCCTGCGAAACAATATAGAACTCATTACATAAACGCAGAAATATTCCATCATCAGGCTTTAATAAAGCTCTTCAGTCATGATACTATATCATACGAATGAACTCAAAGACTACCATAACTATTTTACTTTAACTGCTTCCACCCACACACCCACCAGCTTCATTCTCTTAATGGATTACATCATTAGAGTTTCCACCACAATGGATTCCTCTGTGTATATTGAAGTGGCCAATTTAGACCACCTCAGATAATGAAAGCTCTAGAAATCATGCCAGACGATACTAAAATCAGAAACACGTGCACCATTGCTGTGTAGAAAGAACTGGCCAACTCAAAACACGATACTAATATAATTGAAAGATATTCTGAAACACATGTAACATTTCCCAGTGAATGGATGTGTAGAATGAAGTGGCCAATTTAGACCATCTCAGAAAATGAAATTTCTAGTAATCAGGCCAAACAATACTAATATAATTAAAAGATATTCTGAAACAAGTGCAACGTTTCCAAGTGACTAAGGGACTGATTTACCAAAAGAAAGTACCCCCTCTTTTGTGTGATAGCATATCAAAAGATTCAAAACAAATGGAAACACAATAATACTCACCCGTTGTCAACCAGCCAATGTAGCATTCCAGCTGTTATACCCTTTGTCACAGAAAAAACTGGAAAAAGGCTGTCAGGCTGAACTGGACGAGGATCATATCTACCTAGCACTCCAGCTGCAGTGTCAATAATAACCTCTCCATCTTTGTAGGCGCATACCTTTAATACAAAATTATGAAAATTTGGGAAAAAATAATATCATTTTAAAGAAGAGAGTAAAAAAGAACAAGTTACCTTAACTAAAAGATATGCGACAACATTCATTTCAGAAAATTCGTATGCATTAACAGTTCATAATTCTCTAACATATTGTAAACTATACTTTATATATCAAGAACATTACACGGCCAAAACTCCTAGAAGATTAACTTCATCTTGTGTTAGTTATACCACCCCATTAAAATCTGTCATATTACAGCTCTTGTTTCAAAATTCATTATAAGTAATTCCATTATATAATTACACTAGCTTCTATTGTACCAGATAGGGAAACACCATTATAGTGAAACTGAGAGTTGGAATGCCATAATATAAGATAACAAAATAAGATAAGTCCGATATCAAGTTGCATTATAAAAAAAATACTACAGATTTCCGCGGTGTCATATCAAGTTATCACTGGATAAAGTCCGAGAAACTGTACACACCTGAACTCCAAGAATTTTATTATCATTCCCCATCTCAAGTAAGAGTCGCCTCAGCTTCGCCTCCACATCAGAGAGGGCAGGTGTGTCATAGATCCACTGATCATTAACCATTGGTCCCCTATTAATGCTTCTGAAAATGTAAAATCGGATCCATTAGAATTGAAGAAGATATGACAACGTTAAACTAACATAAATCATTACAGAATAAACTCACCCCTGTAAAACGGATTCAGCAAATGGTCTCATAATATCTAGATATACAACGCGGACGTTCATTGTGGAAGAAAGCCCTAAATCCAAGTCAAATAAACAGTAAATTATATGTCACAATTATCTAACATACATGTCACCAGAGAACATATTGAAAACATACCTCTGAGAAGATTGAGGACTCGTGCAAAAATTACAATATCACCAGGAAATGCATCAACCTATAGAAGTGGATTCTACTAGACTCAGCAAGGATTCAAGCGATATATAGCAGAGAAACACAATGTATAGGAGGAGAACTTACAGGATTAAAGCGTTTGACCTCTCTCCGGCTAAGTTGCATCTTGTCCTGTATGACCTTCATGTTTTTTTCTCTTTGATCCACCAACTCTTTCATCGTTTCCTTATAAAAATCGTAAGTAAATAATTAAAACTGAATGGAACAGGAGTTACAAAGTTAGAGAAATGGAAGTAATGAAACAAGTAGTAGTTGCGATCACAAGTAATTGCATACTTACAGAAGACTCGCTTGGTGGCGTAGTACTACGGAAGAATACAGTCGTTATCTCCATTGCCTGCTCTGGTATATCAAGGCGCAACTTAAGTCCCATTTCTGCAAAAGCCGACAACAGAGCAACATGGTCCCCCTGTTACAAAGAAACATTGCAAATTATCTTATTAAAGGAATTATTTTTAATCATACATGAAAGTAAAGGAAATGCCTAGGTTAATACTTTTCAGTCATGGATCTATCCAAAAGAAAATATTAGAATTAAATCAACAAGTATCGTGATAAAAAACTACTCTTTTGCACAAACCTCAGCAGATGCCAAGAACATCTTTGCTAATGCTTGTTTCAGAGAGCTTGATAATTTCTTAGTAAGTCCAAAGTCAAGCAAAATAGGACGATGAGGAGGTTCCTTGCTCACAAGAAAATTTCCTGCGAATGGGATTATAGAAACTCATAGGACAGTGCACCAAGCAGAGAATAATATTGAACTTCTCCACTAATGATCGACTTGTTCCATTCAAAATACCAAGATAAAAAGTAACACATGGAGGGGAGAAGAGGGATACCAGGATGAGGGTCACCATTGAAAAATCCATCAACGTATATTTGGTGGGCATACGCACGTGTGATTTCTTCAACAACCTTTTGTTTGTTGACACCAAATGCTTCAAATGATTCTATGTCGTTTAAACGAATGCCATCCATGAACTCCGAAATGAGGACTTTTTCTGTTGACTGCCAATAAATGAAGCAGGATGCAAGAAAAGGAAAACATATTTTTCAATTTCAAAATGAATCAGATAAACAACCAGTTAAAATTAAGCAAAGTAATAAAGGCTACACTCCTCTAGATCTCATTCTTCCGTTTTTAGTTGGAAAGCTCTCTGTTTAACTATACATTGTCTCAGATTTTTCAGCTTCACCTATACGTATTTTTATTTTTTAAGAAACAAACTTTTATCGAAATAGAGGACGAGAAACAAGGAGCAAAAGCCTTATTTCCTTGAAAACAGTTGACAGAAACAAGGGGAAAAAAACTACAGAGAAGGACTAGCCTAGAAAAGTAAGACACTAATACATGTCATGAGCAAACATAAACAATCTCTAATTCCTTTGTCCTATAATTGCTGACACTTTTCTAAGTATAATGCATCCCTGTAATAATAAGAGAACGGATCAAAATAGTACCTGAATAACTTCTGGTATCAAAACATCCACTTGATTGGCACTTGGGTTATCATCATGTTTGCTTCTGCAGCCAAGATTTTTAGAAACTGTTCGAGTATTCTCTACAGAAGCAAAGAAGACATAAATAATAATTAATCTTGAAGAACATATGCATAAACTAATGCCTACAGAATACATAAAAGACAAAGCCTAGAAGTATGGCAGGCAGGTAAGTTCATGACCAACAGTAAACTGGTCAGATTGAGAAAAAAAAGTGGAGCAGGTTTCTCATCTCTAATAAAAGTTATGTTTCTTATTAAAGAAAAAAGAAATGGTTGCATGCATGTCAAATGTCAAGCACAAGAAGCTACGAGTCTATGAATAATTAAAAAAAAAAAAATTGATCGCACCTGCTTCATGATTGAAGTCAAGTTCGTTTGGGCATTCTTTGCACCACTCATCTATCATAGGGTTGAAATTGTACTGAGGCTCTGCCCATGCTATCCAGTCAACAATTGACTTTGCATTCTTCAAGTCCTACAAGAAAAAAGTCAAGAATAGATTAATACAGTGAGCCCATCTTAATTTATGTTAACCTTAACTTTCAAATACCAAGTATGAGAAACCTCCAATATGATTGTCTTAATGCCCTCATGCTGAACTTTAACAACTACTTCCTGCCCATCAAGCAGGGTTGCGCGATGGACTTGTGCTATCTGCATATAGTGAGTGCAAAACCAATAAGATCTTTTCCAATATCATAAGAGTGTTTAAGAATGACCTAGAACTAAGTGCCAACAATCGTTCAGTCTACAAGAGTGAGAAAATCGTACTGATGCAGTTGCCAAAGGGACTTTGACAAAATCTAAGAACAACTCATCCATCGATTTCCCCAACTCTTCCTGTATAGTTCGAGAAACCTGTGCAAAAAAAAAAAATATCCAGTTTAGCCATGAACTACCAGATGGATAAACTCAAGAAAACTGAAAGGGAAGATGTCTGATGAGTGGTCAAACAGGAAAAACGCTTGCTAAGGAATGCAGATATTTCTGTACGTACAGGAGATGGAGATATTAGCATCACAAAAGTAAACTAAGACCTCTATAAATCCAATCATCAATAAGAAGCGGTGTAAATAGACAAAAACTGTTGCAACAGTAGAAAAGAATACAACACACTACATGAACACCAAGCAAGCAGATATATGATTTCTAGAGCATCCCAATCACTTTCCTACAGTTATTAATGTGATAAGTTTAAAAACCAAAAGAAATAACCTCTTCCAAAGGACGAGGGGGTAGAGAGTCCTGTAATTGCTTGAGAAGAGATATATATGCTTCAGGAAGAACATCTGCCCTTGTAGACAGATACTGCCCAAGTTTCACCCACAAACCTTCCAACTGTACTATCAACCTGAGAACTCGTTTAGCATTCCTCTGATGAGCATTTTCCCATAAAGCAGCACTTTTAGATTTGCTAATCCATTTGTCTCTTTGCTGCAAAGCCTTCAGTCATGGGGAAACAACAAGGTAAGACGGCCTTCTACATATAACTTGCCGATAAGTGAAGGGCAATAAATGAATTTTACCTTGTAATCAAGGTATATAAGCAAGGCCAATGTGCCAACTTTCATGCGCCTTTTGTAAATGCTTCCCCGTCCCATCGGAGGCTATGTGGAACTAGACCCAAGACCCAATTCACAACCCTTTTCCTGGAAAGATGAACAAGTGAATCAAATAAATATATCAATAAACCCTTTGCCCTCAGCCCCTCACAAAGCTGGCAATGTAGCATTATCCGTCAAATAATTAGCGGGTTATTTTCGTGTTAACCTAATGCTTAGACCTTCTCCATATGTGAAACTCATACTCCCACCAAACTACAAGAATTGAAGGTTGTCTTTTGCACAACCTTTTCAACACCAGTATGATGCATCTAGGCCAATTAAAGCAATATTTACTCACTACATCTCAACCCTCATCATGTTCAGCCAGCTCACTCTCTTTTCGGATCATCATGATCAGAGTACAATTCAAGTTCAATAATAGAAACCAGCACACCCCAGTAGCCACACTAGTAGTCACTACTCAATTCCCTCTTGAAATTCACCTTCTACAGTTCTACTCCCTCTCCTACCTACCCAAATCAGGACCACAACAACTCAACAATCATTACATGTTGCATTTCTCTGTAAAATTCATCTCCAAATTCACATAAAATTCATCGTTATATACATGCATATATATTACGAGTAAATTCAATCGCACAAAACGGAAATGAGAATTTTACCGAGACGAAATTCGATACCTGAAGAGCTGGGAAATGAGCTGTAATGATCAGCGAGGCAGAAACGAAGCTCTGAGAGTTGTGAAGAAGAAGAAGAAGAAGATAGTGAGAGAAGCAAAGAATTAGAAACGATGCGATTCTGTTGTCGTTTTCTTTACGCGACTCACATCTTTCGGTTTTTCTGCATGTCGTTGGCCGTCCCCACCGGACCTGACGGTGAAATTGAGTCGTATTAGTAGTTGACGGAGTGACGGACGTAACATTACGTGTCGCGTTTTGGTTTGCTGCGTCCCTGCAATGGCGGGTGAGGTTAGCGTGGTTAGGGCCGTGTGATTAACGGAAATTTAAACGAGGAGATTGTGAAGGCGTGGCGCAAACCTAACCGCCTTAATTTGGGAAAGGTCGGTGTTGAATTTTCGATTGTCGTTGATTGTTGGGATTTAAAGGCTTTAAAAGCTGATAATTATTCGAGGCCTACCACATAAACGACATGTTGTTTCTATGCGATTAGGCACACACCAAGTTGGACTTGTCATATGTTGTGACGCATACTCTTACGATGTAGCAGTTTGTCTAGGGCTTCTAATGGTTCAACATGTGGATTAATTGTATGTTTAAGTGATAAATGCTTAGAAAAGTGAGGAATGCGACTATTACCAAACAAATAGTAATAGATTGACTAGTCATGAAAACCTCAAGAGGAAAATTTGGGGAGCCATTATATTATAAACATATTTTTCAACGTACGATGATGATGCATTTTGTAAAGGCTACATACATTGTTAATAAACTTATATTTCTTCCAATCAAATTCAATGGGGGAATTTTCAGAGGAACCCTTATGCCTTCGATTGACAAAGTCCAACCATCCAAAATGGGAATTTTCGAAGCTAACCTTTCAAATCCAAGAGGTTGAAACTTCCCAATATTTGCATTTTGCTATAACGAGTACAAGCATGATCAGAGTTTTGGAGATTGTAGGGTTTGCCACCTAAAGGGGGACATATGAAACTGTAATTGGGAATGAAGTTATTCAATGAGAGACTGAACATGGAGGCGATGCTTCATAACACATGGAGGCAACCTTTATTGCTGGCATTGACCTTGTTCCAGCGTGTACAGGCTCCGACACTCACCTACAGTTAGATTTGAGGTATGAACTGAGTCAATGTATGGAAATGGAAATGGAAAGTATGGGTTCGAGTCTTGATCTTTCTTTTCTTTGGTGTATGGTTGCAGGTTGTCATGTATATGCATCATTTTCTCATATCACAATTTCATCGAGAGTTGGAAAAACTACATAATTGATGATCATATTGCCCGGTCATGGCGTCATATCAACATTGTTCATTGCCTCAATAATTGTTACCTGACAATTGTTTGCTTTTTTGGATGAGACAAACAACTTAAAAGCTACAACTGTCCATAGTAAGTCGAACTCACATTCTCATAACATTTCACTTATGAATATGAGATATGACACTAGATGATACCAGACACTTTTTGTTTGATCGCAATGAAATTAACTTACGTGTCGAACAAAACAACATATACTTTTTTATCTCAGTATTTACCATTTTGGGCATTCACTAGTTATTTTTAGGGTAAAATATTGTATAGTCTTTATGATTTGAAGTCGACATCTGTTTAGTCTTTATGGTTTTTTTAATTTGAATAGTCCTTAAAGTTATGATTTTTCATCCAAATAATCCTTATGGTTCTATTTTAATCTGAATAGTCCTTAAAGTCATGA
Source organism: Fragaria vesca subsp. vesca (assembly GCF_000184155.1). NCBI lineage: Eukaryota > Viridiplantae > Streptophyta > Magnoliopsida > Rosales > Rosaceae > Fragaria > Fragaria vesca. Next base: position 22,138,497 of record NC_020492.1, on the reverse strand, counting down.
TTTTTCATCTAAATAGTACTTATGATCTTTAACTGAGAAAATTGTCAGAATGACTATTTAGATGAAAAATCATGACTTAAAAGACTATTTGGATGAAAAATTGTGACTTTAAAGACTATTCAGATTAAAATAAAATCACAAAAACTAAACAGATTAAAAATTAAACAAATTTTTATTTTTACTTTATAACAAACACGTAGGGCTGTTGAAAGTTTGGACTCTCTTTATTGGACTAAAGTCCATGCTAGAATTTCTTTTTTTTGGGTCTGAATAAAAAGTCCATGCTAGATTGGATCTCCATTAATTTTACACATTATTATTTTAGGTGATACTCTTTTGGTTTGTAGCTAGTTGTTGCCTTTGTTTAAACCAAAGCGAGGCACGACCCACCCACGAGGCACGACCCCTTCCCCAAACTATATTATTTATTTCCCATCTTTTTTTCTTTTTACTCCCTTTACTTTTCCCGGCTGCCCGTCGCTAAGATCACCTACCCCCACCAACCCAACTTTGTAAACCACACACCACGCAGGTACCACCGTCGCCACGTGTCTTCAATCCACGCCCTTCTTTCACCTTTCCCCTTCCTTTCCTGATCACCACGTGCCCGTCGCCGGAGAATCAAACCGCTACCGAAAGCTATATAAAAAATATAAATTCTGGATTAATTTTAGACGCTCATTAATATTTTACACGTCTAAATTCCAAAAAACAAAAAACCTGGAACTCAAAAACCCCAAAAACAAACTCATATATTCACACTCTCTCTATCTGAGTTTTTGTGGATGCGATTTTCGAACCTATGGCGTCCTCAAAGCTCTTGATTCTCTCAGTCTTTCTAGCCCTAATTTTCACGCAAATTAGGGCCGACGCTTCAGTCGGAGAAGACGAGCCACTGGAAGTAGTCCGATCGGACGGCCCTGATTCCTCCGCTCTGAAGATCGAGTTGGATCAGCTCAAGTCGAAGATCCACTCGCTTGGTTAGTATTTCGCTACTCTAGGGTTTTGTTCGTACTGAGATTCTTTCATTTTGCTACTGTGAGATTTGCCTCGGTTTCATCGCTCGCCAAGTAGATGATAGTGAAGCTTGAGATCTTTCGGTTTTCTAGTTTTGAAGTGATGAAATTTAGTTTCTGTTGCTAGTTTAGGGAATCTGATTCTTTGAGGTTAACTTTGTAGAGGTTTAGTTACTTTTGACTAGAAGTAATGTTCAGAATGTCAGTATATTTCTGAGGATTAATCGATAATGTTGTGGCTGAATTAGAATCAGTGTTAGCGAAACAGTTCTCGTAGTTGTTTTTGTTACTCTTTGAATGCAGTGATAGTTGCATTGTATGTGTTTAAGGGATGCTTGTGCTTATTTGCTAACGGTTTCTATTTTTGGGATTTTTGAAGAATCTGAAGTAGATGAGAAAGCCAAGCAACTGCAGAGTAAGGATGAGATAGTAGCGCAGAAGAGTAAAATCATTAAAGTGAACTCGGATGTCATCACGGCTCTGCAGAAAGAAGTTGATTCTCTCCAGGTTGGGCCCATTTTTTGTATTCGAATATTACTCCATTGTTGAGTATAAGTGTCTCGTGGTAAAAAAAATAAAATAAAATTAACTTGTTCATGCTGTGTTATTGTCTCTAGAAAAAAGGGTCGCGGGATGCTGAGGTTGACAAGGCTCATGCACGCGCTGGTGAATTAGAGAAGCAGGTTTGATATAGTAAAGTGAAGTGCCTAGTCCGTGAAAACTGAAAACCACCACATTGTAAATTCAATCCCCCTTTTGCAGGTTGACCAACTGGCAAAGGAATTGGAAGCACAACATAAAGAGAAAGAGGCTTTGGAAGCCCGAGCCAATCAAGCGGAGAAGAAGATTGATGTGTTGCTTTTAAAGATAGATAAGGTGAGTTGTTGATTTCTCATTGGAGAATAAAGCCATGCTGTATGTGCTCATCAAAAGACTTGCTAGTGATGCTGCTTAAATAATGAATTATACTTGTTGCTTTCACTTAAGTGTTCTTTGGGTGGTTACCATGTCATCAGAAGTCTATGTACATCTTTATGAGGTTTCCTGACTCACTTTAGTTCTGCCATTATACTCAGTACTTAGTACCATCTCTCCTCTGTTATGTAACCATAATTGTTGATGCAAATGTTTTTCTATGGATTCTAAACTTCTAGTGGTTAAAACAAAGCAAATATTACATATTTTTAAGGTTACTATTTTCTTCTATTTTTGCATGGTTTTTATCTTATTTTTTATTTTGACATTCTGTAATAATATGTTGTACAACATAAAGTTGGGGATGCTGAATGATGTAGCTACTTCTTCACAGATTGAGAAGACTAATGAGGAACAAAAGACCAAAATTCGAAAGACTGAGCGTGCTCTTAAAGTTGCTGAGGTAATTTTTAGGTGCTCTATTAAAAGCATATAGTATTCTAGATGTTGGTTATGGCGCTTATCGGCCATCTATCTTCCATGTTCATCTTCAGGAAGAAATGTTGAAGGCAAAGTTTGAGGCTACTTTGAAAGCAAAAGCATTAACAGAGGTATGGATTAGATAAATATTGTTTTTCACTCTTACTATATGCAGTTGTTTTTATGTTTGTTTGTGAAACCCATTTCACCCCTAAACAATGTTCGTTATGAGCCTGTTGGGAACTTGGGAAATTCTTCGTACTATTTCTTGAGAGTAGAATGATAAGCTTTTCTTTAAGCTTATCAGTGCATCAGAATTCCTTGAGATCCTAAACAAAAAACCGGCTCACTTGAGTATTTCTGGCTGTAATTTGAGTCATGACTGCTGCATCCGTCTTTATTAATGCATCTGAATTTGCAGATAAGTTTGGTAATCGTCTGCAATTGTTTAGTTAACTTATCGGAGTTTCTTTATTTGATCATGAAAACTTTAGGTCTTGACACCCCTGTATTTTCTGGTAGCCATATAGGTTCATACAACTTTCCTCTTCTATCATATATTCATTTTGTATTGTAGAAATGTGATTTGGTTTTGTTAGCATAATTTGTGCACTTTAGCCCTGATGCATGGTGTGAATTAAATCAGGTTCATGGTGCATGGCTTCCACATTGGCTTGCTGTTCATTTTGGCTATTGTCAGGTAAACTTAAATCCATTTTACTATTTTAAAGATCTTTTTATCAAGGAGTTGAAGTTATTATCAACTTGCAGGACTTTGTAGAGAAACACTGGAATGAGCATGGAAAACCTGCTGCCGAGGTGGTGATTCAGAAGGTATTACAATTGATTGCAGAATGGCGATTTGAAGACTTTGCTCTTTCAATAGTTATACTGATTGGAAATCATGTCCGCATGTTAACTGACAAGCTTCATATTTGTAACTTTCAGGCCCTGGAGAAAAAAGCTCAAGCTGGGAAGTGGGCTGAACCCCATGTGGAAGCAGTTAAAACTGTAAGCTAACTTGCATAGTTTCAATTTCAGTTTCAGTTGATATTGTGGTTTTTGTCTACTAAACTTAAGTTTCCTCCCTTTTACCTTCGCCGTCTGATCTATTGAAGAAATGGGTCCCAGCAGTCAAGGAACAGTGGTCAGTTTTGAAAGAATCTGTTGAACCTCATGTGCAATCACTAAAAACAAAGTCTATTGAAGCTTACAAGACATCAAAGAGTACATTAGCTCCGCATGTTATAAAAGCACAAGAATGTGTTGATCCCTACTTTCAGGCCAGTATCTGTCATGTCCATATTTTTCTTTTGTGTGTTAGCTTTGTTACATGCAGCTCACAACAGTGTTTTTGGGGTGACAGGAGGCAAAAAGGTTCAGCAAGCCATATGTTGATCAGGTAGCTACTGTTGCGAAACCTCATGTTGAAAAAGTTAGAGTGGTGTTAAAGCCATATACAAAGCAGGCAGTTCAGGCCTATGAGAAGTTTCTCAAATCCGCTTCAACATATCATCATCAGGTATCAGCATCAATCTGGCAAGGCCTACCATTCATTATGCGACTGCTTAATGCTAGTTGTTTCTAAGGTGGACTAGAATGTGTCATATTTCTCCCTTTTCTTTTCCTCATTAGATGCCCAAAATAGTATTTGGAATATGTGACTGTTATGTTCATCTTGACCTAATATGACTCATTTGTCTAAAATCTCTTATGTAGTATTGATTGCATCAAACAAATGGCCCTTTTACTTTCCTGAACGATACAAGTTGTGTGATGTTTGCTTCTTTGTTTTTATGCTTTACTATTCTTCTCTAGAAGTGCTGCCCAATGCTGTTTCAATATGCAATCTTGTTATTTGTTTCTACTTTCAAATCTTACTGGATGCACCCTTATCTAAAGCCCATAGCTTATTGTATTTATATTAACTTCTTCAAGGTTCAAACCATTGTACGAGAGAAACTGAAAAAGCATGAACTGACAAGACCTCTTGCTACAAAAGAGTTGGAGTGGTTTGCGGTATGTGTTGTGCAATTTTTTCTTTTGCAGTTTCTTTTTTCTTTCCTTTTTCTTTTTATTTGAAACTTTATGTTAACTACCTGACACCAAGTAATAATTTCAATCTTGCAGGCCTCTGCTTTGTTGGCGCTTCCGATCTTAATTCTGTTCAGAGTTTTATCTTCACTCTTCTGGTTCGTTTCTTGACTATTTGTTTATTCTCATTAGGTTTGCTGGCTGAGATGGCAACTAAGCTTCTAAGATTCCGTTTTCATAAACAAAAAGCTATCGCAATCTTAGTAACTTGCTGATCACAAATTTATGTGCAGTACAAAGTCAAAGAAACCTGTAAGGAGTACCCACCATTCCCGTCGCAAGGCCAAAAGGGGTCATCCAGACAAGTAGATTGCTGCTAGTTTGTTCACAAGACTCGTTTCTGGAATGGTTGCGGTATACTTTTCAAAACAGAATGCGCCTCTCCTCAACAACAATGATGTCTCATTTTGCTAATATGACATTGATGTCGATGTTGCTTTACTTAGTAGTCAGTGCTTTCATTGCTTGCAGGCTGGTTTGTGCAGTGGCAGGGGTATATGTGAAGCTATATTTTGTTTTCGATCTGATGCAGCCCTCGTGTTGTTCAAATCTTTTGCTTCATGTTAGAATGTGGCATTACCTACGAAATCGACACATTCAGATACGTCTAGGAGGAGGGACATCTAGGAGTTCATGTAGCATGGGCAGTCTGTTTATGTTGTTATGGGGTGTATTTTATTATTTATCTTACAAATTCTCAGTCCAGAAGACTGTCAGGTGTCTCACACGGTTCACTCTGAATTAAAATATTTGGTGGTTAGTTTTATTTACTGATTGTGAAAAATTATGAAAAATCAAATATTTTAAGTGCTGTGGCCAAGAAATTTATTATTGATTCTTGTAAGCATGTTGATTTCACAGTCAGCATTGGTTTATTCACAAAGCTTTATCCCACATGTGCTGATATGTGAAAGTTCGCTAATACTCGTAGGCACGACTCTGGGTGAGATCTAACCATGATGATCAAACATGCAACTCGATCAGAAAGATGCAGCAAGAAGATTATTATTGAAACACCACTATTACCAACGCAGTGTAGTATTTAACTCTCAATTCATAATGCCCTATGAAAACGATCATACATGACCATAATTGCTGGGTATTTTACCCCATCAAGGCCCTTGAAATACGAACATATCTATCGAGTCTAACAAGAACATAATAACTAGCAACAAACTTGTCCAACTTATGCTCGATTGTTGGGATTCTCCGAGAATCTTAGACCGCCCTAATACGACGGCCAGTAGTGATCGAGATCGACGCACTGGTCGACCATGTTCATGTATCTGTTCCCGGCAGGCACATTTCCATTGTTCATGTCTATATTACCATACCCAGCTTGATCTTGACCAACAGCACCACCAGCACTAGTCATCATTGAAGAGTTAGCAACATCTTGATGATTGTTCATTGCCTGATGAGCTTGATGTATTCCAGACATGGGCCTTAAGTTAGACTGAGTTGATGGGCCCCCAAGGTTCAAATTGAGCCCAGAAATTGTGAAGCCTCCTCCTCCAAGGTTGGGGTAGCTGAACTGGGGTTGCAGCAAGGGAAGGTTCATAGGGCTACTGGTTGAACCAGTAGCAACGCCACCACCTCTCAGGACCCTGGAAAGCTCTGCCATCTCAGCGTTGGTCATGTAGCTTCTGCCGTAGTTTGGGAACTGGTGCTCATGACCAAGCTGCATTATGGGTGATTGAACTACGTTAACACTCGGACCCATTAGTTCCATGTTGTAGGGATTTGCTCCTCTTGATGAAGATGATGATTGGTTTGAGGGTGGGTACTTTTTAACACCAGCACTCTTCTGGAAGACTCGGCATACTACCCATTCATCCTGTTAATCAAACACAACGTCGATATCGATTAACACCTGGTTTGGTTTCATAGTTTTTAGGGTTCATATGGAAATATACTACTTGCATGAAACCTAGATCAAACACCAACCTACTTGCATGGAATCCCAACACAAAAACATCAGCAAATTAAGGACCCTCCAAAAGCAGTTTAGATGTAAATGATCTATTACATGCAACCACAGAAAACTTATGGTTTTAGGAAATACGTTAATACTCATTTATATGCAGCTTCATCCTATAGGTCATACGTGAAAAGATAGATATACATACATACATACATACAGAAATGTTAATTTGAACAAGCAGTCAGGATGTGGTTCGAGACCAGAGCTAATATCAAGTTAGAATATCACTTTCAGCTATCAAAAATTTATGTCGAACTAACAATTAGAATCTTTGTTTTCTTTATACATATATACGGCTTATTCTGCTAATGCATAGATCAAGATCTATATGTATGCTAAGAGACGAGAGGAGATAGAATTACCTTAGACGGTCTAAAACTGGATTTGGAATGAATGCGATATTCGTGCATAACCCAGTTGGATTTCTCTCCCCTGGGAGCTCGGCCTCTATAGAAAACTAGAGTTTTCTTCATCCCAACCAGCTCAGAGGTGGCACTGTTGAAGATCTCTTTGTCTTTTCCTGTGGTCTTCCAGTATCCAGTGTTTGTGGCTCGGTTTGTTCTCACTCCGGTTGGATATTTCCGATCTCGAAGGCTGAAGAAGTACCACTCCTTCTCTCCCATTTTCGCCTTTGCTAATTCATTCAACAACATAATTTTACTAAATTAATTAAGATTGTAGGTTAAGAATTCAGAACTCAAACTAGAGCAATTAATCCCAAAATGAAAAATAATTGATGTCAGCTATAACCCTATAAGCATAATTAATTAAGTAAGCTAGAGATGACAGATAAGAAGAGTTGTGATCCAAAAACTTTGATGATGTTTTAGGGTTTTGTTTCTATAGATCAACAAGGAATATAGTTGATAATGCTAAATCCGAGCATGAAATATTCAGTATAGGGAGTCGATCAGGGACTTCCTAAATTCATAATAAAGTTATTGGATTCAACTATATATATACGATACATACCAGGAAGTTCCCATGGTTCACATTTGTTGAGATCAACATCAGCGATTGCCCTTCCTGTGAATGTAGCATCTGATATCTTGTTCATCAGATAATACGTAATCAGTTCCTCATCTGTTGGATGAAATCGAAACCCTGGTGGCAAATTGTCCTCCTTATTTGCATGATCTCCTGTACTCATCTCTAGCAAGCTAGCTAATTGCTTTTTGCTAGATCGATCGATCGATCACTTTCTTACTTCGATCTGATTAATTCTTTAACTGGTTTCTGTCTGGATAGAAAATAACAGTATCAGACAGAACAACACAGAACCAAAACCTAACAAAAGAAAAGTTAGCCAAAAAAAGGCAAAAAACTATCTAAATTTTACTCATGCCCTATAAATTGAACAACATAAGACCCTAGCTAAAAGAGGAAATATTGGAAACTTGCAGGAGCCAGTTAGCTAGCTTTCTTGCAAGGACATAGCAGAGGAGGATATGTACGCACTTTGATCGATTAGGTTTGACACTTTCCGAAAACCAATTTTCACAACATATCAAGGTCGATCTGCTTGATCGATAGATGAGGGCTTATTCTTGTTCACCCTGCACAAGAAATGTGGAATATATATTCAAACTTGAAGTAGTATCTGTAGTGTGTGTGAAAAGTAAATGGGTGTGTTTCTGAAGCTCTCACCTACTATGGATCTTCAGACACAAGGGGCCAAGTTTAATCGTTTTAATAATACGAAGGATCATGGAAAAAATCCTTGTTTTAGGATCACACCGATTACTACATGATTTTCAACTTGCAGTACTCCTGGATAGTGAGTTGCCCAAAATGGCCTGGTAATTATAATGCTACTAAAACTACCATTAATTACTTTGCACAATTAGCTTTCAGATGTATTACGTCCATACATATCTTGCTAGCTAAAACGTTATCCATATGGAATTCCTTTGTTTGGTTAAGCTTGAAACAAAGATTCTCCTGGAAACAGTTCAGATGTTAATATCAAATTAATTGCATGAATTAATTCCTTGATAGTTTAGTCGGGTTAGGGTAATCTGTTTGTAATAACTAATGTGGGCTTGGATAGCTGAGATTAAAACAAAAAACTTAACATTTATGTCAAACCTACACCGTACAAGATCATTAAAAATAAATCAAACATTTGGATGACTTAACGTTCACCAAATTTTGTAAAAATTTGCATAAGTGATATACTCATATCGACCTACAATCTGAACAGTGGAGATGTGATTTAGTGATCGAAAAGTTTGTCAAATACCCTATCCCTATAAATATAACAAAAAAAAAATATACCCTCATTGAAAAGGGCCCTATATATATATATATATATATATATATATATATATATAGGACGGCGTTCTAAAGAGGATGTCCGCACAGCCCTTAAAATGCGAACGTCCCTCCGTTTGCCACCGTACTACGGCTCCGAAGACGGGGCGCCTCCACCCCAGCGGCCCCGGTCACTTTCCTTTCCTGGCGAGTCCGTTTTTTTTCAGTTTTCTGGTGAGATCACCTAAAAACTTCAAATAAAGTCGATTTTCGCCGAAAAAACTGGAATTTGGCGGACTCGCCCGGGAGGGAAAGTGACCAGGGACGCTGCTGGAGGCCGCTGGGGTGGAGGCGCGCCGTCGTCGGAACCGTACGGTGGCAAACGGAGGGACGTCCGCACTTTAAGGGCGTGCGGACGTCCTCCTCTGATCCGGACTGTATATATATATGTGTGTGAGTATTTGTAGGCTTGTAGCATCGAAAGCTACTTCAGAAACATATATGCAGGCTGCAGCTGATCATACTACATCAATTTAGACAAGGGTTTTTCTTTTGGGTCGAATGACTAGCCCTAGGGCAGCTTAGGTATATGCATATAAGACCAAGTCAGGATTCGCTTTTATATATATCCAGTGTTGCACGTAAACTGGCTGGGTTCAGAATCAGAAGCAGCCATAGGTCATTCATATGATCAAACAAAGCTTAACCTCCAATTTTAAAACTTAATTTCCTCTCACCAATTGGTATATACCACGTACACCACAAAGCCTCCCATCAAAATAATAATCAAGAAAAACGATCTAGGGGCTGCTGATTATATCCGAATTGCATATATGTGTTTACTGTTCAGGCTTCGCCCTCGCTCCTTTGACATAGCTAGCCTGATCTAGATCTTCCTGCTACTAAGGACGCCCTTCTCTGGGTTTATTCTATATGATCTCTATGTACGACCTAGCTACATAATGCCAGGAATGGTTTAGATTTTTATTTCTTCTAGAATAGTATCTATAATTATTCCCCTTAATTTGTCCTTGATTTATATATATGAATGTATTAAGGAAAACCCTGAAAGTAAACATAACTTTCTGTTTTGATCCACTTGTTCGTATATGCATATTTTGGCTTCTTGTTGGACAATATATGAGGTTTGGTACTTTTCTTGTTTGACAGAACTAAAGGGTTCGTTCCTGTGTTGTGGTTGCTGCTGGTAGACAGGAACTTGATCCCGGGAACAAACAATAAAATGATTTTATTTAATTTGCTCTATACGGTTGCACTGTACACCTGCAGGTGGCAAAATGAACCTTGCTTAATTTCGATCCTCGATTTCCCCACAATTCATTCTTTCTGTCGGTAAACGTCACAGTTCGTTGATACTCGATAGTCTCTTAGCTAGTCGAATATGGAAAGTCTATTAATCTTTTCGAGAACTCAGAAATTGATCGCACTTCTGGCTGGGGCAATAAACTCTCCATTCTCCAACGACTATCGATCGCCTTACAAATGGCTACACAGAACTTCGTACGTTCTTACAATTTCATACATATACTAGCTAACACTACGCAGTACGCACCAAGATTAATTGCTAGTGTCGTTAGTACCTGCTGATAAGTAAGTCGTTAATTTGGTCTGTAAATCTCCTGGGCAAAGATACGTCAACCAGTCAGTGTGACCTTAACTCTTCTGTATTATACTGACAAAGTAGGTTAGTTATGATTTTGGAAAGATTGAGAGGTTTTGCATTGATCTGATATATCGAGGACTTTTTGAGAGTTCTCATAATGTGGATCCATACAGTAGTAAACACGTACAGTACATGGTAGCGATCCATCACGATCTCCAGTTTACTTAACAAACACTTCAGTATCAAACCAGCTAGCTTATTGGTTGTGGAAGGGTCCTCGATCACACTGAGTCACTGATTACCCGCCAAGCTTAATTTGAAGACAAGTTGTTTAACGAAACTGCAAGGATGATGCTTGATTGACTGCAAGGTTTGCGCAACTGGAAAAGATCGAAAATGATCAACAGGTTTGGCTTATAGCATGTTGATCTTCAAGGATCAATAATTCATTCAAACTAATGTGATTTTCCTCTCTGTCAAAGCCTTTTATCAGCGTATGAATATCTTCTTCAGATCGAACTGACAGACATAGGTTAGTCAATGAAAATCTACTTACATGAAAATAGCAACTAGAACACTTCAATGGAATTCAGCGTCTCCTCTTGGGAGTCCATATTTTGTGACTAATTAAAAAACCCAAGTTGTGTCGAACAAGAGATTATTAGACATATTTATGATCAAATTAAGCACTTGTAAGACGTCTTCCAGTGGAACTATCAAGATGTTGATCGAGTGAAAGACATCGGTCAAAAGAAATTAAACTATGGATGAGAAAACCAATATTTGAACGAGCATCTGTCATATCCACTTCGATCAGGATTACAAAACTGCGCAGTCCAGAAATTATAGATAGTAATTAATAGAAATATATCTATTTTTGTGTGTGTACGATTTAATTAGGGTTTTGGAGGGCTGCATAAACCTACCAGTCTCATAGCAGTGTTTTGCCATGATTATGGGATATTAAGAGGATATTAGCATTATAGAGGCATGATTTTGATATAAATTGATCAAAGCTGTTAATTCTAAGCTGTTGGTAACAAATTTATTTATTTATCATGACCAGAATAACTCATGAAACCTGGATTATTATTCAAAATAATCTTGTTATGTAACCAATTATCATATTATACTAACTTACGGAACATGTAACTAAAGTAAATCAGTTTGCGTGACTGTATGAGCAAACAAAAAGGAAATTATGATTCGAATGGCTGGAAGGACACATGAACGATCATAGATACGTGTTTGATCACATTTCTAACTCGCAAATTCACTTTTTAAAATTGAAAATTTGGAACGACTTTGTCGACTTTGATAATATTAAAGTAGTAGTTGACAGGTTTGTATCAAGAGAAGACTCTCTAGAATAAATGGAAGAACCCTAAAACCCTAAAATTCATGATTGACAGGCTACTTGTCAAACACTTCAAGATAAACTAAGCAGGCTGCTGTTTGATCTCAGTTGTGTTTTACATCCTTCCATGGTGCAAAAACTGATTAAGCAACTTTTTAATTATATGTTGGAAATCAATATATAAATTATAAGTTGTTTTTTGCGAAAGGGTGCAAGAAAGAGTATACCAAGACAGCATAAGGGTGAGATATTATTGTTCCCAAAAGGTGTGCAAAATTCAAAAGAGTTGTTGCATATGATTCGAGGGAGTCCTAATATATGTACCAATTAGATGATCTAGCTAGTTTTGCAATGATAGATTTGTAGTTGCAATAGTTCTAGGTATGTGTATCAGCAGATTAAACTGATAACTAAGCACGTAATTAAGTTGCAGTATTTCGAACTCTATTTTCTTTTGTCTCTCTTGCATTTCTTGTCGAAATGAAGTCACCACACTTACGTCTATATATGCTTGGTTAAGTTAGGTTAGAATTAGGACTTTGTATACTTCCAGAGCCATTTAAGTAAGAGTTCGTATTTCCACAGCTAACCTATATATATTGAAGAAAACGATCGACTCGAAGGTGAACACGTTATATCTAATTATTTTGATCGATTCATTGAGTGCTGAAATCATATCTTACTAATTTAAAGTAGTTTTTGAACAGCACATATTTTATTACATTACGAGAAAACGATGGAGTTATATATATAAGTTACTAATATTGAAAGCTCGATTTATGTTTACATGTAGAGCTGTAATGATGACATATATATGACTAATGCATTTTTAAGCAACATGAATCCAAACAGAGTTGTCGGATCTAATAACAAATAACATACATTTCCGAAATGCGTTCAAACTACTTAGATTAAACTTACAGGAAAAAAATTGAAAAAGAAGAAGAAAAATAAATAAAACACTAATTAATCAAGGTTATGTTACGGGCCTAGGGCACTTTTAGTCAAAAACAATGGGCTAAATTCATTCGAGATACATGTGGCCCATTTTGTTAGAGAAACTTGGCAAATGGGCCGAAGAAGCCCATATTTAACATCTCTTTTCCGCTCCAAACCCCGAGTCTGCGACTCCGCAATCTGTGAATTTCAGGCGCCGACTGCCAGAGCTAGCTTGACACATCCATCTCCAAACCTTCAGAAGTCAGAACCTTTCCAGGGTCAACTCCAACACACAACATACTAAGGTATGTCTTCATAATCTTTGAAACTAGTTGCTCTCTTTGTTTCTGATTGTTCTGTGCTGTGCGGCCGTGATTAGATTTTTCTTGTAACACAGTGAGAATTGATTCTGAAATTTGGAAGGGTTTTATTAGTTTTGGATGTTCATCTTGCTTTTGGATATGTTGAACTTCTGCTATTAGATATGCCCACCACAGCACCACTGTTTGTTTTCAATGGTAGAGATGGAACAGAAAACCCCATATTTTTGTTTTCAGAGTAATGAGGCAGTATGGATCTGGAGCTAAGTTAGGTTAGATACTGTGACTACCTGTAGAGCTAGATTGACTTCAAACTAAGTGGAATAGAATTTTCGTTATTTGTTTCTGCTGTAAAAATGAAGCTCTTTAGTTTGTGAATGGTTCTCTTCTCTTTTCTCAATTGGTCTTATCTGCTACCCAGAATGGCAAAATATGTTGCAATTTAAACATTACAGACCCAAATTCTATGCTTTTCTTTGCAGTGTTCGTCTACAATGTTCATTGCATTGAGATCTACATCGTTCAGATGAGACTTGTTTCAATAAGACTTGTCTTGCTAAATGTTGTTTGATATTAGGTTTTTAGTTGGTTTTGCTATTATGTTCCCCTTTATACTGAGCTTGCGGTCCTTAAGGTTGCTACTTCTCTTCTGCAGTTTGCTGAAATAGTCATGTTGGAAAACAAAGTACAGTCAACTCATAGCAAGTCCACTGGTCTGCCTCGGAAGCGGTTCTACCGAGCAAGAGCACACAGTAACCCTCTGAGTGACTCTCACTTTCCAGTACCTGTCGCCCCAAGTCATGTGGATTACTCTCTTCATTATCCGCAGCTCTTCCCATCATCTGATGTAGCTGGTAGTTGCAAAAAGATTCAGTTTGCAGATATTGGCTGTGGTTTTGGGGGGCTTCTGATTAGCCTGTCAACTCTTTTCCCCGAGACTCTGATGATTGGAATGGAGCTTAGGGATAAGGTGACAGAGTATGTCAAGGAAAGGATTTTGGCTCTAAGGGTGACAAACCCAGGTCAATACCAGAATATCTCCGTGGTTCGCACTAATTCCATGAAGTACATCCCAAACTACTTTGAGAAAGCACAGCTGTCAAAGATGTTTTTCTTGTTCCCAGATCCTCACTTCAAAGAGAAAAACCATCGTCGTAGGGTGATCAGTCCATTCCTGCTGGATGAGTATGCTTATGCTCTAGAAGTTGGTGGCATCATTTACACAATCACTGATGTTGAAGAACTCGGAGAGTGGATGAAGACTTGTTTAGAGAATCACCCTATGTTTGAAGCTCTCACAAGTGAGGAGCTCGAAGCAGATCCAGTCACAGAGCTCTTGAGTTCTGCAACCGAGGAAGGACAGAAGGTTGACAGAAACGGGGGACAGACTTTCCGAGCAATTTACAGACGCATTGCTCCATCCCTATGATCTTGGTTGTTCTGTACCAATAGAATGATTGATTAACTTGGAATTGTTGTAGTCTTCTCTTTCATTTGCTCAGCTTGCAGCTCCCAAATTAGTCTCTACAAGGATTATGTGCTTTATGAATTCTTTGATCTCCTAATTTTGTTCAAGTTATACATGGTCTTCACTTTACACTACTATCATTCTCAAACTTGATGGATGGATCCATCATTGATCATAGTTACAATTTGGTCTAGTTAGCAATATAATCTGTAACAAATGTTAAGCATAGTGATAAAATAGGAGGATTAGCTAAAAAGGTAAAGATGTTTCCAAAAGAAAAAGAAAAAGGACCCGAATAAAAACCGAGTTTATCTAGAACCGACCCAGAACACAAGCTTATATAACCTCAAAATATGACTCGGAAGCAGAAAGAAGAGACCTTTTGACAAAAACATGGCCACAAACAGCAGAGAAGCACGAAGGAGGAAGATCCTGGAGAGAGGATCCGACCGCCTAGGTCTAATCACGGGTCGGATCCAAACACTCCCATCTTCTTCATTACCCGACCCACAAACCCAACTTGAAGACACAACAAACCCATCTTCACCGCCGTCAGTTTCCGATGTTCAGGACCAAATCGCCGGTACCCTCTTAACCTCTTCGGCTCTTCATCTTCAAAGTTCTAATCTTTTGGTTGTTCTTGTTTAATAGTGTAGTTGGTCTTTTGCAGAAGTACCTTCTGAAATTGAGGAGAAGGAAAACGAGTCTGATTCAACATCGCCAAGTAGCCAATCTGAAACAACCAGTGAAGCACTGAGAGCCATTGATTCTCAAGTCCACGAACTTATCGCCTCCTTAGCGGCTCAAAATGCACCGCCACCGCAGCAGCCGGTGCCACTACCACGGTTATATCAACAGCAAAGGCAGCCGCTTTTCACTGCCAGTGGATTAACCAATGCCATTGCAGAAACAGAAAGAACTCGTCTTTTGGTTTCGGCAGCAGTAGCGATTTTGGTTGTTCTGGTTCATGTGGGATTTCCTTTTCTGGGGAGGAGTAGCATTGTGAAGACCCTGCTGGGGTTTAGGCCGCTGTATCTGGTTTTGCTGACCAATGTGACATTTGTGCTGGCAAGGATTCTTGGTAAAAAGAGAGTGTTTGAAAGGTTTGAGGAGATTAGAGATTCGAGTGAAGGAGTTGAGTGGTATGCGCAGTTAGGGAAGGCTTTAGAGATATGCTTGGTAGCGCAGAAGGTACTTGATGCTCTGTTTATGGATTGTGCTGTCTATTCAATTATAGTTGTATGTGGTCTCTCATCTTCTGCATAGGAGATTCTGTAGGGAAGTGTGTGTTTCCTTTTGTTGTTTCTGCTGATATGAGTGAAACCTTGTCGAATTTGCAAGTGAATTTCAGTTCTTTTTGTTGTTGATGAGATCATCTTGTGTACTTGCTCCACCTCTTTCTTTAGCTTACAGTACATGATATAGCAAATTTGACCATCAGTATTTTCTTCTGCATTTTCTTATTGCTATAGCAAATCCCTTATTGTTGCTACCCTAAACATGAGATATAACATTTCGGCTAGATTGTACCTGGAATTTAGCACAGTATTTGACTGCAGTCCTCTGGCACAGCTTCAATGCTCTCACCTGGCATGCTTTGGTGTGCAACCAGCAGCTGTAGCATAGAAAAGATGTCTTTTGCAAATGGTTTTGTGTCATCCCCTGATACGAATTCTAAAACTACATTGTTAACCTCAATCAAACTGCAACCTGGGGTTTTCTTCATGCTTTTGCTTCGTATCAGTTTCCTCATCCTGGACACATCCTCCCACTTCCCCAGGTCTGCATATATATTGGAAAGTAACACATAGTTCCCTGCATCATCCGGTTCAAGATCTTGAAGTTGCTCCATTGCGATGAGAGCAATCTCAAGATTGCAAAAAGTCCTGCAAGAGCTTAACAAGGAGCCCCAAATCTTTGAGTCTGGCTTCATTGGCATCTGCTTTATCTTGTCGAGAGCCTGATCAAGGTGTCCAGCACGTCCCAGAAGATCAACTAAACAACCATAATGCTCAATTCCTGGCTCAATCGTACACCCCTCCCTCATAGAGTCAAAATACTTGAGTCCCTCCTTCCATAAACCAGCATGGCTGCAGGCTGATAAAACACCAAGAAATGTAATCCCATTAGGTTCAGTCTTCACTCTCTGCATCTCCTGAAACAGCTCAACTGCTTCGTGAGCTTTACCATTATTCGCCAGCCCTGCAATCATGGTACTCCAAGATATCACATCCCTCCCCGACATCTGATCAAACAACTGCCAAGCTTGATCGATGCAGCCACATTTCACATACATTTCAATCAAAGCATTGCACACCGAGACCGACTGTAGCAGTCGCTTCTTATCCGAGTACCTGTGAATCCACTTCCCAACCTCAAGAGCTCCAAGCTGCGAGCACGCCGGCAAAACCGACACAACACTGATCTCATCAGGTTCGATACCCAGCATCTGCATTCGTCGAAAAATCTCCAAAGCATCCCCGTAACACCCGATCCGAGTGTACCCCGAAACCATCGCCGTCCAAGACACAATACTCTTATCACTCATCTCCTCAAACACTGCTCTCGCTTTCGTCATCTGCCCCAACCTAACATAACCACTAAGAAGACTATTCCAAGAAATCACATCTCTCTCAGTCATTTCATCAAACACCTTATGTGCATCCCTCAAATTATCACACTTGGTATAAAAAGCCATCAATGCATTCTCAATCAGCAAATGCGACCCAGGCCCAAATTTCCACACTTGACCATGAACCTGCCTCCCCAAATCTTCACAACCTAGCCCTGCACAACATTTTATCACAAATGGGAATGTGAATTTGTCTGGGAAAATTAGGGTTTCAGATTCTGGGTGTCTCAGCATTTGCTTATACAAAGCTATTGCTGAATCATAGACATAGTTATGCGTATAAGCTCGGATCATCGCATTGAAAAGGAACACATTTGGCTCAAGAACTTGCTTGAATAGCAAGCTAGCATAGTTCACATTGCCACTGTAGTCGCACACATCCACCATTTTCGTCACCAAGAAATTGCTTTGGGATAAAGAAAGCTTCACAATTTGAGCGTGAATTTTCTTCAGCCCTGGTTTGGTTTTGCAATTTAGCAACTTGGGCACGAACGAGTTCTCCAATTCTCTGATTGTTAAGGCGGCGGTTCTCGTTGCCATTAGGTTTAAGGGTTTAGGGTTTAGCGAAAATGAATGAGAGGCAGAGATTGGCGAATTTACTAAGGAACTGTTCGAAGAATCTGTTACTGGATAAGGGATTGCAGGCTCATGGATTTGTAATGAGAATGGGACTAGGGTTTGATTTGATGTTGAACAATGATCTTATAGATATGTATAGCAAATGTGGTAGAATTGGGAATGCACGTGAGATGTTTGATAGAATGCCTGAGAGAAATGTGGTTTCCTGGACAGCTTTAATGTGTGGCTACTTAAACAGCGGCAATGCCAAAGGGTGTTTGTCTCTGTTTAGTGAAATGGGATTTTCAGGGATTAAGCCGAATGAGTATACTTTCTCGACGAATCTGAAGGCGTCTGGGATGTTGGGCATTGCGGAGAATGGAATGCAGATTCACGGTATGTGCGCTAAGTCTGGTCATGAATGGGTTGCGGTGGTGAGCAATGCTATCCTTGACATGTATGTGAAATGTGGAAGAGTTGGTGAAGCGTCCAGGATGTTTGGTGTGATGCCGGCTAAGAATGTTATTACTTGGAACGCGATGATAGCTGGATACACGGTTGAAGGAAATGGGGAGGGAGCTTTGGTTTTGTTTAGGAAAATGCAAGAGCTGGGAGAAGTTCCAGATGAGTATACGATTACAAGCACACTCAAGGCTTGTAGTGGCCTTGGAGCAATTAGGCAAGGAAGCCAAATACATTCCGCCCTGATCACAAGGGGGTTCCTGTGTTCAGTTCGGATGACTATTGCAGGTGCTCTTGTTGATATGTATGTGAAATGCAGGCACTTAACTGAAGCTCAGAGAGTGTTTGATCAAGTTGAACAGAAGAATCTAATATCTTGGAGTGCCCTGATTCTTGGCTATGCCCAAGAGTGCAATCTAACACAGGCCATGGACTTGTTTGGGAAGCTCAGAGCTAGTCCATGTCATAAAGTAGATGGGTTTGTTCTGTCGAGCCTTATGGGTGTGTTTGCTGATTTTGCTCTAGTAGAACAAGGTAGGCAAATGCATGCTTTCACCACCAAAATCCCATCTGGTTCAGACATATCGGTCTTTAACTCGATTCTGGATATGTATCTCAAGTGTGGTTTGACAGATGAAGCAGAAAGACTTTTCAATGAAACTCCGTTGAGAAATGTAATTTCTTGGACAATTATGATTACTGGGTATGGAAAGCATGGTCTAGGGAAGAAAGCTATGCATCTTTTCAACCAAATGCAGTTGGAGGAAATAGAACCTGATGGAGTGTCTTACTTGGCAGTGCTCTCAGCCTGCAGCCATTCTGGACTAATTCAAGAATGCCAGGACTACTTCTCAAGATTGTGTCACGACAAACGGATTAAGCAAACTGTAGAGCATTATGCTTGCATGGTTGATCTCCTTGGTCGAGCAGGGAGAGTAAAAGAAGCTGAGAATCTGATCGACAGCATGCTGCTAAAACCAAATATTGGAATATGGCAGACATTGCTTAGTGCTTGTAGAGTACATGGAGAGGTGGAGATAGGGGGAGAAGTGGGAGAGATGCTTCTAAGATTGGATGGTGATAACCCCGTCAACTATGTGATGCTGTCAAACCTCTATGCAGAGGCCGGCTACTGGAAAGAGTGTGAGAGAATAAGAAAGTTGTTTAAGATGAAGGGGTTAAAGAAGGATGCAGGGCGGAGTTGGGTAGAGATTGACAAGGAGGTCTACTTCTTCTACAATAGAGATGAGACTCACCCACTTACAGAGAAGATTCATCAAGTATTGAAGGAAATGGAGAACAGAATAAAATCTGAGATCGGTTATATACATGGGGTGAGATTCGCACTGCATGATGTAGAAGAGGAGTCCAAGGAGGAGAGTTTGAGGTTCCATAGTGAAAAATTGGCAATCGGGTTGGCATTGGTGTGTGGTGAAATTGAGAAAGGAAACAGAACAATTCGGATTTTCAAGAATTTGAGGGTATGTGGTGATTGCCATGCCTTCATTAAAGGCTTGTCAAAGGTTTTGAAAGTGGTATTTCTTGTGAGAGATGCAAATAGGTTCCATAAGTTTGAGGATGGCTTGTGTTCTTGCGGAGATTATTGGTGATACCTAGCATTTTGTTCTCCTCTCTACTTTTTCTTTCATATCATGAAAACCGATAGTTCATCATTAAAACTCCACCCAATCGTTGTATCATTCGATAAACAAAAAACCACATTTTGGCTCCTCCAAATTTATTTCGAAAGTTAGAAAGAACAGAACGAGGCATCAGACATAGAGGAAGTGAATAAATCTGGCTGCTAATATTTCATTTCATTACTATAATGCGGAGGGAAAAATCACAACAGGTACATGTACAAGTGAAAGACGAGTTTGCTGGTTGTTTGTTCGTTAACCAGAAAAATAGCATGGTTAACCAAACTGATCAATGATCATGGTGCACCTTTCAAATCAAATTTGATTGTGGTTCCTCATGGTGTAATCTTAAAGAAGGGATGAGCAAGTGCTTGTCGAGCGGTGAGACGCTCAGATGGATCATAATTCAACAGACCATACAACAAATCAGTGAGGGCCGAACTGAATTTAGAGGGCCCTACATGTCGTGAAACCATCTCCTGAATACACAGGCAACGCAGGATGTCAGTAATCCATCCTATCCAACATTGCATCAGGGTATTTATAAGCTACAAATTAGCAAATAGTTCCCAAAACAACAAGAGGACAGGTACCTTCAAACTATCAAGCTTCTTTACGGCTCTTATACTCTCCCGTGACACTGCTCCTAAAGGCCAATTCAGCCTTGCACCCCGCCTAAAATACTTTTCAGCACCATGACTGCACAGGATAAGAAGGTTGAAAACAGTGAGATATATGTATTACTCTTACCTTTTTTCTTGTCAAATATGAAACTTAGGAATTTCAGGGGAAAGATTAATAGAAATTTCACTATATACCTAGCCCGTTGAGTCATATGCTGGGGCAGAGGTCCCAACACCCTCTCCATCATTGCTAAATGCTCCAAGTTTTCATGTGTTTGAAACAATGCTTCACCCTGACAAAATTTCACATGTTAAACATAGTCCCAACCAGATGATCCATATCCCAAGCATTTGTACAGAAATATCATACTAACCGCACAAAGTTCAACAAGGATGCAACCTACGCTCCACAGATCACATGGATAATTCCATCCTAGACCTGCAAGGGAGAAAGATTAGGGGTCAATATGTACAAGGCTAAAAAAACGTTCTAATGAAATTCCCAACATATCTATTAGTCTATTGGATATAACAGACCAAGTTTAACAGAAACCATAAACTTGTCAAACCAAACAAAATACCAAGTATAAGATGAAGATGATAAAAAACCGCCAAACTCAAACTCAGTGACAAAAGTAAAGGCAACTACACACCACATGCCAACATGCAATATGCGCCTAAGTAGTTTGACAAATATGGTTTTAATCAAGGGCAACATGGACATAATCTAATGAGGCCGATATGGTACCCTACATCCAATATGAAAACTGCAAGATCGCATTCATTAACCATCTACAAATCCAAAAACACTTCCTCTTCTAAATCAAAAGCTTCATCTTCAAAAGTTTTTGCTTCTCTAATACACCTCAATGACAAAATTGCTTGGTTTTGTCATAGCCGAAACACCAACAAATAAAAGAGAATACAAGATAGAACATCTGTCTACTGGCCAACCCCATAATCAGTTACCTAGAATAATCTCAGGGGCTCTGTAATGCCTTGTGGAAACAATGGAGCTATGATTCTGATTTTCAAACACAGTACTACCGAAATCAATCAGCTTAATTGCACTAGACTTGGGCAAGCACCTGTATTGCATTTCATCTGAAGAAAACCTCTGTACCATTTTCAAGAAGTTTTTATTCATGAGTCTGTACCCAGATATGAAACATACATGAATTGGGAATTGTAAAGGCCAAAATACCTTAAACCCAGGAAGCTTTACATATTCAGAAGACACAAGAAGAATATTTTCTGGCTTCAGGTCAGTGTGGATTAAGCGTAAATCATGCATATCTGCCGAATGAGACAAAGCAGAAAAAACAAGTTAAACAACACGACTCGAATAGAACACCCTGTTACACCCCCTGGACAGAAAACAGGCCAAGAGAAAGATTTGGGTGACTGGTTAGGAGAAGAGGAAAAATAGGAGAATGAAACCAAGAGCTATCACACACATGCTACAGATTCCAAAAGCTGTCGTCCAAATTCCCGAACAAGATCCACAGGGAATGGGCAGTATTTATTTCTCTTTAGAAAATCAAATAAGCTTGGTCCAAGCTTCTCAAACACCTGATAAAACCATTAAATGCATTCAAAGCGAGGCCTCTGTTTAGTTCTCAGTTCTATGAACACAGTCACTGGACATACTAATATCGCAGTAACTCAATCTGAAAGCTCTACTGAAATCAAATGCAGCTCATCTTAACTACATAAAAAGACAAAACACCAAGAGCAGCAAACTATCTTCTACATAAAGCCACACTATCAGCATGACAGTCAATCACACTAATGGACTAACAAAATTGCAAAAAGGAACATAATTTGGATACTTACTATGCATATGTGATTGCGGTAATCAAACCAATCGCGAATCTGCACACAGCTGCAGCAACGGAAGTTAGAACACATCAGATGAACTTATCAATTCTCATCAGCGGAAACCGAGGAAACACAAAGTACCGTGAGTTGCCATTGTCATTCTTGGCAATGTGATTAAGCACATCCACCTCAATCATTGCCGCATCCCGATACTTCCGTATGCTCCTCACAACCTTGATGGCCACATACTCTCGCGTTTGACGATCCCAACACTCCAAAACTCGACCAAATGTGCCTACAGCACTAGCAACATGCTGAGCAGACATGAATCAAATTATAAAACCTTGTACACATCAGGGCACTTTTTGACAGCTAACCTTCACCCATCTTGTTTAGTATTTTATCTGCCAAAACAATCCACACAAATCCATGATCAAAATCCAGAAATCTTTTCCATAATAATATCCGTAATTGAGTTCAAAGTTTCTATCTTTAAAATCTTTAAAATCAAAGCTTACATCTTGGAGTGAGATTCTCGCCGAGATTGTAAACATAATGGCCTTCACGATCATCGTCTCGTTTCGGAGGCGATCCGTTTCTTCCATTCGCTTGATTACCCGCCAATAATGGCCGTTGCGCCTACAAAACAAGACCTCAAGCTCTCAATTCCGTTCCTTCTGGAAACCCTAACCCTAATAATTTGGGGATCCCCGAAACCAACCTCTGGTTCGTGCTCCGAGGGGCCGACGTCCCAGGCCGATCGAGGTCTTTTCCTGATTCGCTTTAGCATCCTAGCGTCTATTCCCACCGCCGTCATTTAAACCGGGTCGGAGATCGGATCCTCGTCTCTGCAATTGAAAATTCTGAGGAAAAAAATTTGGGGGAAAAATTCGATTAGGGTTTTCTGGGCGAAACCGCAGAGGACTCTGAGGTGGAGAGAGAGAAGGAGAAAGAGATGAGGTAGCGAGGCACCGTACGAACGGTAGAGAATCGGAAGGGGTGGATTCGTTATATTAACTGCGCCGGGTGGCGCGTTGGCGGTTGTAATGGGCCGTGGACGATTGGACGTGTCCGGTCCATAAAAATTGCTACTGGCCCAATTAAAACCCAAACCTTAGGTCGTTGTTTTTCATGTCTTTGATCGGAGCGGATTCTACACACCAATGTGCATTTACATTATTAATGTGCAAGTCCTCGAATCGTCATATGTGAAGATTCAATGAAGACAAAAGACCCTAAATTCTTTATTTTTATTTTCATTTTTGATTCGATTAAATTAAGCGCCCATAATAAAAGTATCTCTTATTCGATTTCAGGTCCTCATTTTCTATGTTAGAAACACTTAGCACTATTTGTTAGGGTTTCAATTTTATTAACTTAGAATCATGATATTTACTCAAATCACTTGGAGCTTGATACATAATAACGACATAGTTAGCTCGTAGTGTGCCATTGCCCACTAAGAACAAAAGGAAACAAAACTGGAACCACCCACAGTTTCAAGATTCTCCGCTGTTTCATTGGTTAGCAAAATCAGAATCAGATAAAAAGCAAGCGTGGAAGCCACGCGACCCCGTCTATAAACACCTCGTTCCGGCTCACCAAACCCAACTGAGACGCCAACATGCAAAGTCTTCAAGCCAAGGCCTCCCAGTGGAGCGGAGTCGACTCCGCCGACGCGTTCGCCATCGACGAAACCAACCTCTTCCAGAAGCTTGGTCTCCAAGCCTTCATCAATCTCTCCACCGATTTCTACACCAGGTTCTTTTTTTCTTTTTTTTGGTCGTAGATTTCTACACCAGCTTCGTTTCAGTTTCTTCTCTCTCCTTTCATCATCCAATTGATATTACCCGGTTACGAATATACAATTAAGCCCTCGCTACCGTACTGCAGGGTTTACGAGGACGAGCAGGAATGGTTCCGATCAATCTTCGCGAATTCCAAGAAGGAAGACGCGATTCAGAACCAGTACGAGTTTTTCGTGCAGAGAATGGGAGGGCCGCCTCTCTTTTCTCAAAGAAGAGGTATTTATTTTTGAATTGCTTCTTATGAATTGATCAAATTGGTGGGAAAAGAATAAAAGAATGAGACTTTGTGTGTGTTTTGAAGGCCATCCTGCACTGATCGGACGGCACCGGCCGTTTCCGGTGACGCATGAAGCAGCGGAGAGGTGGTTGCATCACATGCAGCAAGCATTGGAGAGCTCTTCAGATATTGATGAGGATTCGAAGCGAAGAATGTTCAATTTCTTCAAGCATACTGCTTATTTCCTTGTGGCTGGAGATGAGTTGAAGAAGGGTCACACTCAGAATGGGACTCAAACTCAGACCCAACAACAACAATAACAACAAGCTCTGTGTACTATTCGATTTAAGTAGTATGTTAGTTGTTACATTAACCCTTTATTAATGAAGGATTTATGCAAAAAGTTCTAAACTTTTACTCTTACTCTGGTTTATATGTGGTGAAGTGACAATATATGCTTGATTCAGAGAGCTGCAATAGTTTCAGGATGTAAGTGCTTTAGAAGTAGACGAGTCCTTCAAAATCTTCTTTAGAAAGTTTCGGTGGATTAGTTACATGGTGATGAGTAGAGAATTAAGACTGTTGTTGTGAACCTTGTGATACTGAACCAAATTTGGAAGGGCAGCCCATCATGGTTTGGAACTAGGAAAACGTATCATTCTTGCATTGTAATTGTATGTGATAGTGAAGAAAGCCTTGTTCTTGTTAGTCTGGTATTTAGTAACCCACAGTATTGGCCTATTGGGTCAGATACTGGCATAGTGCAGCCAGAGAAATCTGACATTGAAATTTATGGCGAGGATGTGGAGGTATTTTATACTGAAAGCAGAGAGCTCAAGATAGTGGGGTGTTGATTCCAATAGCAAGCGAGAATCTCCATGGTTTATAGGAACACTCTAAAGCAACTGATACCCAGTAAAGAGAACTGTAACATGTAAATTTATGGGTGAAACACAATGAAATTATATAATACTTTCCTTCTTTCATCATAGTGCCCTCCACAAGAGAGGCCAATGAGCCCAGTCTACTGCAAGCATCTTATCAACTTGAGCCATGAGCCCAAAGAAAGAAAGAAAAGTTGAAGCACCCAAGGTTCTCTTTTCGTTTGTCTTGTACATGTTTTTCCTGGCACTGGCAAAAGACTGCATACCAAAGGGAAGCGGTCTTTGCAGATTGCACAGATCAAAAACTGAGGTCAAAACCGAGAAAGTCCTTGAAGTCTGTACAAACCATTGAACTAGTGGGGAAAAGGAAAAAAGAGCTTTCATATGTTTTGTTGTTTACAACCCAAGGCATCCTACTATTATCAACGATGGAATTCTCTAGGTTAATATTACTCGTTTACTCATGATGTTGATCCACAATTAGCTCATGGCCATAGTTGTACTTGTTCATTTTCTTGTGACTATCCAATGACTTCTTTAACTGAACTGGAACTAATCAGGGAAGTTTGAGAGAGAGAGAGAGAGAGAGAGAGAGAGAGAGAGAGAGAGAGAGAGTAGAGANGAGAGAGAGAGAGAGAGAGAGCAGATGAAATGTAGTCAGATGGGTTCTAATACAAAAATCTAATAATACATATACATACAATTTCTTTGGCATTCACAACATCAATCCAGCAAGTCATTCCTATACAGAACCCTTGATGGATTAGCAAACCGAGCTGAGAAAGACCGCGACATGTTATCAGACTCTGTCCACCCCATTCCTCTATCAAAATTCTTCGAGTATGTTTTGGGATCATAACTAGTCTGCTGCGAATGCGATATAACAGTACCAGAACTGAAACTCTTCTTCTTCTCCTTCTTAAATTTCTGCAACAAAATTTGCCACTTCGGTGGAGGCTTTGGCTGCCCCAACCTGATTTTTGGAGTTGGACTGCGTGAACCGTACCACTCTTTGATCCCCATTGCTAACACAAAGTCACAAACACCAGGTTTCTTTCACCTCAAAACTTTAAGCTGTAGAATGAATTTGCTTATGCATCTGTTTGTATACACACACACACGTTTATATATATACATATATAAGATTGGTGGAAAGTACGTGTATATATAAAATGCAAGAGGGTGTGGCTGTTGACTTGGCTCAACCTGGCTGCTCTCAAAACTGGATGAATGTGGGAATGAGAATCCACTGGGAAAGAGAAGCCTTTTGTTAAGACCTGTGTAAATCTTCGTCCATTTGAAAATGTTATTAGAGAAAGACAGATAAAATGGAAATGGTCTTCAGATGAGGAAGCTTCAAGAGCCATAAGAGGTGCTTCATTACTAGTATAGATGGCTTTTGTCAGCAAACTTTGATTAAAGGGTCAGAGTAAGACAGCCGAAAGAGTCGTCCTTTGCTTGCTGCATGCCAACCTCTATCTTTAGTCTTTACCATGCACATTCCCTTTGGAAGTAAGTAAAGCTATTCCAAATATTCAGTATTCGTTGAAATGTTCCAATCAAGTTGAGGCTAACTTCTATTTTTACACATGTTTGAAATGTTTCAAAGACCAGATATTTTTTATAAGTAAATTTTCTACAAGAAACTTTTACCGACAAAAAGTTCGTCGTCAAGTGTTTCAACCCCTAATTGGAGCTCAAATGGTCATGCCAAAACCCATCAAACAGTCCCAACTCCCAACGCAACTGAGATGTTATCTGATGAGCTGCAGAAGCTGAAGCATATCTTCTGTTCATTGTGCTAGCTGCATATCACCCACTCTTTTGACCTATATTAATGTAGCTCGTATATGGGGCACCCAATTATGAAGCTTCTTCAAGTTCCACTCACCAAATAATTTGGGAACACAAAGATCATGGCTTTGCCTCTAAAGTCTAAACTATGTGGGAAAGGGGTGATCTTTACCCAATTGCCATTTTCATATTGAACTCTCAAGACAAGAGTTGAACATTCTGTCATCACAAAATGACAACAGTAAAATTATGTGGTGGCACAGAAATTTCTACCTCTTGATGATTAATAATTGAGTTGGCAAAGAAAGATTTTCCATTTTTGATGAGTGTTCTCAAGTGACAATAGATATAGGAGGGGCCATACTAGTATTAAAAGCTGACCTTTCCCTATAGGTGGTCTGCTCTCCTTGGGACCAATAAGGTAGGATATATTGTCAATATTCTATGTAGTCCTAGAAGGATTTTCAATTGGAGAGGATCTTGTACTAAAGTCAGTAAAGCAAATTCAAGGCATGATAAATTCAGGAATGATTCTCCAGTAGAATTCGAGAGAAACAGGTTGAGCTTTCTCTCTCTCTCTACCAACTGGAAAAGTTCTATGCAATTTCCTCAGAATCAATGACTAGGAGAAAGAAATGAATACAGAGCTTTAAGTTGAATAGATTACTAACCATTAGATTCCCAAGTGAAACAAGCTTGTCACATACAAAAAGCACTTCACTGTGGTTGAAGTTGGATAAACTTACTACTTTCTAGCAAACTGCAAAACCGATTTTACACATGAGAGTTACCATTTGAAGCTTGTGGCATCGTGACAGATTTAAGTTTTCCGTAAGCATCAGCACATGCGTGAGCATAGTCTGACATAGCACGGAAGAGCTCAGGCAAGCGAGTTTTGAGACTCCCGAGTGACTTCTCTCTGACCTGGATACAATGTCTCTGGTGTGCTTCAGCTTCCTCTTCCATTTTCTTCTTCAAGCTCTCAACAGCAAATTGCCTCTCTGCAATAGGATCCTTGTGATTTGCATCTTCGCTTCTCTCCTGATCCGCTTCACCAGGCCCATGACGCTGCATGTACTTCTGGTACCAGTCATCAAATGCCTGATTTTTACGCAAGAATTCCTTCCTTGTATTCTCGAATTGCTCTTTTAGCTTCATCTCTTCTTCCTGATGAAGTAGTATAGTCTTTATCACAGCTGCAAAGGATGATGTTGCCGATTTTGCAAGTTCATCGGGAAGCTTCTCAAGAAAATCATGCCATGCAAGAAGAAGCGGTTGAATCGGGGGACGCTGAACTCTTGGAGGAGATGATATTTTCTCTTTTAAGCTGCTTTCAATAGGAATCAGATTCAACTTCAACCAGCTGTTCAAAGCTTGGATGTATTGTTTCTGATGAAGTACAAGCTTTTCAAATTCGGAATGCCAATGTTGGACAACATTGAATAGCTGTTCAGTGCGTTCATGGTGGTGCTTGGTTGTTTCCATCGGAGTATGAGAAATGTCAAGGGCTTTCAGGTCTGTAACAATCGTCAGCTGACTGCTATGATGCGCACCCATATTTTCCCACATTTTTCCCATCCTGAGTTACAGAAATGAGATAAAACATTCATTCAGTACAACAATCATATCCAACAATCAGACCAGGCAAACTAGCTTCTAGACCAAAATTATGTATGATAATTGTCTGCACAACCCAGTTTGCACTAAGTGAATGAGATGCCTATGACCGACAGATGAGTCTAATGCAATAAATATGGTCAAAATTTGTCACAACACAAAAGGAAATGTTAGGAGTGAAAGCTAATGCCTATGACTTGCTTGACTTGCTTATTTGTCTTTGGAGTGACCTTTAGTAAGGAGTGAAAGATATGACGGATACGATGAAATTCAGTACAGAACTATAATGTATTTGCCTATCCGAAATGTTTCTGTTGTGTAATATTATGTGTTGCTCCCCTTTTATAAAAGGCTCTTCATCCATGATCAAGATAATTTGAAACTGATAAACCATAATCAAGAGACCATAAAGTAACAAGAGTTAAAACAATGAAATTAGAGATTTCAAATGTAAATTGAACCAAAAACTTACGCATCAGCTAGAGAAACAAGTTTAGGGTACAGCTGCTCATCCCGTATTTGATTTACTTCTGAAACTGTAGAGTCCATGGACTGCATGTCAACAATATATCTTGTATGCAAGTGACTTACAGCTGCTTTCGTTTTCTCCAAGGTTTCAGCACTAGCATTGCGTTTTTTCTGCTTGTTTAGTAGAGCTACCTTTCTCTGATACTCAACTTTCATAAGCTCCCCTTGCTATAAACATGAGGGAAGACTAATAAGGTTCAGGTAAAGTGAATGAGAGTAGGATGCAAGTCTTTTCTGATATCAACAGTCATGAATGCAGAATGATGATACTAAATAAAGATGAAGTAATAAACAGAGAAGATAAAACAAAATTAATGCAAATTAGAAGATTAGAACACACCTTCACTTCATCATAAAGTTTCTTCTCCCATGCTAACAACTTGTCCAAAACAGTGGCATGAGTTTCATAATCATCTGGGTCTTCCTCCTTTGCTCCATCACCATTTGGTAAGCCTCTGAAGGATCTATTCCATGTAATAACACGCATGACTCGTTGAGAATGATCAATGTGTCCTGCAAAACATTATGATCCCAAATAATTAAATGACAATTACAATGAAGTAGGAACACTAATATAAGAAAATTAACATGTTATGTGTAGAACTGTCATTCAATTGTGGTTTCATAAGGTAAAAACTTTCAGAGTCCTAGTATTAGAAAGCATCAATTTTTATAGCAGAAAGGTTAAGTACCTCATACATAACTATCATTCCCTAAAGGACACAATACAGACAAACATCTTCAAATAAATCACTTTCCCTCATTTTGAAACCTCAGAAAGTGAAAGTGAAAAGATAGAAGGTGGAGATCAGATGTCTTGAAAGTAGTTTGAATCACTAAAGTGGTACTACATTCATATTCTAGAGACCAAGTCAAGTAAGATACTTGCACAGATGCTTTTTTTATAGGGCAATAAAGGTCTCTTTCACTCTTCCATATAAGTAAAAGAACTCACTCAACTAAACAGTTAACACATTGCATCACAAGTTCACAATTAAGAAGGGAATCAAATCTAAGAACAAACCTGATTTATTAGTTTTCCTAAACCAGAAGTGAATTTACCAATGTGAATCAAGCAGCCAAAACCTCACCTCGATTATCTGCGAAATTCGAGTGATAATGCAACCGAGTGGCCTCGAGCATCTTGGAAACCTCCTGAGCACTCTCGGAGGCCTTTAAGAAATGATCATCAATCTGATTCACTATGTCCATCAAAGTGAAACCGGGCATCACCATCCTCTGAAAATCTGGGGGAGCTGTCTTCGAATGCTCAATTGTCGCCGGAGTCACCGGAGACACGGCAATCTCGTCCGCCTTCATCTGAATCTCCTCCGTTTTCTCCGGAGTCTTGGGCTCCTGCTCATCCTCACCACCCAAATCCTCCACATTCTCATCTTCACCAAACTCTTCACCTTCATTCTCACTCAATGTATGCCCTGCCATTTCGTTCACCATGAAGAAATAGTCCCAAGCGCCGCCCTTGGGCTCCGGCATCGGCGGCGGCACCGCCTTCATCTCCGGCGTCTGCGGCGAAGACGACCCCGTCGCCGTCGCCGTCGCCGCCGCGCCCATTTCCCCGGCCACATTTCTCGATCTCCGGCGAAACCCTTCCTCATGGTCCTCTTCTTCCTCATCCTCGTCCCCTTCAGCAATGGCCAACCTAGACCCCTGCATCCTCGTCTTCCGAGCCTCCGTCGGCATCGTCGGCAGGCTCGCGGCGCGCTTGATCGGAGGGCTGGGAGTGAAAGTCGGAAGCGGCGGAGGCGGCAGCGGGAGGGTTTCAAGCGGCGGCGGAGGAGGCGGCGGAGGCTCGGTGGCGGTGGAGAGGAGCGGCTGGTGGTGGTGGTGATGGAGGAGGAGCTGTTCTTGATTTGGGAGCGATTCTCCGTGGCCGTAATCGCTTAAGGCGGCGCCGGTGTTCTTGAGGGCCATGACGTAGCCGGAATGGCCCGCCGCGAAGGCGTTTCTGGCCACCACCGCTTCCCTCATTAGGTTTCTCCTCTCCTTGCATCTCGTCACCGATTCCTCATTGTCGATTCTCGATTGGGCGCACCCCATGGTGCCCGGTAAAAAATTAAATTTGGAAGGAAAGATGGGTGTTTGAGAACAGAGGCTGGTAAAAAGAGTGAAGCTTTTACAGTAAAAAGAGTGGAACCCTTAACCCTAAGGATCAAGGGTGAAGGAAAGATTGGATTTTGAGAGTAGGGGTTGAGATAAAGGTGGGAGCTTTTGGAGGTGGTGCTGGGTTGTGTGACTAAAATGGTGTGGGTTTCATGAAAGAGAGAAGCTTTTTAGAGAGAGAAAGAGTAGAGAGAGAAAGGAAGATGGGGTGGGTGTGAGGTTGAAGGTGGGAAGAGAAGAGTTGTAGATGGGGAAGGACATGAAAAGAGAGTGAAGCCAAAACTGGTACAGAGGGAGCAGACAGCACTTGCAGAAGGCAGAGAGAGAGAGAGAGAGAGAGGGAGAGAGTTTAATTGTCTCTACTCGCTCACACTAGAGAGTTGAGTGTGTACTCGCGCGCTTTGATTACAGAGTGTCCTAATCAGGTTTTTTTTAAAATAACGGTCACATTTTTTGAGGCAGAGTACTAACGATGTCGTTTCGTCAACACCACTTGGAAATTTTAGTATTTTACTACGATTCCGTGATGGTTATCTGCTTAGTCTTGAGATGTAAGTAAGTACACAAACATTTTCAGAGTCTGGAAAGGGAATGCCTGTAACATGAGTGATGTAGCTTACTCCGATGAAGTATGGTTGCTACTTGCTGGTCTGTTCTCTAAGAGCTCGAGAAAACATGAGTGAGGTAGCTTAATCCGATGAAGTATGGTTGTCTTGGTCTGTTCACTAAGAACTCGGAGAGGTCCTGTGAGGGGCGCTTATAGTCTTATATACCACCTTAACACCACTTGGCACAGTAACATTTCGCGCCGAAAGTTATAGGTAACAATCATATCACCGTGACTTATTGTTGACAATTTGATATCTTTTCCAGGGATATAAAGCAGATAGGAAATTGACCATTTCACTAGGCTCATAATACAAATCGCTCACTAGTCCAACGGTTACGAGGAAAAAGACGGAAGACAAAATTATTAGTTTATAAAAGAAAATCAAACCTCATTTAAAAAAAAAAAAAAAAAAAAAAAAAAGTAATAGTCACCGCATGGCAAAGAAATATTTAGTTTGGCATGGCAAAGAAATAATAGTCACCCTTGAACCCGACTGAAAATCATGAAACTACGACTTAAATCAACAGCAAAAAACTGATCTGGTAAAATATTCTGCCATTAGAGTGCCATATCGGGATGAAATGCTGTACAAAAGCTGGATAGTCACTAACACGAAATGAATTTACATTTCAGGGAGCTCATCAGATCAACCAGGCTTTCTGGTAATTCCAGGCTCAGAAAATTTAGATCCATTCCACAACCCTAGGAAAAGGGTCTTTGCACAAAATACAATTGCTACTCCCCATCCAAAAAGTTACACCAGGTCGACTTACAAGCCAGTTATACACACCGTACCTCAGCATTCTGCCAAATATAGGAGGGGAAAAAAAGTGCTTGTCAATTTAAGTTTCTATCACAAAAGTGGCAAGACCGTCGATTATGGAAAGATGAGCAGAGAACTTTTTATGCATGATAATGGAGAGACTATGGAAGGGATTGCATTAAACCTAATGTGAGCACAAACCTAAGGAGGTTTACAGAGCTATATATCATGAGAGAGAGAGAGAGAGAGAGAGAGATAGAGTTCTGTTATAAAGAAATATTGTGGCAAAAAATCTCATGGATATAATCAATTAGATGTGGAAGCAAGAGATCTTTAGTACAAAGACTTACCAAGAAGAGCAAGTTCACAATCCAATCACTGCTCATTTGACCTTAAGTTTAGCTTTGAGTTCTCTCACCTCCTTCCATTGTTGCTATAAAAAGAGGGGCATGGGAAAAAAGATATATTTAGTTTGGCATGGGAAAAAACATGTAACAATGTAACATTGATTAAAACAATATACATATTCCAATTCATCATCAAATTTGGGGAGGTGGGGAGCATTATCAAGACCTTATACAGGCTCTTCCACAAAAGATCTGCTTTCTCTTGTTGTGTACACCATTCCATGGACATATCATATTCAATAGTGTTGGGCTGAGAAAAATGTGAAGTAGAAACAGCTTCTCTCTGCACAAAAATAAAATAACAAATTAACATGTAGAGCGGGAAAAGTAATTAAGACAGGAACAAAAACTATATGTGTGCCTGAGCATAAGAGGGAAAGAGTTACGAATGTACCATTTCCCTTTCGTTTATCATTGGGTGCCGAAGTTTATCAATGACTAGATGACCAAAAAACTTTGGCTTCTTTTCTCTGGAACAATAAGTTGTTGCAATGCTGCCAACTAGAGGTCTATAATTTACAGAAAATATTACACATCATACTGTGATCACCCTAGTAGACTAGTTGTAGTTTAAAGCAAAAGATAATATATGTCCAAGAACAGAACTGAAAGATTTCATGCACGAGGAAACATCAACATACCTTCCATTTGACAATAACAGGCAGCCCTCATCTAACTTTCGAACAACCTTTTTCGCAGTTTCCCGGTTTTTAAAAATAACAAGAGCTTGTCCTACCACATGAGCAAATATGTCAATAAGATTCACCAAATTACATGAATTCTATTGTTTTGTGTTTACAAACCAAAGTAATCATCTGACGGCTACCTCAACACAATATTTGAGAGAGAGAGAGAGAGAGAGAGAGAGAGAGAATGCAAATCCGCTGATTTATAGATGTCATCATAGTACAGATGCATACCATAGTAATGGCTAGAATTTTCTGTCTGCTGAATCATCCTAGCAGTGCAACTTTCCCCCAAACCATTCCATACTATATCCTGAGATGTAGTACAAAAGATAAAAAGACATCATATTCCAAAGTACAGAACACCACATAAAAGGATACTTGTAGAAGACAAGCATAACATACTACAAGAATTGGAACGCAGGTGCACTGTAAAATGACAAGAATATTCCAAATAAGACATGAAGTTACAAGATCATACTAGGCCACAACTATAAGCTACTTAAACTTTAATATGATCGCTACCTCCACTTCTGCGGACGTGTAAGCTGGATCCAAATTCTGAAGCAAAATAAGGGTTACTTGCTCGTGTGCAGCTTGCATTCTCTCTTGCCAGGGCTGACATATCAGTCAAATCATTAGTCCAACATGGCTCAAGATACTATCCACTGCCTCCACTCAAATATTCACTTAATGCCATCCACGTTGGTTTTTTGGTGAAAGAATTTCAGATTCGACTTGAGCTTATAATTTAAAAGACAATGAATACCCTTTTTTTTTTTTTCCAAATGGCAATAAAGTCCATGCATGTTCAAGTCCCTAAAATCAAATAACCACAAACATGCCAGGTATTCACAAGCAATGGCAATTATATCAATTAAAATAAAGATTGAAAATGAGAAAGAACACTCACAAAGTTCTTGAACCACTTTCTTCTATCCTGTCAATGGAGAGAAAATTATATTGTGAGAACCAAACTAATATTGGAAAAACTAGGTTGTGATCACAAAAGGGTTAAGTTTTAAATTTATTATAAAGCCTCAAACCATAAAAACAAATTAGGTAAATTAACAACACTATAAATGAAAAATGAGTTACATCTTTTAGTGACAATTATTGAGTTATTATTCACGAGAGAGAGAGAGAGAGAGCACTGGGTTTCATAACCTTTTGTTGTTCTCACCACAGTGAAACAGCATACTGTAAACTAGGTATCTTTGGCTCTTAGCCACGTAAATCTCATGTCTTGTTCATGTGGTTTTTGTTTCTTTATCTATAGTCATTCATCTAGTTTGCATTAATTATCCCCTTGATTGCCAATCTGTAACAACCCCTCCACAGTTTGGGTTTGAATTAGAGTTCCAGAACCTTATCAGCCACAATTTAACCATATTTCAGCGCGTTGAGTACCAGTTCTTCCGCAACAAATTGGTATAACCCTACAGGGTACCTAAAGTGCTAAACTTGAGGTGAAGTTTGATGAAACCATGAACTTCAGCTTGGTGCAAGCTCAAGTGATACATTATTTCATCAAAAAAGCTTGCACACAAGGCTCAAACATGAAGGAAACTAGAGGAGATGTTGATGAACAATTAGGGAAGCATACTCTTCAAACACTTGTCAGCATCTGGGTGGAATGGCACAGTAAATTTCCTCTTGTTGCAAGATCCCAGATAAGCAATTGGGCCAACAAAAGAACTTACTACATGTCTAAATCTGGAAAGCTGGTGTAACTTGCAAAATACCAAATTTGAAAGAACCAAGATGAAAAAGAAACAGGCATGCAGCGAAACAATTCCAATGTTAATAAGTATGCACTATCGCACTTCGAACACCAAAAAAAACAAGCCCAAAGAGATGAAATTTGGTTTGGTGTGGGTCAACGGTACAATTAAGAAATTAGGCTAGATTAGTGTCTAATCAACTACAAGTGAACCATCTAAGGTCAACTAAACCTGAACCATTCGTGTTCATAATTGTAAATGGCAGTTTTGAATGCCTTAATGATTATCTATTCATGTGCCGGGGGATTAAGTTTTTTTATTGATAAAACGAAATTACAAAGAAAACCCTCGAGCACAGCCACCCCCAAAAAAATCAAGGTGGAAGGCGGAGGTTGAAGAAAGAGGAAGAGAAGATAACCACAACAGCGGACTAGAGATAGAGTGTCCGAACTTAGCAAGGCTATCGGCTAAAAAGTTTTCTTCACGCAAAACATGCTTGAAGGAGACAGCATCAAAATGACCGGATAAGGCCTTGATATCTTGGACAAGCATTTTGATTCGCTTAGGAGTCCGAGATTGTCCAGTAAGAGCATCCATGAGGAGCTTTGAATCACCTTCAACTAACAGTGGTTGAGTAGTGTAGATAGTAAGTAATTGAAGACCATCTCGAAGTGCCACAGCTTCAGCCAAGAGAATGTCCATGTGTCCAAGTTTTTGACTAGTGGCAAGAACAGGGAGACCGTTACAGTTATGGACTACAAACCCAGCAGCAGCAAGAGAGGGAGGAAGTACAGAACCGTCAAAATTAGCTTCAAGCATAGAAGGCGAAGGAGGCTTCCATTTCATAGCAGTAGCAGGCGGATGTGTATGTGCTTGAGAAACAAAAGGATTAGCTGGTTGGTAATGCTGGAGTTATTCGGCAGCATCAAAGGCAATCTGGGAAGAGGAAAAAGGTGGGGCACGAAAAATGACTCCGTTACAAGCATGCCAAAGAGTGTAACAAAGCATAAAAACCTTTTGGGAGCCCGTCATGAGCTTTAAAAGCATCTAACCAGTCTAGAAAAGAAATGGAGGAGGGTATGGGACGTTTGAGGAAACCTAGAGAAGGACCAAGCACTAAAAAAACATGACATTGGATAGAAATGGTAGGAAATATTTGGTTTACCCAAGAACAATGAAAAAAAAACAATAAAAATAAAAAAATACAAAATCAATGTTAGTTGGAGCATTTCACATGCACTGAGGAATTAAGTCATAGGTCTTTTAAGCCTTTGGGTTAACCTAACACACAAAAAATATCAACGGCCAAAAGGAAAAACCTAATTGTGTGTTATTTAATGTACCAATGCAAATATAAATAGGATTAAATTTAGTTTACCCCCCGAGGTTTGAGGTTAACATCATTTCAATCCTCATACTCTCAATTTTGAAAATTTACCCCCTAAAGTTTTTCAATTTTCATAAATCATCCCCACTTGCTAAAATTTCGTCTAATTTTGACGTTAATTTTGACTTCATAACTCACTTTAAGGGCCAAAAGAGTCATATAATAGCATAAATCACATTTTATGACCTTTTTTTCTAAGATTTCATGCTAGCATTTAACATTCAAATTGGATGGAATTTTAGCAATTGGGCTTGATTTATGAAAATTGGAAACTTTAAGAGGTAAATTTTCAAAATTAAGAGTATGGGGACTGAAATGATGTTAACCCAAAACCTCTGGAGGTTAAACTGAAATTAATCATCCATATAAATAACACCTTTCTTCAAGCTATTTGGTGCTCCAAAATATGGCAATGCCAAACATTTAACAATAGATTGACATTGATACTTGGAAAACATTTTTAATGGCATTGGTGAGACCCAAAATGTTAATTTGACATCGACCACCATGAGCCAATATTGTTGATGTGTGAAAGGTCGCACCAACCGTTTGAAACAATGTTAATAAGAAGCATTGGAATAATAAAAGGCATACGAATGTATCACTTACCGTGCCCGGACGTTGAGTGACTTCCACAACTTGACCATCAAACTTTCCGGACTTAATGAGGGATTGTGTGGTAGATTGTTCACCCATCTCCCTGTTGGAAAGTCTTGGGGCCTTGACATCGGACTTCATCTTCTCGAAAGGGGCTTTGTGTTTTCCAAGCGAATCATCGAATCCAAAAGCAATTGGTGATGAAGCCTTACTATCATTCCCATCAACATCACTCTACACGAAGTAAAACAATTCAGGCAATGGTAAGATCAAGGAAATGATATGCCATATATGACATGAACCATTAGTCCACGTCTAAATTATGACATATCTATGGTTTGGGTTCCCCAAAAGGTATAATTTGCCACACCTAGTCATGGGAAATTCTCTTAATAAGAGAGCCATGAAAGGACGATCAAACTGAAATTGAAAGGAGGAATGTTATTGCTTACCGCATCCGCACGTTGAGTGACTTCCAATAGTTGACCATCAAACTTTTGGGTCTTATTTTGAGGTGGCCTTAGAAATGGTTTAGGCAGCTTGCCGGTGGAAAGATTTGTTGCCTTATCGCCAACCTTCATTTTCTTCTTAGAATCTTTGTCCCCCACTAAAGAAAAATTTGTTGCCTTATCGCCAACCTTCATCTTCTTCTTAGAGTCTTTATCCCCCACCGGAGACTCCTCTTTACGTTTACATCTATCATCGACGATGGAGCTACTTGGTGATGAAGTGCTTTGGACCTTGCTTTCATCGTCTCCATGTGATGATTTGGGAAACTTGTTATCGGAAGGAGTTGATGTGTTACCATCGGGCTTCATCTTCTTGGTCGAGCTTTTATTTGTCCCAATAGTATCCTCTACACCTTTGAGTTTGCATCTTTCATCGACTAGAGAAGCAACAAATGATAAATCCTTCATATAACTCCCATTAGCATTGACCTTGTGTTTATGCTCACCACTTCGGCTTGCATTCATATTCGGCTTCTCGGCTAGTGTGTGATCCAATATAGCATTGTTCTTTCTACCGCAAATTCCGTCCACCTCAACATGCCTTGGCTCATGACTATTTATCTTGTCACTAGATGCTTTACTAGTATCAAGTTTCAGCTTCTTAGTTGGTCTATTGTCCAAATCACCAACATCCTTGGTAGACCTTGTTTCCTCCACCTCAAGCTTTCTTGGAAGAACGTTGTCAAGATTAGCCTCTTCTTCTCTACCTCTACCCTTAGAACATAAGATAGTCTTAGAACTTGACACATCTTGTTGTCTTTCATCAGTTTGATCCATCTCACCTGATTCTAAACCTACGGCCGCAGATTTCTGCTTTTCCACACTATGTATATGCTTATCAACCGAACTTCTCGTTGTCTCTACATTCTTGGGTTCTTTAAATGAGTTTTGTTTTGATGGAACCATTGTATCATTAGTTTTTGTGTCATTATCACAAACTTTGTTTTCTCCTAAATCAACATTCAGATCGCCAGCAGGCTTCTGAACATTAATTTTGTTAAAAAGGAATTTAACTGCAACAATTTTGTAAACATAAAAGATATAAGAATTGATTCAAACAACTAATTATAGGTCAAACTACAATTGTATCAGGGTTGACAAATTAACGTACCATCAACATCAGCAACTTTCCCCTCTATCTTGTCCATGATTTTCTGCTGCGAAACATCAAAGGTTCTGTGAAAGACAAAATCAGCCTTTTGAAGCTCCTCATCTGAAGGTTGAGGATTTTCCTTGTCCTTTGAAATGCACAGAACGTTGCATTTTCCAGCAATGGCTTCCTGATTTGAATGTTCACGTTCAATGAGTAAGACTTACTGTATTATAATACAAAACAACCGAGACATTATATCTACGAACTAAAGCAGGAAAAAAATAAGAAAAACTGAAATTTAGTTATATGTTTTGGAGAAACACAGGGAAATGTATCAATGGAAAACGAACTTGTTTGGATCACCAATTAATAATAGGTCTTTACAGAAAGAGATATGCGGTGCCACTGAAAAGATAACAGCGATCGTTCTCAAATATTAATAAGAACATGTCAATACTTATCTTTGAAAAAACATTTTAAACGTCCACAGAAGTGTCGATTTACGATGGAAAATTCTATGGAAATGATATTGAAAGTTGATTGCAGCACGAAGACTAATAAGAGGCATATATAGTTTATGTAAAAGATATTGACCATACAAAAAATAAGAAACGGTACTTAACTCTATATCAACTTATATTATGAACCAACACTTCATCTGATACCATTGAAACTAGATCAAGCAACGCTTACATTTTTAAAGAAACAAAACTAGATACAAACATCATCAAATTTACTTACCAATGGATTCAGATTATGAAGGCCTGTACCAACACCGGATGCCAAAAACAACTCGTTCTCGAGTATCTTTTCATCACCAAGAAAGTTTCTAATCTCACAAGGACGGAAAAACCATAGGATTTTCACCTTCCTTGACTTCTGTGGGGTCTCCCATATTTTTATTATCTTGCCAATCTCAGGCTCTGGCTCACCTTCCTTGTATAGATAAACACAGTCATAAAGGTCATAATCCTCCCCGTCGTAACGAAAAGATTTATAAAACTTCACATCTCTATTTTTTCCACCAGTTCCTTTCAACACTCCCCACTTGAATTCAAGATTTTCGGTCTTCTCAGCTTCTACCATTTTCCGAGCAGGCTTCACCACAACCGGACTAACATTCAAACTGCAAGGCAACCTATATCGTCATAAGCAAAAAATAGAACTGAGGAATTCTTCCCCCAAAAGAAACTGAAGACACCAACAAACTTATATTTAGATCGCCAAATTTCGAATCGAATTGTAACACTGAAACTGATCTGAAACAAAAAGAAAATCAAATTCCAAATTTTCATGTCAACCGATACTTCAGTGCTCCAAAACAAATGTAGCTATTCAATTGCTGATAATCGAAAAAAAAAAAAATGTGAGCAGAACATAATCAATATATGAACAATCCATGCATGCATGAAAGCTGAAGCTAAGAAATTCCCAAATAAACGAAAAACAAAGATATAATCCCTCGTCTTCGACACGGAAAAGCTCGCAGAGCCTTCACAAACCCTAGCACAGCAATCGAAAGTAATGCCAGTCACTAAAAGAGAGCGATTGAACAAAATAATGAAGATATGGCGGAAACCTCACAGTTGTAAGTTTTGATCGGAAATCGCCGTCTCTGCTTCTCGCCTCCACAGACCCTACGATTCTGGATTTCTGGATGTGTTCTGAGTTTCTGACAGTTACCACCCTTCGGTTCGGTTATATACTGTGTTTTCAATTATTTTTAATTTCTTTGGGGGTTTCGCATGAAATTTAATCTTTCTTACGAATTTTTTTTTAAATAAAATACTAAATATTTAATATTTTACCTAAAATATATTGTAATGTACATATTGGCCAATGAAAATATTCGCGGGTCTTTTGTCACCGTGCATATAATAATTTTGACCATTCTTAAAATTCAATAACAACAAACTAACAATTAGCGATCGAGTTTGTCTTGTTTAG
Organism: Fragaria vesca subsp. vesca; assembly: GCF_000184155.1. Taxonomy (NCBI): domain Eukaryota; kingdom Viridiplantae; phylum Streptophyta; class Magnoliopsida; order Rosales; family Rosaceae; genus Fragaria; species Fragaria vesca. The sequence continues at coordinate 22,097,619 of NC_020492.1, read as the reverse complement.
TCTATGATGAAGTTAAAATGGAATATATTTTGTTTAAATTGACGAATGAGCTACTAATCATGAAACTTGGGTTTTCTATCACATTTTGATGATCATTAGCTTGCTAATAACTTTAGTCGTCTTTAAGGTAAGTTTCAATGTCTTTTATTTACCCGTAATATTCTTTCAAGAAAATTCGGAGACAAGAGTTGCAAGACTCTTGATGGGTGTGCATATATTTGTTTCTTCTTTCTTCAAGATGTATGGTTCGAAAAAAAGTCATGTGAAATGTTTATGTACTTAACACGTTACCTATATATAAAACTTTGAGAGCGTTCAACACTAATAGTGATAAATGCAATACATGTGTCGTCATTCTTAATTGTTTATGTCTTGAGATTCAAATAAATTACAAATTTGAATCACTAAAGCAAAGAATCATGAATATCAATATTGCATACTACTCGCTTCCTCAAGACATGTTCTCATGTTGAGAAAATTGATCATGTGTAATCTAGACTTTGTTGTCTTTTATTCTCATATCATGTTTGAAGCTTTGCATGTAGTAGTTCGTTTTAAAAAAGAGAACCTCAGCTGCTCTCCCTTCACAGTTCACACACGGAGCGACATCCTCGATCTTTTTTCTCCATTGACGGTGGTCAGTGCATTCAATGGTGAGTTATTGTTGGACAAGGTTTACTTTTTAAGTGCCTTAGCTCTTGGGATGAGTGGGATTGGTTTTAGATTGATTCCATTTTGATGTTTCTCATATGCAAGAGTGTTTTGCGATAACTTTTACATGGGACGGCGCCTAGCGATGCAGTCAGAACCAAATCATACAGACGACAACAATAGTGGTGTAGGCTTAATGGAATCTTTATTGGTGTGTGTGTAGAGGCTTAGTGCCATGTTTGGGTTGGTTGCGTTTGTGTGGCGTCTTCATGGCGGTTGATTTGTAGGCCTTGCGATGCAGCGGCAAGCTCTTACTCTTTGAAGGAGATTACCAGTCTTAGGTTGGGCCAGTTCATTTGAAAGAAGGCTCTATCTCCCCAATGCCTTTTAGGCTATGTTTGCTTAAGAGCCATGACATTTAGTCTTAGGTGTCAATCTTTAGTTAGGGTTGAGGCATTTCATATGTCATTGATAGATGTTTATAAGGACATAATTAATACGAAAGAGATTTCTGAAGTGATCAAATAAGTTGGGTCGAGATACTTCATATGTCATTGATAAATCTCACATGTGTGTAGTTAGTCGTTGAAACCAACTCGTCATGAGTTCTAATATTTTTTTTTTTTGTTGTTTTTTATCAAATTCAATTTTGTGTGTGTTGGTAGTGATTTGTATAGTGTGTGTGTATATATATATATATATATATAAGATAAAAAAATTAAAAAGAAAGTAAAATTTGTACAATTTTGGGAATGAATTAAATTCTGAAATAATAACGGGCACGATTGAAAAGAGGGGCCCCAAAACTTGAAATTCCCGGGTGAGTCCGCTCAAAATCACAAAATCTTGATTCCGTGGAATAGTTCCCACTCTCGCCTGCGCGCGCCTTCGTCACAGTTAACTACCCAACCTCATCTCCGTCGTCAACTCCAGACCACCCACCGAGCTCGCCGCTTGAGAAATCCAGCTTTCTCCGACCGCAGTGGCACTCCGCCCTTTCCACCATGGCGTCCGGTTCGCCTCCTCCGTCGCGCATCAATCAGGTTTGGGCTCCCAAATCCAATTCGCATCTCAAAACCCTAGGGATTTACGTTTACTTAGATTCTTGCAATGATCACAAGAATTCGAGACTAGCTTCGTTCGAATTGGGCGTTTCTCTCGGTTCTTCGACTCTGTGTCAAGATCAATTCTGTGATTGTTGAAACGCACCGTTTTGTATTCATTAGGTTTTGTTTCAATCTGTTTGCGATTACAGTTCTTTGCTTCGAAGAAACGGAAGCCTGTGTCGCCTGCTTTGAAGTCTGGGAGAAATGAAAAGGATGCTAAAGCTGTAGAGACTTCACCTAGTGCCAAGGCCACATTGGACAGTTATCTGCGGACGTCGCCGGACAGTCATAATGTTGCGAAAGCTTCGTGCAAAATTGGTGATTCTTTGGCTCGGCAAGATCAAGTTAGAAGGAATTTGGCTTCGGAGATGGATAATTCTTCGAGAAATGAACCTATGCAGCTCCGTTTGTCTTCTCAATTACACACTCGTGCAAGTGAGGCTTCCGGAGCAAATCAGAAGGAAATATCCGAGGGAGTAGTTAAGGTGGATGATGTTGCAGCTGGAGGTTCTTCCAAGGATCAGTTGGATATTGCGGGAGGTGTGGAGAATGTAGAGATGAAGAAGTTTGCAGCCGACTTTTTGTCTTTGTATTGCAGGTATTGTAATGTACTGTTTTTTTT
>NC_020492.1:22050286-22095219 GCF_000184155.1 Fragaria vesca subsp. vesca | reverse complement strand
TCTACTCTCTCTCTCTCTCTCTCTCTCTCTCTCTCTCTCTCTCTATTTTTTTTACTTTTTTTTTTAATTTATGTTGTTTATTTGCAGTGATGTTCAATCAAACAAAAGTTCTATGTCAGAGCTGAAAGTGAATGATCATAAGAGACACGCTAGCGCATCTTTGCTTGACGGGGAGGATGAGATGCTTAAAAAGAGGCATTGCAGTAGTGATAAATCTTATGAAGAAAGTGAAACAAGCGGTTCTACAGAGAAGCGCTGTGAAGCAGTGCAATCTGTTTGTGTTGATAAAAATGGGGTATGTGCTAAAGGCTCTTGTGAAGATTTGGTACTTAAGGTTAAACTTAAACACTTATGTCTTATACTTAATTTTGAATTGTTATCTTCTTAACGTGATGGCCAGGTTACCATTGCTAATGAATCACGCGAGTTTCAACAAACCTTGAAACCGTGCAGTAATACACATAAATTGTCTCTAGACACAGTTGATTGTTATACACCAGGCTCATTGATTAAATCATGTGTTCGTCAGACCCCCAATTCAACACGTGGTAGCTCATTGTCTTCACCTGGTGAAGCTTTTTGGAATGATGCGATTCAAGTTGCTGATGGTCTATGTGCTCAGGCACCTGAAGCACCTACTGCCTCAGATAGCCAGTATCATGGTGAGAACTCGTGCAGTTTGAGAAATGCACACTTTGATGGAAAGTCAAAGGAAATGATGGATGAAGGTGAGCGTATGGCTAACGATGCTGATTCAGAGCCGACGGCGAAGCATAGGAAGGACTTCTGTAAAGAAGTATCCCCACTGCCTGTTAAGCATTTTGACTTCTCTCGTGAGGACAAGATTTCGAATGAAAGTATGCCACATCGTATGAATTCGTTCAATTCGAAAAGCATGGCTCATGGAGGTGGCCAACAATCTGAATCTAGTCTTACAGATTTGAGAGGTCTAAGACATGGTAATACTATGGTCCGTTGCAGCAAATCTCAGGAAAATAAGGGGCAAGATGTTGATTCTGTTACTGCAGTGACCAAAATGAAGAATTTGTCTAGCGAGGACAATGGTGGCCCAACATTTTCTTCACCAGGTGATGATGTCATTAATTTGAATGGTAAAGGTGAATCTAGTGAAGCAAGTACTCCTTCAAGTTTTATGCCACTGAAAGATTGTCTGGATCTAGATGGTTGGCTTGCACCAGAAATATGCAGCATATATAGAAAGAAAGGAATTTCAAAACTTTATCCTTGGCAGGTATCTTTCAAACTTTCTGAACTGGTGCCCATGTTGACTATTATTTATTTATTCGCACTTAAATATATTCTATTTAGTTGAAATGTTCTGTTTTGTGGTTTGGCCTTAAGCCAACAAATACTCTTCTTGCTGTTTGACTAAGATTTCATTGATTCTGGGGCATAGGTATACCGTATACACATTTCTTTTCTATAGCTGATATCTGGCTTGTTGTGTTTGAGTAATAGTGTTGAGCATAATGTATATCCATTCTCCATCTTTCAGGTTGAGTGCCTTCAGGTTGATGGTGTATTGCAGAGAAGGAATCTTGTGTATTGTGCATCAACGAGGTAGTTATGCAATTGTATTTTACCTTGGCTTGTCTATCATGTGAGTACTTTTGAATGTTCCTCTGTGATATGATTAGTTTCATCTAGCATTGTTGTAATGTTATGATTCGTTCTGTCCTTTGTACAGTGAGGCTCATGTAAACTCAAATATCTGGGCAAGTTGCAGTGTTATTGTTTTTATTTTGATGTGTGATATCTTATAACAAAGTTGTTATTGTCACTAAAAAGTCTGGAATTATTCTGTAAAATGGCATAGATTTTTTTTTTATTGGTATGGCATCTTTTTGTTTCATAATCTTGCTCCCTCTGCACATCCACAGTGCAGGTAAAAGTTTTGTTGCAGAAATTCTGATGCTGCGACAGGTCTTGTCATCTGGAAAAATAGCTTTACTTGTACTTCCTTATGTATCACTTTGTGCAGAAAAGGTAATATTTGTTGTTTCTTTCGAGATTTTCAAGATTAGATCATTCTTTCTTCTATACGTAGTTTAATGTTTTCAACTTTCTTTCTCAATTGGTGCAGGCAGAACACCTGGAGCTACTTCTTGAACCACTTGGTAAGCGTGTTCGTAGTTATTATGGCAACCAAGGTGGTGGTACACTTCCCAAAGACACTTCTGTAGCTGTCTGCACAATAGAAAAGGCAAACTTCTTAATAAACAAGCTGCTGGAAGAGGGCCGTCTTTCAGAAATTGGAATTGTTGTGATAGATGAACTGCACATGGTACTTGAGTTATATCTTTTTGGGTTAATATGGGTCTATTCTTTTGGGGTGGATTCTATTAACTTAAAAATATCAACAGGTTGGCGATCCAAGTAGGGGTTATCTTCTGGAACTTCTGTTGACAAAACTTCGTTATGCAGCTGGTGAAGGCATTTCTGAATCAAGTAGTGGAGAAAGTTCAGGCATGAGCAGCGGTAAGGCTGATCCTGCTCATGGTTTGCAAATTGTTGGTATGAGTGCCACTATGCCAAATGTGGCAGCAGTTGCTGATTGGCTTCAAGTAAGTGGAACAAGACCTGTTATCATCCAATATCTTTGTTGAGTAAATTTTCATTGTAGGGCATTGTCCATCACACATGCAGCCCTTCACTCCAACTTCACAGCAAAGTATGTGAAATGAGAGTGGGGTATATATATATATATATAATTGACAGTTTTGTAGTGTCGAATGCAGAAAGGTGTTATCTTAATGGTGTTATAGATATTATTTTCCAATCTTTGTATGGAGAACACACATCTTTGTATATTTCCATACTTACTTTTCACACTAGCCTCTTAAAAAATAAAACAAATAGATATGTAAGGGGTAGTTAATTTCAGTTTAATGTATAATTTCAGTTTTACCCTTTAATTTTAAAAATATTGTATTTTTGATTATTAATTAACCATGGGTATAATCGGATTTTCAAAAATTTAACCATTGAAAAAGTCAAAAAGACCTTCTGGCTTTATTAATAGAGATGTATGCATGCAGGCTGCCCTCTACCAGACAGAATTTCGACCGGTACCACTAGAAGAATACATTAAAGTGGGGAACACCATTTATAACAAGAAAATGGAGATTATTAGAACAATCCCCAAAGCAGTTGACCTTGGTGGTAAAGATCCAGATCATGTTGTGGAACTGTGCAATGAGGTGGGGACTCTAATTCTTACATATAACTTTTATCGAAGCTACTTTCTGGCACTATTTTCAAATTGTTTGATCAATTATGAACTGAGGGAATGCATATCAGGTTGTACAAGAGGGTTTTTCCGTGTTAATATTTTGCTCTAGTCGAAAAGGATGTGAATCAACAGCGAGGCATGTTTCAAGATTCCTTAAGAAATTTTCGGTCAACACTCGCACTGATGACAGTGAATTTAATGACTTGACATTGGCTATTGATTCCTTAAGACGGTGTCCTGCTGGTTTGGATCCAGTATTAGAAGAAACCCTTCCTTCTGGAGTTGCCTACCACCATGCTGGTCTCACGGTATTTTTGTAGTATTCTCTTCCATGTGCTTGACTATTTAATTTTTGTTCTTCATCTCTCTCTCTCTCTGTCTCTCTCTCTCTCTCTCTTTTACCATTTTGTATATGAACTCTGTTACTGATGGGTCTGTCTGGTTTGATCTATTCTTAGGTTGAGGAAAGAGAGATTGTTGAAACCTGCTACCGTAAGGGCCTTGTACGCGTCTTAACTGCCACATCTACCTTAGCAGCTGGTGTTAATCTGCCAGCTAGGAGGGTCATTTTCCGTCAGCCTCGGATTGGTCGCGATTTTATAGATGGGACACGATACAGGCAAATGGCTGGTCGGGCTGGTCGTACTGGCATAGATACAAAAGGAGAAAGTGTATGTCTTTGATTGTACCTCGTACAGTCGTACTCCTTATGTGATTATATACTTCACTCCTGTTTTTTTTATTTAATTTTTTATTTATTTTATTTTATCATCTTCATCGGTAGATTTGTCCATTTCAAGTCTGTTTTATTCCTTGTTCTCTTTTAACTTCACCAGGTACTTATTTGCAAGCCAGACGAGATCAAAAGGATTATGGGAGTTCTTAATGAAAGCTGTCTGCCATTGCGCTCTTGTTTATCTGAAGATATGAATGGAATGACTCATGCAATCTTAGAAGTAGTAGCGGGGGGAATTGTTCAAACTGCTAAGGACATTCATCGCTATGTTAGGTGCACATTGTTAAACTCCACTAAACCTTTCCAGGATGTGGTGAAATCAGCACAGGAATCTCTCCGGTGGTTGTGCCACAGGAAATTTCTAGAATGGAATGATGACACTAAGCTATACAGTACCACACCCCTTGGACGTGCAGCTTTTGGCAGTTCTCTGTGTCCTGAAGAATCACTTGTATGGATTCTTCATCTTATTGTTAAATTAATTCCAAATATTTTGGCAATCGGGTTGGTCTTAAGAAAAAAAAATATCACTGCAGACAACTAATGGTCAGCTGATTCTATTTTATTTAGTTTTAGCTTAGCCCTAGTAATAAAACTATAGGTTTTATATTTGATGTTGATCATACTTTTTTCTATTGGTGCTTTAGATTGTGCTGGATGATCTTTCAAGAGCTAGAGAAGGATTTGTACTTGCATCTGATTTGCATTTGGTTTACCTAGTAACACCAATAAATGTTGATGTTGAGCCTGATTGGGAACTGTATTATGAAAGGTTCATGGAATTGTCTTCTCTTGACCAGGTAATTTGCTTCTTACCAAGATACCATTTGACTGATTCTCTCTCTCTCTCTCTCTCTCTCTCTCTCTCTCTGTACATTTTGAAATTTAAATGGAGCCTAAGTAGAGATTAATTGGAGGTTTGGCGGAAAGCCTCATCTTTGTAGTGGGAATTTGTTCTATACTAAGTGCTTATGACAATATCTAGAACTAAACACTTGAGCTGAGTGGATAACACCTGCTCAGAGTTATCATACCTTGAGGTGGTTTGAACTTTTGCTCCATTGCAAATGCCTTTTAGCACACCAATAGTCTCTCAGTATCCTAAAAAACGATGAGATATTTTCTTTTCTTTTATAGTGATTTGGTCTGTATGAAAACATGCTCTAGGATATAAACTGCTCATGTTCTTAGGTCCACAGTGTTCAATAATAGAACTCCTTTTACGATTATTTATGGATTTCGCAATTGTGGCTGCCTTAATTCATTTCATGATTATTCAGTCCGTTGGCAACCGCGTTGGAGTGACAGAGCCATTTTTGATGAGAATGGCACATGGTGCACCTATGAGATCATCAAGCAGGATGAGAGAAAATATGAAAGCGTTGAATGGCAATTATGAAAACCGATTTGGGACTACGAAGATTGTGCTTCCGGATGATCAAACAGTTCGAGTGTGTAAACGGTTATATGTTGCTCTCATCTTGTCAAGACTAGTTCAGGTACCACTCTTGTCTTCCTGAGTCTGATATATGTGGGAAACCTCATTTTACTTCATTCCCTGCTAGACAAACAGATGCACTGTGTAACATGCATTCACATTTATGATTTTATTCGCATGTGTTTTCTTTTTTTTATCTGGTTCCAATGTGGGGAGGGTGACATCCAAACTTTACTGGTCTTCATTTGTTGTTGTTCTGTGTATCTTATTTCAGTGACCTGTATGAGATTTTAAATCCTATTTTCCTTTAATGAAGTGGCTTTTCTTCTGCATAGGCTGTAAGATTTGTCGGTTATTTGGATTTGTTTGGTTATGTGTTTTGCTAAATACACTCTTTATATATGGGCGAAGGAAGTTGCTATCAATGAGGTATGTGAAGCTTTTAAAGTGGCTAGAGGTATGGTCCAGGCCTTACAAGAGAATGCCGGAAGGTTTGCATCTATGGTAACTATGTTCTGTGAGAGGCTTGGATGGCATGACCTGGAAGGCTTGGTTGGAAAGTTCCAAAACCGTGTCTCATTTGGAGTGAGAGCAGAGATTGTAGAACTGACTACAATTCCATTTGTCAAGGTATAATTCCACTTGTAAAGGGTGGTTAAAATGGATGCTCTTAGTCAATTGCCTTCAGTTGATATCTGTCAGAGATGCCCAACAGGGGTGTATATATTGCAGTATTTGTTGACTTCATCTTGTATTTGTAGGGTTCTCGAGCAAGGGCACTATATAAAGCTGGCTTGCGTACACCTTTAGCTATTGCTGAAGCATCCATCCCTGAAATAGTCAAAGCTCTTTTTGAATCTTCATCCTGGGCAGCCCAAGGTAGTTTTATGGCCTGGTTATATGTGGCTGTTGGTTCATTATGATAAGTGACTGTAATAGTTCTCAGTGTTATTTCACTTTCCTGATGGGGTTATGGTCTGTATTGTCAGCGGATTAATTTTTGTTTATTACAAGGAGCATATGCTGTACAATAGTTTCATAGCTTAGGAATTAGCATTTATTTATAATGAATGGCATTTAATGAACTATAGAAAAAAGTTAAGATTATTTTGAATCATTGACTATTTCAAAAGACTTCTTCCAGAATGTTTTTTTTTTCCTTCTGTTATGATGAAATGCTGCTCCTTTTCATCTTGCAATTAACTGTGCAGAAGATATTATTCTCAATCAAATATTCTAAAATATCCTGCTAGTATGTTTTCTCAGATGCCTAAATTTGTACTGTGGTGTGGCAGCCTGGCAGGGTTCATGATTACTTTGCATAAGAAGTTGAAGAGAGTATTCTCTTAATTAACAATAGTTCATGTAAATAATGTATTTTATCAGAATTTTGTTTCTCTATATTGCAATTCTTCTGTGTTTTTATTACTTGCATTCCCTAATGTTGGGAAGTTGACTGCAGAAGGTTCAGCTCAAAGACGCATCCACGTAGGAGTAGCCAAGAAGATCAAGAAGGGTGCACACAAAATAGTTCTGGAAAAGGCTGAAGAGGCTAGAGTTGCTGCCTTCTCGGCTTTTAAATCACTTGGATTGGAGGTCCCACAGTTTTCTCAACCATTATTTCCAACTGCTGGTGGAAGTCCCAGTATGCAAGGAACAACAAATTCCTCTGGTGATGAAAATACTTGTAGCTTTGTTAATGCCCATGTGGATGATGCTCCTAAGCCATCTTTGGAAGTAAGGGTTCCTTCTGAAAAGGTTGTATCAGGAGAGAAGTTGACAAAAACATCAGATAGTGGTATGGTGGTGGCTGTAGGAGAAGTAAATTCAAGTGGTGCCATGCAAATTCAGTTTGGGGCTGAAAGTTCTGTAGTAGCAATTGAAGGGTCTGGTGCCCTTAGGGATGAGCTAAATGCTACTGTTCATCAAACCAAAATTGCTGACCCTAGCATTTCAATTATGGTAGACAGCTTAGGTGATAGAAATAGGATATCCAGTGTGTCTTTAGATCCTAAAAAACCGGGAAGCTGTGAAGGGGAAAATTTGTGTGTTGGCAAGGGCAAAGTTTGTGAAAAAGGCCCCATTCATGCAATTTATACTCCTGGTGGAATTGATTCATTTTTGAATATTTGGGAAACCACCTCAGAGTTCCATTTTGATATCCACTACAACAAGAGATCAGAATTGAACTCTGTTGCCCCTTTTGAACTACATGGAATGGCCATCTGTTGGGAAGATTCTCCTGTTTACTATGTTGACATTCCTAAGGATCTGCTGTGGTCTGGCAGCAGAAGTAAAGATGAAAGCCTGCGTTTGACTGCATCAGGTGATAGAACTAATGTGTTACCTCTTGATAATATGTTGGAACTGGCTAAATGTAGATGGAGCAGGATCGGTGAAATCATGGGGAAAAGAGGTGTCAGGAAATTTACTTGGATGTTGAAAAGTCAGATTCAAGCACTGAAATGCCCTGCAGTTCCAATTCAGAGATTTGGTTGCCAGAGTCTTGCGGGGAAAAGTACTTGCTTTGAAATTATAGACACCTCATTTTTATTGTTGCCACCAGTTCATATACAAGATGGCATTGACATGTGCATTGTGGCCTGGATTCTTTGGCCTGATGAGGAGAAAAATTCTAGTCCTAACCTGGAAAAGGTAAGATAGAATTTGAGTATTTCCTTTTGACTTTTGAGATATCCTTCTTCACTTTTGTCCATCAAAGAATTTCTTAATGGCAGAAATTTTGTAACTGCAATAATCTTCTGAATGTTTTTGTTTTAAGTAAAGCTTAGTTGTTTATTCCTTTTCCATTCGCCTTATGAATCTTCAAAAATGATTGTAGGAAGTTAAGAAAAGGTTATCCAGCAATGCTGCTGCAGCTGCAAATCGAAACGGCAGGTGGAAAAATCAGATGCGAAGAGCTGCACACAATGGTTGCTGCCGTCGAGTTGCACAAACACGAGCCTTATGTTCTGTTTTGTGGAAGTTGCTTGTTTCTGAAAACCTTACCGAGTCACTGATAAATATTGAAGTTCCATTGGTAAAATCTTTAATCTTATCTGATTTAGCTTCTAAATGGTGCTTTTTGATGTGGGGATTCAAACTATCAAATAATTCTATGAATGTTGGAACAAAATTGGACCATAATTTGCTGATTCCAATTTGGTGATCTTCATGGAAAGTGATAAGATAATACTTATAATAAACCACTGGATAAATATTTTTTTTGTAGTGACTGCTTGCCCCCATTACACCATCTTTTATTAATGATCGCTTTGAGCAGAAAGAAAACATATATGAAAATAACTTTGAGAACTTCATTGAAAGAGGTTTACAATTATTCCAACAAGTCTGTCACTATTTTAGTGGCTTTTGCATATAAAAATGCATGCAGCAGTTTGTGCAGCAGTTTGTTGGGTGCTTGGGCACATGTGCCCAACCACTTGTGTCGATTAATGTACTTTTCTCCCTTTTTGGAACCATTAAACCAGCACCTATCCTTCTTTTCTAGTTCGGTACGCTGACACTATCTTACTGCTTCTTTATACGAAAGGTTAATATTCTTGCTGACATGGAGCTTTGGGGAGTGGGTCTTGACATGGAGGGCTGTCTGCAAGCACGTAATGTACTGGGGAAAAAGCTGAGGCATCTCGAGAAAGAAGCTTGTAAACTGGCTGGCATGACATTTTCATTATATACAGCAGCGGATATTGCTAATGTGCTGTATGGACACTTAAAGCTGCCCATACCAGAAGTGCGCAACAAGGGAAAGCAACATCCAAGTACTGACAAGCATTGCTTGGATTTACTAAGGTTAAGAGACGCTTCTTTTCTTTGTTCTTCTTCATAACATTACCTGTGTTAAGGTTAATCCATATTATGATTATTGTTCTATAACTGCACTATCTAATCCGGTCTATTGGTTTTTTCACTTTTTTGCTTGTTTGCATCGTTTGAATAGTGTGATTCGAATTCTTTGCCTATTCGTATTTGAAATCTTCATTGGGTACGTAAATAGAGAATAAAATGTGCCTAACCTTTCTAATTTTAGTCATGTTGGAATGGATACAGACAAATTGATATGTTTTAAAATCTTGGAACTGGGGCTCTTCTGTTGTCATATGTCTGTCTAATGATACTGTTCCTCATTCATGGTTGTTACATTTTGATATATGCCGAGCTATTTTGCATTTAAGCAGCTTTGATTTCATTTCAGGGACGAGCATCCTATTATACCCATCATCAAAGAGCATCGTACATTGGCAAAACTCTTAAACTGTACGATGGGATCAATTTGTTCACATGCTAGGCTATCTGTAAAGACACAGAAGTACACATTACACGGTCATTGGCTCCAAACATCAACAGCTACTGGTCGGCTTTCAATGGAGGAACCTAATCTCCAGGTATCCCCTGTTGATTTAGAAACTTGAATTTAAATGTTCTTATGAGTGATTCATTTTTTTCATTTTTATGATTGTGCAGTGTGTGGAACATATGGTTGACTTCAAAATGAACAAGGAGGAAAATGGTGGCAAAACTGATGTTGATCATTACAAAATTAATGCTCGCGAATACTTTACACCTACTCAGGTAACAATTTATTATCATTTTCAATGGCCAGATAATCTGTTAATCATCTAGTGTCATGCTAAGTAGTTCTTCTTCTTCCATTTTTTTTTCGCTGGAGGGGAAGCAAAGGAAAACTTTGATGTCTGCTATTCATTTACATCTGTTAATTTTGTTTTTATCTAATTTTATGCAGGACAACTGGATACTGTTGACCGCAGATTATTCTCAGATAGAACTGCGGGTGATGGCCCATTTTTCTGAGGATTCCTCACTCATTGAACTCCTTAGTAAGCCCCATGGGGATGTCTTCACCATGATTGCAGCTAGATGGACTGGAAAGTCAGAAGATTGTATTAGTTCTGACATACGAGATCAGACCAAAAGGTTGGTGTATGGAATTCTCTATGGAATGGGTGCTAATAGCCTTGCTGAACAACTGGATTGCAGTCCCCAGGAAGCTTCTGAGAAAATACAAAACTTCAAAAGTTCTTTCCCTGGAGTTGCTTCTTGGCTTAATGAAGCAGTTGCATATTGCCGCAAGAAAGGGTGAGGATTTCTTACTGCTTGCCTTGTTCCTATTAAGTAGTTCAACTTCTTTAGAGAAAGGTAGCTACTACATACAAAATCTACGTAGGATTTTGGTTCTTGTTTCTTACCAGTGAATATGTTTTTCAGTTTTTCTATTCTTCCTCTAAGTATTGGTGTCTTTTCTTTGTATTGATATTTTATCTCCCTTCTCTTGGCTTAATAGGAAAGTTGTTGCGTATTTCATTGTCTATTGTTTTTCTCTCGGAATTTTATGTTTCTTGTTAGGAAAAAAATGTAGGAAGAATCCTCTCATCATAAAAAAGAGGGGTTTTGTTTATAACCCATTTTTTTTGTCCCGTTCTTTTTTATTCAGGGATGAAAATGTAATGCACTGTTGCAAACTCATCACTTTTAAGCTGTAAATCAACTGCTAAATTGTTAATTATCTACATATTTTCTTGTCCCAGATATGTGGAAACCCTCAAGGGAAGAAAACGATTTTTATCAAAAATAAAATTTGGGAATAGCAAGGAAAAGGCAAAGGCCCAGAGACAGGCTGTAAATTCGATATGTCAGGTACAACTTTTTCCCTCCCTAAGGTGCAATAATTCTGTAATATCCATGGACTAATGTCTTTCTTTTACAGGGATCCGCTGCTGATATAATTAAGATTGCAATGATAAATATTTACTCGGTAATAGTTCATGGAGCTGAAAGGCCCAGTTCAACTTCTCCACTTGCAACAAAGTTTCACAAATTGAAGGGTCGCTGCAGAATTCTATTGCAGGTTGCTTGGGGAAATTTCTTGCTACTCAATGCTCTATTATTTTTTGTACTAAAAGATCTTGATGCTATTGAAAATGTTCGTATGAAAACATAGAAATGTAGAAGTGATATGGAAAATTTGTGTCTGTATATATATATATATATAGATACATGTGTATATGAACATATATTTATATATATATCTTCAATTTTCTAAGTGAAACTTACTAAATTTTTTAGTGCAGCATGATGTCACTGTACTTACAATACAAAACATTGTTGAAGGTTGAGACTTACTTTGCTGTTGTTTATGTAGGTACATGATGAATTGGTACTGGAAGTTGATCCTTCAGTGATAAAAGAAGCTGCTTTGCTGTTACAAACAAGCATGGAAAATGCTGTTTCACTTCTTGGTATATATTTCATATTTCTGGATGTAATGCTGATAGTTTGAGAATAGCTTTTAATTGTTTAACTGTTTGTTGTTCAGTTCCTTTGCATGTCAAATTGAAAGTTGGAAGAACTTGGGGTTCTTTGCAACCCTTTCAGGCGGATCAATATGAAAATCTCCTTGTTCCATAAATTGACCAAGATGTGTTCCTGTTCTTGATCTGAAAATGCAAAAGTTTCATGACACGACAAGGTGATTACAAACAATCTATGCATGTCCGGTTGTCAAATGAAATGCTTTACATGTATTCTAGTAAATTAATGTTTTTTGGTTTCCTAATCCTTCTAAATGTTTTGATTACAATCATATATTTTTCAGACATGGAACTTCACTTTATATATTGGTTGAGAAATGCACTCCTTGGAAAGAGGCTGTTCTGTGACTTATAAGGGTGTTTTGCATATTTCCGCCTTCACCTCAAATCATCTAGAAGTTCTTAATGAAACATTATAGGGATTTTGCATGTGCATAAGAACTGGCTTCTGAACTTGTGCTACTTCTCAGTATATTTCATTGATAGACAGACAAAAGTGGTCTTATAGCAGCCATGCTTCATGTTTGATTATACAGTTTGTGGTATGCACACTGGATTTTATATCTTAATGATAAAGTTGTTTTGGGTTTCAGTTCCACGGATGCCATCTGATGAGTTTTGCTGGATGGATGACAAGTAAGCTTGCTTAAATATTTGCTGTGGAAGTAACTTTGGTAAGTTTTGATTTTATTACTTTGTAACAGGAATGCGCTTGGTTAGTACATAAACACATGTCATAGAAGTAAATGGCCTAATGGTTATTCAAGTCCCTCTAGATTAACAACCATTATAATGAGATTCTTTTTATCGAAGCAGATGTAACAGTTCACCACTGAATGGTCGGAGAGAACAGAAATAGCAGCAGAAAGCCAAAGCTTATTATGTATTACTGAATATATATAACATGTCCACTATGGCATGCTTTTTGAGTATAAGTTGAAGTACATAGTGACAAGGAGTCGGTTTTCAAACGACTATGCTAAACGCCCAGGTATAACAACTAATGGATTCAGCTTATGTGGATTTCTGGTTGGGTACCCAGACAATATGATCACTAGGAAGAAAATGGCAGATGGGAATGGTTCCTGGTTTAACTTTAAGGACTTGGAAGGCCAAATGCTTTGGGTTCCATTCTGTGGTGTCTGTGTGGCAGACTGCTACTGCTTTAGCGTTCACTCCATCAGCACCTTCCAGTGGCACTACATAAGCTCTTGTGGTTGTTGTTGCATGGCAGTAGAAGACAGCGTATGCATAGTTCTGCTTATGACACACAATGGAATTTTCACCTGCCAGCTTCTTCACTCCTGGCAATATTGTGTACTTCTGCATGGTGGTTCCCTTTGCAACCTCTGTTGAGAGTGCCTGAATGTTCCTTCCAAGCTTGGAAGTGCTGAAGTCAACCATCGACTCCAAAGAGGTTGCACAATATTTTTCCTCTCCTGTAATACCTGGTTTCTCACACTCTTCAATGGTTTGCTTAAGTGTGTCTGCTTCCGCCGATTCTGGTTTCACTGAAAACTGGTCCAAAATTTCTGGCAGTTTAGATGATGAGAAAGGGATCGATTCTGCAGTTTTGCGTGGGAGGAAAGTTGCTGTGTCTGAACTTGTAGTGAAGTGCAAGTTCATCTTTGTGCCTGGATGCATGTCCTTCTCCAAGAAGAAAAGAGCGACCTGTGGATCTTCATGAAGCTGAGTCTCAGTAGCAGCATACTGGTACAGGAATGGGTTTTTGCTTGGTGTTACTCCAACATATACAGGTTTTCCCTTGTGGTGTGTGCTTACATGCACTCCTCCTTTGCCAACACCAACGTTGGTTCTCTTTCCGGGCTTTCCGGTGTGCACTCCAACACCACCTTTTCCCCCTACGTTGACATTGGTACCGCTCCCTGGCTTTCCCTTCCCAGTTTGCACATTTACGCCTCCCTTCCCAACGTTGACATTAGTACCACCACCTGGCTTTTTGTTTGGAGCGTGCACATTCACACCACCCTTCCCAACATTCACATTGGTTCCTCCAGGCTTTCCTTTACCTGCATTAACGTTGACACCACCCTTCCCTACCAGAACTGAGGTGCTTTTTTCTTCGCTGAAGTCTGCATATTTAGCAACATAACAGAGAACAAGTGAGCAGGTGAGTGACATTCACCTGAGTTGATACATGTATGTTAAACTATCGAAAATTGTATGAAAACTATCCTGACTGTTCTTATGTGACATGCAGGAAATTACATGTAATTTGGCATTATTTGCTCTGTACTGGACATATCAAGAGGTTATTTGAAGCTGCTTAAAATGTTATGCCAAAAGAATCAAGTCAGAGTATCAGATTCAGTCACTAACCAGATTGCAGAAGTTCACTCAGAGTTTTGGGCATCGGTGTGTTTGGCAAGACAGAATTCCAATAAAGTTGAGGCGAAAGAGCAGCATGGCTTACAACCAGTGTGAACTGCAACATTGAAACTCTCATTAGCATGGGATCAGAATATCAAAAGTTAGTAGACAATATTGAACTAGAATCGTAGAAAGCAGGACACAACTGTTTTCTTACAGTGAAAAAACCAAAGATGTGTGGGAGATGAAACCCCATCGGTGGACTTGGTTAATCCAACTCAAAGCTATTGGAAAATGCAAACGCAGAGATAAGGTAAGAGTAGATGGTGAACCAGAGCAAGGCCTTCATTTATAGGGGGGGAAGTGTGCTATGGACTGAAAGTTGGGTGCAGTAGTAACACTCCACCAGTATAGTTGACAAAACTTAAATTCTTCAACTGCCGTTGGCTCACTCACTTTCATTTATGTTGATTAGGATAGGTGAGCATGGGAGGTACTGGACAAGTGTGTGAGAGTAAACTGAGAAGCAATTGAAGTTTGTTTAGGAATTGGATTTTGTCAGTGAAACAAAGAGAGGTGCTGTTGCTGGGACTGGTAGCCTGGTAGGGGTTTAGGCCCGGCCATTGAATTGTTGAAAGAAAATATATCGTTGATTTATTACAGGAGAGGCTTTTGTCAATGGAACTAAACCCTAACACCTAACTGCTCCATTTATTAGGGTTTAGGGGAGGTTGCAGGTCTCAGTCTCCCATGACATGGTGGCCGTACTCAGTTACTAACCAAGTCCCTTTTTCGTTGGTTATCATGTCCCTATTCATATTCAGAAAAGTAATGGGATTGTAATGTTGAACTGCCTTAAACCTTATGATGAAGTAGGTTGAAGATTTGCAGATAGGGTAAAGAGGTATATACATGAAGAGGCTCGTTCATCTGACTGTCCTTTAGCTAAGCAAACCCATATGTATGAGTTCATCATATTATGGAAAGAGTACTAGTTACTTTTGTCAAAAACATTATCCCAATACTGCATCAGTAGTGTAGAAATGCTAGAAAAGGGGGTGCTAAAAGACTAAAGGGGGTGCAAAAACATTATCCCTAACCCCTGAACCGTAAACAGTAATACTTGTGATCGAAACATGAGAGGAATTACCTTATAGGTGCCACCTACATAAATGTGTCATCGTTTTCCCTACTACTCGATTTCGCTACAGCTCTGGTGGGTTACCTTAACCAAGCCACTGTCTATGAGTCCCCGGCTCATTCTTTCACAGGCACTCGGTCACACCCCAAGGCTCCTCCCACTGCTTACTTCATCACAGCATTTTTCTCTATATATATATATATATATATATATATATATATATATTACCCAAAAAATAATAATAATAATTCTATATATATAGGAAGGCCCAGCCCAAGAAAGGGCACTGGATACATCCCCGTGATCCATGAAAATTTCATTTTCAGGCCCAATCTTCTGATAAGGGCCTACCTACTTTTTCTTCTTCTTTTTTATACTACCCCCCTCCTAAACTTAGGTAGGTTCCCCTTTTGAGAATGTGAGGTTACTGTATATGGACCTTCTCTTTTACTTTAAATAATTAACCTACCTTGAACTCGAAGTCGTATAACCTATGGTGGGCTACCGCACTATAATCTTCCTATTTCACCTTTTTTATCCTTTTCACAACTCGTAAATCACATGTATGGATCTAAAAGACTAAAACCGTCTTTGCCCCCACTAATATTGTGCCTCTTATAGGACTTTTACTATAGCCTTGATTGTGTTCTTGTTTAAGTAACACTTTGGTGGGGTGTGTCATCCACTAATAAGAACGATTTGGTGTCTTTTATTGCAAGACTTGTGAAAATTAGTGAACTTCTTTGTGTGGTTTGTGTGTCAAAGCAATACTATTGGTGGTTGGTTGATTTGCCTATTGATTTGGTTTCTTAGAGAAATGTTTTGGAAATAATTGCATGCCATTATATATATGCTTTGCTTGAATCCTAGTCAAATCAATTGTTGCACGAAGCAATATATTCTCCTTGTAATAGTAACTACGATAGTGTGGTGATCATGATACTTTCTTGAGTTTCTTCTCCTTTGCTTTCGTTATAAGTAGTAAATATTTGAAGAATGTTGTGTCAAATTGAAGAATATAAGTAGTAAATATTTGAAGAATGTTGTTGAAATTCATATTTCATTATTTGATGTTCTTTCTTTCGTTTCTTTATGAAAGAGTGTGGATATATGCTTGGCGTGTTAAGAGAATTTCATTGATTTAAACGATTCATTCGTAATTACAATGGTTCTGCTATGATACATTGATTGTTTCCACTATGGGGATTTAGTTCGTCTTGATGTATTCATTGATTTTGTTATGGACTCGATGAAACATTCTCTTAGATCTTAGACCTAGTGATAGTTTAGATCAAACAAAGTGTTCCAAATATGCAATAAAAGTATCAGTTCAAAATTACGTACCCACTTCACAAACATATTTGATACACAATCGTAATGCATACAATGATACATTCGTATCTGTAATTTTTTCAATGTACGTATTCAAAGTTTAAAACTACACATACAGTTGTCCTCATGAGCTCATTTATTGGTTTTAGATAATAATTATCATTGAGGTATTTTTACATGAGACAAAGAAAACACATACATAAGTTAGGTTGCCAATTAAGTGATGAACCACAGCTAGCTTTTCATTTCAAATCGCATATCTCATAGTACTCCATGAATATCTAGCTTTATTGCGTAGGGAACCACAGGTATAGATATTAAACATACAATAATTAAAACATCACAACTTATCTAATTAACTTCTACAAAAAAAAAAAAACTTCTCAAAAAAACTTATTTAATTAAGCACATATATAACAAGTGACCCATAAAAAGGTTGTTTGCTAATGTCATATGATATCTGAAATAGTTATTCGATATTCGATGGAACGGCTATGTGTAGTGTATGCTCATTGTTAAGCTTGCCATAGTTACACTGGTCCTTTGGATCACTACAAAACGAAATGGATCCAATCACGCTATAATAGAAAAGTTTGAAAGCACAAAGACACAAGTAGCTAGGATTGAGTAGTACATAATTATATATTTATGCATACATATAATTAAAACTAATGTTGATCGAGTAGATGTTTTGTTCCAATTTCATTTATACTATTGGAAGTACGTTGTATTGCAATTACATGTATATAATATATATATATATATATATATACAGGAATTCTCAGGTGCGGACGTCCGCATCAAAGTTTTGGTGCGGATTTCCATTTTTGCACCACTTCCCGATCGAATTTCCTCAAACTTCCTTCTAGACATATCTAGATCATCTTGTGTAGATCATCTCTGCAAAATTTCAGCCAATTTGGTGATCGTTAAGGCCCTCAAAATCGAAAAACAAATCTGACGGACTGAATTCTATCCGGTTCATCATCTCCATTTGTTTTTCAATTTTGAGGGCCTTAACGATCACCAAATTGGTTGAAATTTTGCAGAGATGATTTACACAAGATGATCTAGATATGTCTAGAAGGAAGTTTGAGAAAATTCGATCGGGAAGTGGTGCAAAAATGGAAATCCGCACCAAAAACTTTGATGCGGACGTCTGCAGCCGAGAAGGGCTATATATATATATATATATATATAATCTTTAGCTATGGAAAAGTTGAATGATTGGTTTATATAATCCTAGCTATTAGCTACTAATTAACTACTTCTTGGGAATAAGCATCTTTAATTTCAAATAATCCAATGATTTCATGCATATGTCTGGGAAATATTATCTCTTGGCACCAATTAATTAAGCCACAGTCTTGCTGATATATATTGCTTATAAAATGAACAATTTGGAATTAGTGGGGATATATACTAGCTAATTAATTCTAACAAAGGGGGATTTTTGTGGATTAATGCGCTTTTAAAATCAAATGCAAAGTTCATCCCCACCTCTGTCTAATCAAGCTTTGAGAGCTTAACATATATGAATTTGCAATGGAGTTATACCTTGGAGTGGAAGGCTTGACCCACACTGAATCTATCTCTAAAATGTGATTCTTCTCTAATCACCATAGATCTATGTAAAATTCTTACCATAAATTCATATGTTCATCAACAAAATAGAAACAAGAAACCGTATTTTTATCTAGGAAAGAATACTATTGCAATATATAGTGCTTCTGTGTTTAATTTTTGACTTCTTTCGATTAATTCTTACATTATATATCGATCAAGGGTGCATGTCTCTATCAAATAGATACCCCTCACTTGTACATAATCATAGCTGATGGAAAATAAAGTGGTGTTGTGATTAGAAAGGGTTTAAAAAGCTCTCATTTGAACTTATTAAATCAGAGGTTTGCAATCATCACCGAGTCTGGTGAGACTTGAGAGGGAGATATGTACAGAAACCCTAGCTCATTAGTTTGTAGCTTTACATGTCGACAAACTCCACCTGGATAAAAGCACGATCAGATATCAAGCATAACTTATATATATGCACCATCCTCTTTGTGTCTCCAAAGATCTTCATACAAAAAGAAAAGCAAAAATCACAGAAAGAAAAGTATAAATGGGATCATTTCGATCATACTCATTTCCTAATCGCTCAGCTACTTCAAAATCTGAATAAACATGCATATAGCTTCCATGCAAGTCTTACATGGAATCAATGAAGGGTTTAAATGTATCCTGCAGATCAAACCGGAGAAGAAGACATTTACTTCTTTCCGAGTTTTCACTATGCATGCTAACTAACACAAAACCTCACATATGAATTGTTTAAAATTTGAGCAGCATGTTTTCCATCAGCCACTACTTTCGGAAAGACATATAGGAAAGAAAGCTAGGTTATTTGTCAAATAACTTCATTATTTTGTCTATTTAGTTGATCATTGATTCATTCTCTCTAACTAAGCTTTAATTAAAAGGGCATTTTAAATAGATTCTGACTTCATAATGAAGTAATTCAACTTTTAGATAGCTGCATTGAGGCCTAATTGTTACAAAAATAGATTATTTCCATTAACTTATTATATACTAGTTCATTCATGTTTGAGTGCCTAGCTAGATTTATTTTAAGCACTTCCAAAGGAGTTCCTTTTCCTTTCCTCATGTACCCACTTAATTTCATGATGATTAGATTGGTTTTTCAAATATATCCATATAAAACTTACAATATATCTATATATAGTACAACTTACAATATAAAACTCAATTATATAGTACAACTTCCATAATGCTTTTGGCTTGATTAATTATGTCTAATACTCTAATATCTTCGATATATCAAAGGAACACAAATGAATTAAGTGATCATTGTCAACTTAAGCAACAATATAGAGTAGTACACCTAGTTAAAGTACTCACTTGTGCACGCGAGTTTTCATTTCAATGGTTAATTATAAATGGGTAGTGCTAATAAGGCCTAAAATTTGTGACATTAATCCTATATGTCATGCCATGCAGTGACGTAGCTAGAAACGATCACTAGAATGGTCAATGTTTAAACAAGAATACTAAAATGAATAATTTTTATTAAATAACATAATAAAGTGTATGAAATTATTATATCAATACTTGAAATGTCATCTTTTATAATATTTTTCAAGAAAAACTTTCATATTTCCAATTATGTATTGCATTATGAAGGTTTTGATGTTTTTTGTAGGGAGAAAATTTGAGAAGAACTAAAAACAAAATTACGTTGCTTTGAAAAAAAAAATTACGCTAAGAACAGTTTAGAGAGAATGATAGACACAAATAAATTGTAAACGTAAGTACATTGTGAATCATAAATTAATTAGAGTAAAAAAGACATGGGTGACTAGTAAATCTGTACATGAGAAAACTTCTCTCCACATTGATTAGCAATATATGTATTTAAAAAATGATAAAAATCATGGGATATTTGTCGCATAGGTGGAATCTTGCCCAGATTAAATAAGACTTAGGAAAGATCTAGGCAATAATTAATATAAATACAACTATCAAAAGGGCCAAATATTGTCTTGAAGTGTATATATATTGCCCCAGCCTTCACAGCTTAGCAGCCTTTGGCATGAATGTCATAGGGTTCAATTGAACCCTCTCGCCCCACTGTGGCTACGTCATTGATGTCATGTAAGTAAATATAAATATTTATTTTCGATTCCACATAATATATCTTGCCAAATCAAAACATTGCATTACCAATTTTACCATTTATATTTCCTTTTACATTTTAAGGGGTGAATCAATGATATTAATGTACTTTATTAGGTAATGGAAACAAATATTACATAGTAATAGCAACCACTAATTATATATAATATAAGGAATGTTTCTTACATCAATATGAAGATTAACGTACTATTTTTTAAATAATAATTAGTTTTGTCAAATAAACTCTAACCCTAACCCTAATTCGTCCAAAAAGCAATTATAATTCATAAAAAAAAACACTAATATAAGATAATTCGGATATAATTCATCAAAATTTTATATAATTCGTCCAAAAAATAATTTGTATACAAATAATTTCTCTAAATGATTTACATACAGATTATTTATATAATATACATGTATTTTTTTTTATAATATACATGTATTATAAATATATAATATAATGTTATTTGATGTTATATTTTTTATATTTAATTAGATATTTAGAAGAAGGAAAGTAAAAATAGTTTTATTTTTCAATGAAAAACTGAAATTTATTAGTCATTGTTTGAAATGGACCAAATTGTAAGATAGTCTTTATACTTAATATTACATGGCATAAGATTTTTAATATGTGATGTGTCTAAGTGATTTAGCATGCCACATAGAATTGAGGCCTAAAATCTTAGGCCTTAATAAAGCCTAGAATCATTTTTCATTATAAATGTAAATACTGATTTGTCTCTTTAACTTTCTTTTAAGATCGAGTTGAGTTTTGGCGCATTCGATCATACCACTATTTCCTATTCTAGCTATGTTGGACTTAATTTGTGATATTTTTTTCTTAATTTTGAACAATTTAGAGTGCAATTCTGATTTTGATTCTACATAAATAAAGAGAACTCGCTCCGATCCCAACTCCATCATGTGGCCTTTCATACGGCAAACGGAAAGCGTGGGCAGACCAAAAATCGAAGAGTGGGAAAGCATGAAGAAGGAATTGAAAAAAACCTACAAAACTTTTAATTTTTATTAGTTTGGTGGGTGACTACTACAAAACCTACCTTATGATCAAATTTAGGAAAATTGGACGAATTATTGTTCAACATTATAACGTAGAGGGAAGCTAGTGGAAGCATGTGGGTGCTTTCTGAAGTGTGAAAGCTTGTGTGGTGCTAATTATTAAGATAATTAATCTCTCTTTTGATTTCCAATTTATTGTTTGTTGGATGAATAAGATATCATAGGCGCCTAAGCTAATCTAATAATTATTACCAACTGATTTATGCTTAATTAAGTATGATGGAATCACTGTAAAATCTAGCTAATTGTATCACATATCAATGATATCATCATTTAACCAAGAAATATCTGGTAAACATCATATAGTAGGTTGACTATTACACGAGTAAACAAATTCCAAGTGATAAAGTAAATTGGAAAGTTTATGTGGTATAATTAGGACTCATCAATATTGGAACCGACTACATCAGATTACACGATAGAAAGAGAGGCAATGAAGCTTCTAATAACAAAAAGAATAATTAAGGAACATCATGGTGTGTACCCATCGATCATGAGATCTCATGTGGATGGACTACAGGTGATATGCAATTTATACTACAAATTACTACATGTAAAATGGCAAGATAAAGTAACCCCATATATACATAACGATATAAAGATGAAGATCAATCGACACACATATATATGATTGATATAATTCCAATTGTAAACTTTGCCAACACAAATTCGTGCTTAATCATTGTGTTTTTCCTCTCCAACACCATATATAAAAGTAGGTTTTGGTCGGAAAGAGTACGTACGCGTGCTTAAGCAAATCCAATTAGATCATTGGTTAATGCCACTATGGTTATAGCAAACTGAATAACATATTCAAATATTATAGTGCGTAACCCTTTTAATTAGAATTCGCAGATAGAAATTATAGGGCAGTCGAGTTCTAGGGTTGGGTTAGATTCGAGTTTTTAGTTCCCGTATGAGAGGGAGGAAGGAATTATATTACTATATATAGTAACAACTTTCTAATTTCTTAAGCGCAGAGAATCTACTAATTAAGGCAACCCTAAGCTCTAGCTAGCTAGGTTTCTAGCTTCGATTTAAAATTGGAGATAGGAGAATGCCACCGTATGTGTGTTCGATTTTGTTTTATAACACCTCCATAGATTTTATATATATTCACTACTTTCTGCTTTCGGCTCGTTTCATCTTAATTTGTTATTAGTTACTTAATTCTTGCAAAACAACTTGTACGGTTTTCCTAGCTTGCTTTTCTACTTCGGCACGCCTTTTCCTTTCTAACGAGGTTTCCCCGGCCGTTTCTTTTGTTATATCTTTCTCTAGTTAATTCGAGTACTTATTATCATGCAACTGATGATCACGATAGTGCTGGATAAATAAAGCGATCTATAGCTAGGTTAATTATTTGGATCATTCATGCAGTTATAAGTAGGAAGATTGTGTTTGATTTTGATGTGATTGCATAAATCGTGTATGAATGATTATTGTTTCAAAGGCAAGCTAGTGTATTTGTCAATATATGGATGCAAATCAACCATTTTGATGCTGACGTACGTAGTGATAATATTGTAATGGGAAACTCAAAACTCGATCATTAGCAAATTTAGGAAACTTGAATTGCATTTGGCTGGAAATTCTAAGTTATAGGACACCGTAGTGGCTTAAAAATTTTTAGAAGGACCTGTCAGGATTGGGACATGTATACAAGTCCAACTCAATCACCAAAACATGACCTAATTATTAAAGCCAAGCCAAACACAGCACTCTGATCTTGCAAAAAAGAAGAAGATCGAAGAAGAGGAAGAAGATATCATCAAATTTGTTTTGTTGCCCCCCGCCGAGGTCTTTCTACTCGAGTACATCAGAATATTCTGGTGACTTCCCTAACCCAGTAACCCTAACCCCAATTCAGCATTCAAGAAGGATCTGAGATCCAAATCTGTGATGACAATAAGCATAGGAAGGCTAACCCTGATTTGGTCATGATCTTCTATGCACCAAATTAATTGGTGGCGAGTCCCCACGGTTCCATGATATAACCCTAATACCAAACGCATCCTCAAACCAGCTGCAAAAGTCGACCTCAGCGGATTTGTACGGAAACCATATAACTAATGTTGTCAAATCCCCAAACATGATCCTAAGTTCCTAATTAACCCAAATAATATCCCATAAACCATAATCAATCATTGTAATTGTATTGTACAAGTATACATGTACTTTAGGTCGGAAGTGTACACGTACGTACGTATAGAAGAACTATATATAGGTGATAGGTTGGTTCATTTGGTTGTATATGAACAATTGAACATGAGTTATACAATTAGGGCAAAACTATCAGTGTCTCCAATACGTCATGAAGGCTAGCTAGCTAGATCCCTTTAGTTTGGTATCATGAATTAATCTAAGAAATGATAATAATCCCTGTATTTTTATACAAAATAAAAACACCTTCGTACGTTGATTGTACCTACGAATGATTCTTCCATTTTAGACATTGAATGACAAAGAGCTAGTATTAGTACGGAGTTACAATTTTATCAATATCTTACATTGCAAGTGAGTTATAATTTTCAAGAAATCGTGTGCATCTTCTCTCGATCGATCTCTCTCGATTACAAACCTTACAGAATTTATGATCGACCACCCTATAGCAGTATAGCTTATAATGCCTGCAGGAAAGGACAGCATGACACTGCATGTATGAGCTTCTTCTTCGTCAGCAATGTGGTACCTTCCCTGCCCTAATTTAAGAGCTAGACAGTAGAATGGGACATCATCAATGGCAGCACATAGATACTATTCTCATCATCAACTGCAGCACATAGATACTATTCTCCATCCCACCTACTCAAAACTCTCGAATAAATTTCTGAACCAATAACTGTAAATTTGGCTCTACAATAAATAAAAGCTTCGAGACATCTTAATAACATATAGCAGAAATGTACGTATATTAATAATGAAAAATAAAAATATCTATTCCACTTTGGTTATATTCTTCATTTATTTTACCATGTAATGCGTAAAATATAATTGTATCAGACCCTAGCAAAACAAATGATCGGATAAAGAGAATGGGTTGGCAAATCATATTAGATCGATGAACTTGGAAATGAGCTCGAGATAACTATATATATATGACGCATTGCTAGAGATGGATCGAGTTAATAATATAGAAAAATGAAGGGAAATGAGCTCGATCAAGGAATATATGATTGAATTATGTACTTTGTTAGAGAATCTAGCTACTTCCATTGAAGCAGGAAGTACACTTCATCGATGTTTGCCACCAATGACTGTCGATCGAACTGCATGAACCATATACAACCTGATTCTAACATACCAGTCCTCGTGGTTGGCCCTCTATTAATTCGTACGTTCAATCAGTGATCAATAATACCCCGGCCCTCTGTTTGATGTTGTTGCGCGTGTTGATGTTTAATTTCCGATGATTAGGTATATATACTGGCTAGCTAACATCGACAATAATTCAGACTTCGAGTGTTTTCAATGTTAGGACAAATATTATAGAACAAGATTGGTGATGTTCCAAGTTAATTATAATAGCTAGCTTTTGACTCGATTTTGATGCTGTGTACTTTCCACAACCAAACGCGATTGATTAGATTCGGTAGGTGACATGTTAGTCCAAGAAAAAGAATTCTTAGAGAGTTACATTTTGAGATTTTCACTAATTTACACCAAGTATTGACGAGAAAACTAGCAAAATTTGAAACAAGATGCATAATCTTGTATACGCATTCATAAGATGGATTCATTTTTGATGGGGTGAGCGTGAAAACGATAGAAGACGGCTCCATCAAACGTCGAAAGCCAAGTGAGATAACGTTAGAATCCACCAACGGCAGCCTTGAATCCACAAGACTAGAGTTTCTCAAATCCACGAGAAATTCTGGAATCCACCAGGAAATTTGAGAAAACTCTAGGAGAAACTAAACCCTAGGGTAACTAACAACCAAGTCTAAAATGATAAACGCGATTGATTAGATTCGGTAGGTGACATGTTAGTCCAAGAAAAAGATTTCTTAGATAGTTACATTTTGGGATTTTCACTAATTTACACCAAGTATTGATGAGAAAACTAGTAAACTTTGAAACAAGATGCATAATCTTGTATACGCATTCCTAAGATGGATTCATTTTTTATGGGGTGAGCGTGAACACGATAGAAGGCAGCTCCGTCAAGTGTCGAAAGCCAAGTAAGATAACGTTAGAATCCACCTACGACAGCCTTGAATTAATCCACAAAACTAGGGTTTCTCGAATCGACGAGAAGTTATGGAATCCACTAGGAAATTTGAGAAAACTCAAAAGGTTTTTTATTAATATCAAAAGATTCACGACTACAAGAGATTAAAGGTCCTTATATAGGAGAAACTAAACCCTAGGGCAACTAACAACCAAGCCTAAAAGCCCATAAGTTAAAAGAAAATCAAATCCAAAATAAACTAGAACCTAATATAATATTAATTAGATGCCGAATCGGATTAACAAAACGATATCATTTGGCTTAAATTTAACATGACTCACTAAAGTGAGTATTGTAGATCTCGTCGTTCCCAGTACAGAAAAGTATTATGCTTTCAAAACGGACGTTCTTGCCAAAAGTTATTTCAAAACAGATTAACAGATTTTGCACGAACGACCCAGAAAGTCCAAAACAACATCTTATTGAATATTCCAGCAGCTAGTAACCTCCATATACGAGAATTACCAATCTTCAAATCATTCTTCTTAATTATTCGTCATTTCCTTACTTTTAAATATTAATTTTTTTTATCTAAATTAGTCCATTCTCGCTTTACATCAATTTTCCACCTATAGTTTCCTTTACAAAATAACATCTTCCCAACACACTCGCAAAGTCGCAAGTACTTGTATGTTTGAAGTCACAATATTAAATTCATACAAATGTTGAATATGTAGCAAAACAAAATCAATACACGCTGTCATTACTACCACCATAGTGTTGTTTTCTGATAGACCACTGATTCCACGGACAATAATCATTTGACCATCAGCTGCTAAGCCGACTCCTATCCTACTAAATGCAATCTAATCAATCCAAACGAATTTAACTAAAATATGACAAAAAAGGAAAGAGAAGTTCTATCTATTTCGTCCTGCTAGCTAGTTCAACTCTTGTTTTTGTGTTTCAACTGATCAACGAACTACTTTTATGATTCTATCCAATCCAGATCAATCAATTGCAGTTTGTTTACAAAGCATGGGAAAATCTGACATAATCCAATACAGAAATTTGATTTCGACAAATATGTCATTTAGTTTTTTTGAATAAAGGTTTGGAAGAGTCAGCTAAGTCGAGCGACTCAACCTTACGTCCAATAAATGTACTATCACTCGTGTCTTCAAATGGTTATTCATATAAAAGCTTATGGGTCCTTCCACAATTGATCGATAGTTTAATTATACTAAATGAGCTAAAGTATATGAACATAATGTTTTTTTTTTTTTTCTTGATTGGGATATATAAACATATATAATGTTGTGTGACAATGTTAAATGACACGATAGTTTAGTTAAATACTATCCATGTTTTTGTGGAGGATCATTTTTTACATCTTCTTCTACTCAACATACACTCCTATCGGTTTATCTCTGCATATATGCTAGCGGTTTTGGTATATATAGTGTTGGAATGAGAGGTTGTTTTTTTTTGAGATTGACTGTAAGGGTGTATTGAGGCTTCCAGAAGAAGTTAGGTTGTGGTTAAACCCTATCGGTTCTTGTCCTATGTAATCACTAGTATTTCAGGTAGGGAGGTAAGTGAGGCATTTGTCCACCACAGATATCTCCCATAGTGTGTAATATTGGTTATATATAAGATTTTACCTTTAAAAAAACGTACACTCCCAACCAACTAAAACGCCCTCATATGAGTGTTTCTAGTAATGTTCCTCTCGTTGACATGATATATCACAAACTATATATATATATATACACACACACACATGGAGTAATTGAATGAACATAATTTGGTTACTCATGGAGAGAGCCTGAGACCTCCTGAATTGATATATGAGCAATGTTTAAATTTGTGGAAAGGTCTGTTGGAGGTGCAGTTGAAGAATAATGCGTACAACAACACTAGATAGTAGTTGTAGACGAGAATGTTGGCTTCCGCCAAATCCAGGTAACCTCAAACTGAACTATTATGCTTCTATTCTTGATGATGGAAGTTGTGTTGGTAGTGGGGCTGTGTTGAGAGATAGTTCTGGGAAGTTGTGTTGGTAGTGGGGCTATGTTGAGAGATAGTTTTGGGAATTTGGTGCTGGTGATGGGGGATAGAGTTATGAGCATATTAAGACCTTGTGCTGCTGAATTGGTTGATGTTATTACTGGTCTGGAGGTTGTCATTCAAGGAGGATGGCAGGTGGAGAGTGTTGAAACGGGCTGCATGGAGGCAGTGAGATTAGTGAATGGGGAGGTGGCGGATTATTTTGCTAAAGAAGGTGTGCTGGAAGAGAAGGTGAGAGTGTTGCTTGCATTAGCTTGTGCTAATGGTGTTGGTTATAACCATGTCCCAAGGTCTGCTAACAAGGTTGCATATTTGATTTCAAATTAAGTTTGTAGCTCGTTTACATGGGCGTTATTCTTAGTTAGGGGTTGAACCCGATTGGCTTATGAATGTCATCAATGGTGATTGACCCATGACTAGTTCGAGTAGGAGGGAAGAGAGTGGGGAAGTGTTTGCACCCGTTTTTGGTAAATCGGCCTTGAAATATTGGCCGATTGATAAGGAAAATTTGGTGTTTTATTAGCAATATCTCAATAGAATTTTATTATGAAATTCTGTTAGATATTAACCTTCGGAGAAGAAATTAAAAGGGAAGGCAATAACGACGATTTCTCATAATTGCCGATATATAAAAGGAAAGGCAATAACAATTATTTCTTATAGTTGCCGATATATAAAAGGGAAGGAAATAACGACGATTTATCGTAATTGCTGATATACAATCAAGGAAGGAAATGACGATGATTTATCATAATTGTCAATATATAATCGAGGAAGAAAGTAACCGAGATGTAATTGCGTTTGAAGACATTGATGACAATATTTCATGATCAAGAGACAATCGATTCTAACGATGCCTCAAGAAGAAAGTATATATGGTGTGATTAAGGAATGAGCAATATGGAGCATAATCTTAATTCTGGTCATTAAGACCGAAATTCAAATATTTAATTGTATTCTCTTTCCTTTATTGTGCATTTGTAATTGTATATATTCGACCCTCAACCTCATTGTAAAGGGTCTCCCGACCAACACAAACAACACTTCAATACAATCTCAAACACTTCAAATTCTCTACGAATTCTCTTCTATATATCAATCTTTTTATCCATGTTCTAGCTTAGTTTTCTTTTTCTTTTTATCGCTTTTTTTACATTCTGCACTTTATCGCTTTCTTTACATTTACAATTTAGTTTCATGCAATTTACTCTTCCGCGTCTTTAAATTTCATACACTTTAATTTCTCGTAATTAATTTCCGCCCTTTAACTTTCATGCAATTTAGATTTTGTTCTTTTACGTTTTGCACTTTACTTCTTGCAAATCTTTATTAGAAAACAAAAAATATAGCCATTATCGGTGAAAATGCTAAAAGTCCTTACAACAAAGGCAAGAGAACCCAAAGGCCAAGACAGTTCTTTTCTCGGCCTACAATCACTTGAAAGAAGTCAGATCAAGCGCAATAAATTTAATCAAAACCTCGCTTGGCCAACAGGCCGCGAGTTGGCATGCCCGCGCAAATCAGAAGGACGATTGTTCTCAAGACCCTCGTCCGAGACGATTTTTGAGCAAACATCAATCTTTAATTATGTTTCCACCACCGATATTTCCCATACTTTGTAATTTGTTTACTTTAGTTGAATAAAATTTTGATGTTTCCTCTAAAAAAAACTAAATATATAATAAAAGTTTATTATAAACTACATATATAGAAAATTCAATTAAAAGTTTACTGCAGTCTTTTCGATACAAAACTACAGTATATATAGTGTTACTTGCATTAATTTGGAAATGAATAACCTACAAGAAAAAAAAAATCAATAAATATAAATGGTGTCCCTACTTGCGTTACTTCTCTTTATCATTTGGCCTTTCCCTCATATAAATTCTTGTATGAGAACAATAAGGAATATAAATAGACATATCACCATCTCTTTCTCTCTTCCTTCCCTCCCTTCTCTCTCCTTGGGGTTGAATGCTGATTTAGTCCCGTAGTTTTTGCACTCTTTCCTCCGCTTAAGCTCCACATTTGAACAACAGCAGAGAGAAAAAGATCAGAAAAGACCGAATCATTCCTAGCTGATCCCTCCCTCCTAGATCACAAATGGATAAGACCTTCTTAATCCATTCCTTATTTCCAGGGACAATTCCCTCTTCAGCCTAATCTTCTTATAAACAGAGAGACACAGAGAGTAGTGAGAGAGAAAAAACAGAAAACAAACACATACCACTTAATCGTGTATCAGCTTAATGTGTTCTTCTCCTCTTCACTTATAAACACTCCTAATCCTACCTCTTCTTCTCCTTCTTCCTCACTTTGCATTGTCCAACATGGACTACACAACAATACAAGGAAAGCAATCCCTTGATGATCCTAGTTTGATTCACAAAATGAATAACCTGTCTTCTCCTCCTCGATGCGTGGTGTGTGTTGCCGGCCCAGTTATAGTGGGTGCAGGTCCATCGGGGCTCGCTACGGCCGCTTGCCTGAAAAACAAGGGCGTCCCTAGTGTGATCCTGGAGCGATCCAATTGCTTAGCCTCTCTGTGGCAGCTCAAGACCTACGATCGCCTCCGCCTTCACTTGCCTAAGCAATTCTGCGAGCTCCCCTTTGTGCCTTTCCCTTCCGATTTCCCCACTTACCCTACCAAGCAGCAATTCATCCGCTACCTTGACGATTACGCCACCAAGTTCGACATTCAGCCTCGTTTCAACGAGACCGTCTTGACCGCGCAGTACGACCCTGCGGTCGGCTTCTGGCGCGTTCGAACTGCAGGGTCCGAAAACGGGGTCGAGACTGAGTATGTCACCCGGTGGCTCATCGCGGCCACCGGGGAGAATGCTGAGGCCCTCGTGCCCAAGCTGGAGGGGATCATGGAGTTCGGAGGGCCTATCAGGCACACGAGCTTGTACAAAACCGGAGAGGAGTTTAGAGGAAAGAAGGTTTTGGTGGTGGGGTGTGGAAATTCGGGCATGGAGGTCTGTTTGGATCTGTGTAACCACAATGCTAGGCCTTCACTCGTTGTCAGAGATACAGTAAGAACAACCCTTCCCTTTACTGAAATCTATCTCAGTTTTGCCCTTCAGTTTCAGAATTTGTGTGGAACAAGTTTTCGGATTCAACTGCCCTTTTCATTTAGGTTTCTGCTTTTCCCCAAAATATTTCTCAAATATTTCTTGTATTTAAACTACAGTTATAAGAAAATCCATGCTCAAAGTATGTTGTTTTAATGGCTTCTTCTGTTCATTTTTTTTTTCTTTACTTTCTGTGAGCACCAAAGGAAAAAGAGAGACAAGCTTAACCGCTACTTTCTTCAAGTTCCAACGGTTGGTTGGCCTGTTAAAAGATAATCAACATGCATATTAAACTCTATTTCAGGCAAAAACAAATTTGGGTTTTGATTCTTTTCACTTTCTTGGGACTCCCCAGTAAGCATGCGTAATATTGATCATAAGAAACATATATGATCTTCTAAGTAACCCATCAAATCTCCTAAAGCTTTTTGATTTTTGTCTGCTGGAAAAATAATAGATTACAGGATCAAACACCTCATTCTTAGTACTTGGCCTAAGAAGCATGGCCTGGAATCACTTAGGTAGCTAGCTAAGCTCTGGTTGCTAAACACCATAACTCCATGAGTATGGGGCTCACACACATCACTGCCTCCATGTTAATATCTGAGTACCTTTTTTTTGTCAAGTCTACTAGTCGCTTTTCGATGAGTTCTTGTTTTTGAGTGTTAGTGTTTGAACTTACTTTATGTGTGTGTTTTGATGGGTTTGAACTTACAAAGGTGCACGTCCTACCACGAGAGATGCTGGGAAAGTCGACTTTCGGGCTGTCCATGTTGTTGCTCAAGTGGCTGCCCATACGCCTTGTGGATCGCCTCTTGCTGGTAGCTTCACGGCTGCTGCTCGGCAACACGTCCCAGCTTGGTTTGGTCCGGCCTAAGTTGGGTCCCTTGGAGCTCAAGAATCTGTCGGGGAAGACTCCGGTCTTGGATGTTGGGACCCTGGCCAAGATAAGAACCGGTGACATTCAGGTACTTTCATTTTTAATAATTGTAGTCGTAGTTACGTCTTGTTAAACAGTCTGATATGTTATTGTATGTGTTAAATCATAAACCCTAAATTTGTACCTGCTACATTATAGGTACGTCCGGCAATCAAGAGATTAAAACGTCATCGTGCTGTAGAATTCGTCGACGGAAGAACAGAGAATTTCGATGCCATTGTCTTAGCAACAGGTTACAAAAGTAATGTGCCCTCTTGGCTGAAGGTACATATACTAATTGATGACTAATTAAACGACTGAGAATGAGTTGTATGGGTTTGTTCTGATTAATTCTTTTCATTTTATATAGGAGGGAGAGATGTTCTCAAAAGAAGATGGATTGCCAAAATTGCCATTTCCAAATGGTTGGAAAGGTGAGCGTGGGTTATATGCTGTGGGGTTTACCAAACGAGGACTACTTGGTGCATCAATGGACGCCAAGAGAATTGCCGAGGACATTGAGCGGTGTTGGAAAGCCGAGGCAAAGCATTCTACTCCCTTTACACGGTCGCATTTGCCTCTATCGTCGTCGCCATAGTGTTGGTTTTCCGACGATTATGACTTCTCGGCGAAGCCTTATTAGTTAATTCATCGAATGGGCAGATGATGATGAAAAAAGAGGAAACAAGAGAGGATTTTGGTGATCCCGAATTCACAGGATGCTTATAGCTTGGTGTCTTGGTGATTCTCATACGTTGCACACCATTTTGTACATTACCATAAGTGATCTCTGATGTTTAGGTATGACTTGTTAGAGTGAGAGATCTTAAAGGGGATAGCTAGCTAGGTTGGTATTATTCTTCAAGTGTCTTTTTCGTTTTGTACTGATTCCAACATGGGGTTGGGATGGGACTTGATAATTGATAGTGTTAACACTAGTGTAGCTAACTGGTTTTTTGTGTGGTTCATTCTCTATTAAGTTAGGGGTTTTTGGAATGAGAAAATGACCTTTAATTTTACTGATGAGAATGCAATTCTTTCATTTATATATATGCATTTTGCTTCTTATTGTACCTACTCTTTTTCTTTCCCACTTGTCATGTAAAATGTTTAATTCGTACCAAACATCTTTGTAGAGGAGGACTAGAACATCTGCCATTTTTATTACCACTGCAATTTCGCTTTCAAAATGATTTCAATTTCTCAACTAGAAGATTGGACCACCATTAACTTAATTTCTTCAACCAAGTACTTAAATTCACAAGAACCCAATTGAGCAAATGAGATTTAACCCTTTGAAATTGAACAGTTACTGCTGTATATTGTACTGAACCCTAACCCTAATTTGTTAGATGTGTACCACCAGCTATCACCATATAATGTATATGATCTTATATGGAACCATTACTTTAATATATGAATCATTTGGCTAGCTAGCTTTAACTTGCAAAATGTTCCCCTCACATTCACACAGTACATGTTTACTTTGGCTCTTATACATGTTGTTATCCAATTGTCCCTAACACTGGTCATGTTCAGGTATATATAGTCCTCTGTATTATCTACTATCATATATCCTAGTCCCTAAGATTAGCTCAATGCGAAACTAAATCTTCCATTTTCTTTCATGTATGGTTTTCTTCAGTACTATACATCTACTTAGCTAGCTTGCCATAGAGCTCACTTACTAGTGATCTGCTTTATTAGATTAGTGGCACACTGTCTCACTTACGACTGATCTTGAAATAACTAGCACCACAAAACAACTATCAACTAACTCTAACCGTACCTCCTAGATCAGAAAGAAAAAAGCAGAAAAAATGCACACAAGCTTTGCTTATTTAGCAAAAAGATGCGTAGGAGAGGTGGTTGTTAAGAAGCCTACGATTTTCATCAAAGGATCTATGTTAATCTATCCTGAATCTTTATGAATTTGAGTAAAATAAGATTCATATTAACCGTATATTCCGAATTTTTTTCTCAAAAATGTTCATGACTATGTGGAGGACAGACCCACGATTCCAGTAGAACACAAAACTTCTGATCAAACTGAATTGTGAACACTCGACTACATTCCCTCCTAACTACAACTTATTCGGATAACTTATCCACTAGTAGATGCGGTAATGTAAATCCAAACCACAGACATATCTGATAATACTACGTCTAACATCTATCCCAACATTTTTGCCGATTGTATTAGTGACTGAGAGTCGTCGTGTGGACGTATATAAGTGATTGAAGGGTGTTCGTCGGTGTAAACTCCAAAAACTTGGGATCCCAACTAAATCGTCAACATATCACTCGTTAACTGTCCACGCGTTTGTAAATGATGAATGTCATCGTCTACGCTTATATAATTAGCCGTTGATGAGTCGATATAAACCGAAAAACTTGGGGATGACAACTAAGTTGTCAACTTTCACTTTAGATCCCAACTAAACTTTCAAAGTATCACCGAGATCCGCTTATTAGTATCAACTCCTGCCCACAAACTAACCAACATATTCTTCATTTTTTACCCGTTCGGATATAGGTAGGTATTGTATTGTACATATATGGCCACAACTAACATAGATATTTGGGGGTTGACTAGGTTTTAGACGAATGAGTCTGAGTTCGACAATTCATCATGATGCTTACATTGAAGCTTGCTAGGGTTTGCTACAGTTCATAAGAACCATATAACTGGCGGGGTTTGTTCCGACCGAGTTGCCTTGTTATTCTGGCGACACATACAAATCGAATCTAGGGCTTCACAATAAGGACAACTCACTCTGTGGCAATAATACTAATATTAGTGACTGTCAGAAATCAGAGCTGTTTACTGCAAACTACTGTGGCCCATTAGATCCCATACTGGTGGTCACCTGCATCGGGCCCCCATTGGGCCTTTACTTCCATCACTATCATTTCCATATTTTTTCATTTCTCGATTAAGTTACAAAAATATTTCATCTAGTAGTTTTTGCTAAGTTTTGCTCGGGACATTTGTTGTTTCAATTTCATCAAAAGGTACTTTGAACTCGAGTTTATATTACTTTCCGACTCCAAAAACCTGTCTATTCTTTTATAAACTTGAGATGTATATATGCATAAATGTTAGTCGATCATGAGCATCTGGTGTCTTCCTTCCGACCAATCAATATGATTGACACTTTTTATGAAACCGACTAACATTCTTGGTTGAACTGTATTTTATGCGTACGTGGATGATTGGCCCTAAAGTTCGGTTTCGAATCATTGATACAATTATGAATTGCTTTGATTGATTGTTTTTCTTTTCTAAATGAAAATAAAAAAGTGTGTAATGAAAATGGCATGATGTTAGAGCTGATGGAGTCCAAGTGCTTGAACAAAAGGAATGTACAATTAGGAGTTTGATAAAGTAGGAAAGAAAGCGATTAAGTTCCATGAACAATCTGAAAACAGCAAGCAATTTAGGCACCCGAAGCGGCTTTTTTGCTTAATTCACATCCCAAATTAAAAGGGTGGTCCTCTTAAGGTGTATATAATATCATCCACAAGCTCATGATAGGGAAATCGGCTAGGTACGTACACATTGTCATTTCACATGGGTCGCCAATCAGGACCATCTATTTGTGATGGGCTCAAATTTGGTGTCTTTAATTGCTTGTGGTCCAAGAAATTGATGAACCCTAACGACCTTGATATATACATGGATGATACACGGTGATGGACCATTTCCAGCCCTTTATGAAGTTGACTGCGACCGGTCAGCTTCGGATCGGATGGCCGGGAGTTATTGGTCAATGACGAGAAAAGGGTCTACGAATTGGATAATTCGAGTTCATGATAGCGCTCAATCGAACCATGATCATCATTCCCCTAGGAATGTCTGTCACCAACTAGCATGGTCATATAAGCACCAGATGAGTGAACGATTGTGCCAATGCACTGATTTGGCAATTTCATTATTGTATGTTGGATTTGAATTGATATTAATTTGTTATCTAAGTCGCTAGGTGTGTCTTCATCAAACATTATTATTATTTTTGTCTTAAATATTTCCTTCAAAAAGAGTAGAACAAAATCGTAATGAGCACGCAAGTTATAAACAACAACGACAACAAGAACTTCAAATGAATGATTTTGGATGCCAAATAAGAATTGGCCTCATAAGCCGTCTGAAATTATTTCTCCCCTTCTCCAAAAATGAGTTATACGCCATCATTAATACATTTAGAATAATTAATTAAAACCATCACTAACTGTTTTACGTAACTAAACTAATCAAGAGTCTTGTTTTAAAACATATTGGACCGCGAATCAGATTCTCGTTAACGACTCAACATGGTTCATTCAAAGGGATGTAGAGACTTAGAGTCGGTTGTTACAAATATATATCGTAATTGCATGAATAGAAGTTAGCATCACTTCGTTTCCTTTTGCTCTTGCTAAGTTGAAGTGATATTGTGTAAAGACTCATAATTCAATAAATCATTGGAGTGTAAAAGCATAATAAAATGAAGAAAAACAAAATGCGGTGAAGGTGGATCGAACACCTGACCTTCAGATCTTCAGTCTGACGCTCTCCCAACTGAGCTATCCCCGCAATTGCTAACAAACCGTCATCTAGTTTAATTACAATACATTCAAGGTGTAAGTAAATATGGGCCTTTTATCCGACAATCAATTTTCTTGTTTCTTTAAAACCCATTAACAAAGTGGGCTTCATTAGATCATTTAAGCTTTATACTTGGGTCACTGTCAATTTGTCACAATTTCGTTACAGCCCACATAACCCAGCCCGCTTTAGGGACAATTTCGTCTATTTCACCCAAAATTCCAAGAGAAACCCTAATCTATATAAACCACTGATTCTTCTACCCCGTCAGTTTTCCCGCACACACACACCACCAGATTTAGGGTTTCCGCAGCCAAACAACGAAATGGTAACTCTCTCTCTCTCTCTGCTTCAATTTCTAGCTTGATCGTAAACATGTGCGTCGATTTGTAACTTTGCGAATTTGAAATCTGAAATAGGGAAAAGGAACTGGTAGTTTCGGCAAGCGCCGCAACAAGACCCACACTCTCTGTGTCCGATGTGGACGCCGGAGCTTCCATCTCCAGAAGTCTCGCTGCTCCGCCTGTGCTTACCCCGCCGCTCGCCTCAGAAAATGTAAATTCTCCTTCAATTTTTACTCTCAGTTTTTACTGTGTTTACGGTTAGGCTATGGATGTTGAAATTTGAGTACACTGTGATTTCAGATAACTGGAGTGAGAAGGCTCTGCGCAGAAAGACGACCGGAACCGGGCGCATGAGGTACCTTCGCCATGTGCCGAGGAGGTTCAAGAGCGGCTTCCTTGAAGGTACACAGGCTAAGCCGAGGAGCAAGGGAACTGCTACTGCTTAGATTTGAGAGGAGGAATCCAAGTTTGATTTGTTTTGTTTTTTTCGCTTTCGGTAGTTCTGGATTTTGTGGAATCGATTTTGGATCGTTGTTGTTTGAATGATTAAGACAAGGTTTTGTTTATGTGCTAGAGAGTTTATCATGAATGCCAAGTACTCTACCGTTTTATCTATATTGTTATGCTAGAATTATATAATGTGGATTAGCTGTTTCTAGTATTCATGTAGTTAATACAATATTTGAATGCAAACCAAGGATAGTTGGACATGTGCTGCTTGACTGGCTTTTACATTTTGCTATATGAGTCGATATTGTTTGTTATGTGGCATGTGAACTGGTTTTTGGTGTATAGCCTAAGCTTATGTTTTAAGTGTCTAGCAACAACAGCGGCTGAGTGATGTTGGATATTAGTGCCTGTAATTCCTAAGTTTTTGTCTTCTTGGTTTGTTGTGGTCTCGTGTTCAGTTTGATGCATTTTGATGTTTGAGTTGCAAACTCTGCTTAGTGTATTGTTAATGCGAAGTACGCTATTACCTACCTTTATCTGTTGGTGACTTTTTTGTATCTACCTCATACAGTTTTGGTATTTAGAAGTCTATTCTTTATGAACCTGCACTTGTGTCTCGATAAGGTCCTGGTTTACTCACTTTACTGTAAAGTGTTCATATGTGTTGAGGTTTTGTTAAAAAAAACCTGAATGTAGGTCTGATGTTATGAGGCCATGCGGCAAGTCTACATTTGTTCCTGTAGTTTAGTCCATTGCCGTGGTCAACTTTGGAATACAGGATATCTTTGAGATTTGATGCATTTTCTTATTTTTGTGAATTTGGATTTGAATGTGTATACATAAGTTTGATTCTAAATCGATTTTCCTTTGTGATTACAAGTTACAACCATAAGCTCCGAGCTTCCCTTGTTCTAGCTCAGAGGATCAATATTCACTTGGGGTCTATAAACTGTAGTTTGCCCCTGCTTATTTACTTATTCATTGGATGAATGTGTGCCTCGGTATTAGTTGCATCAGAGAATATGTTCCAAGCCTCTTGGAACTGAAGCTTCTTCGTACACTATCCTAACATTGCTGTTCACAACTGAATTCTCATTTTATCAACAAAATTGATCAACCAAAGCTCTATTGTATTGGAGAGGCCATCAGCAAAATTACACTTGCTGCAAATAGTACCGAGGTTCTACATTCTCATTCCAATAAAATGGATAAACTATCGGCTTTGATGATTGATTTCTCCAGCTGCTAATGTAAAGCAGCACATCCGTAGAGGTGAATAGGATGTATGAGATCTACTTGAGAATCGGAAGCAATAGTTCTGGTATTCCTAGTGCTTAAGCCAATAGTTCCGCAGCTGAGCCATGTGCAATAACATCTCATCTCGACCCTGATTGGTGAGGCTGCTGGTCATGATCCATGGCGGTGTTGTGTCGAAGTAGCCACGAATTAACTCCTGAAAGTCGTTTACATTTTCTTCTGCTCTTTTTCCTCCATTTCTTTTCTTCTTCCGCTTGTCACATTTGGTGAATATCAATGTCATAGGGATCTGAAAGCAGCAAAAAAATTATTCAACTCTCTACATCATTCCCTAGTTAAACTTGCAAGATGTATATAGATTTCAATACCGTTTCTTGTTTCCTCTGTTATGAAGGTTAAGGTACAAACTTCCCAAAGGAATACTTTCACCTTAAGCCATATACTCTTGGCTTCTTAGTTCAGAGAGGCAAATCTTACGACTACCATGTATTTTTTGTCATGGGAAGATGACCAATGGGGAAAATTGTAAACTGTTCTGTCAAAATCTCTAGAGCAGCAACGATTCTAGGCAGCTAATATTAGTAAAAAATGGAGCCATTGTATCACACCAGATCATCCTTTTCATTCGGGTGTAGATGTCCAAAGATCGTACCTGATTCTGGCCCAGCCAACTAGCATACTCCAGATCAATCTTTTTGGCAGGAATGCTGGCATCGATGAGAAGGAAAACCGAAACTAATGTTGACCTATTCAGGAAGTAGTCTTTAGTAAACTTCACCCAATCAGTTCTAAGTTCCTGTGGTGCAGCTGCATACCTGTTAAGAGTCAGAGAACACACAAGCATAAGACTATCATCTCCAATCATGCATGACAGACAGAGACAATCATATAGACCAACCCTGAATACTAGGTACAAGGTGAACTATGAAGAAACCAAAGCCTAAGGGGTTCCCCCTCTCCCCTTTGAAGCTTTCAAGGGGATTATCATTTTGTTCATTAATAATCACTTAGAATTCCGATATTCACATCTATATCAACACATGAACCACAAATCATTTGTACTTAACATACCCGTAACCTGGCAAATCCACTAAATACCAGCTATCATTGATCCGGAAATGATTGATGCACTGTGTTTTTCCTGCAAAAACAATTACCAACGAGAGTGAATAAAGAAGTACATGGTCAATCACCACCATTGCAGTCATTAGAGTACACTAGCACCAAACAGTAATAATCTTAATCCAAATTTTAAACCAGCTCTGTTATAACCTAACAACGCCACAACATAAGAACACAAAGCAACACCACTACTCTTCAATTCATCAAATATATAGTTCTCAACTCTAGCAATAACAGACAAGCAAAACATTATAAACAACAATGCAGCTCAAAAACTCGAAAAACCAACTCTTGAATCCTACAGGCTACACTAGCTACTACTAACCAGGCTTCTTGGAGGTCAAAGCTAGCTTCTTTCTCCTTACAAGCGAGTTAAGCAGCGAGGACTTGCCTACATTTGACCGTCCGACGAGCGCAAACTCCGGCAGAGGATTCGCCGGGCAATCCTCAGTCCTCACACTGCTCTTCACAAACTCAGCCTGTGTCACCTGAGCATCCGTAGCATACTTGCTCAGCAAAATGTTCGACCCCTTCAAGATTCTGGTGCTCAGGGCACCGGACTCGGTGTACTTTATCTCCGTCTCCGGCGGCACGAAGAGCTTCTCGAGCGGGATTTCGAATTGGGTATGGAAGTCTTCGAGGGCTGTTTCGATGTGGGAATCTGGGGTGGGGATGGGGATGGGGATGGGGTCTGAGACTGAGAGAGTGGATTTGGGGGAGGAGAAGAGGGTGGAGGTGAAGATGGGGTTTAGGGTTGTGGGGGTTTGGGTTTTGAGAAGTGTGTGAAGTGGGTGAAGAGGGAGAGGTGGCTACGTGGAAGATGATGAAGCAGAACCATTTTCTGTAAATAGGTTGTTTTGGTTTCTCTCTATATTGTGAGAGAGGCCATGAGATGCTCAGCTGGTTTTGGGCTCTGGAATTGAAGGTTCGTAGTGATAAAGCGGAAAAAAATCTTGTGCAGCGGCGGCGATGAGGTTAAACGGTGCGTTTTCTTTTTGCGCTGAAATAAGCTTTAGTAATTACTGATTTTCGAGTAAATGTCGCAGTTTTTTTTTTTTTTTTGACACATTTCTTTTGATTGGTCGCGATATCTTAATGGCTTTCCAGGCACATTGAGGACTCTGCTCTCTTGGTCATGTTCATAGCTCGACAATTGTATTAAGCGAAGCTAGCGTTCAAACGAAGAACACAGGGGTTTCATGTCAAATATTTTCAACTTCTTAGGACCATACTCAATAGAGTGATTTAAATATCACGAGTTTAAGTCATTCGGTATATTTTTCTTTTGAAGATTTTAAAATCATCACCTTTATGTATGACATATTTTTATCACTCTTTGTTAGTACATGACTCACTCAATTTTTTTTTATCAACATTGTTTTTGTCTTACCTTTTACTCGCTCGTCACATATCTATTGTCGTTTGTTTCCATCTAGTCTTTTCTCGCTTGTTATACATATGTATATTATCTTCTGGATCGAGATAATCAGTTTATATATTAAGCGAAGTGGAGGGGATTACTATTCACGGAACAGTGTCCTGACCCCGTTTGCCATTGGACTGTTGTACCGCGTAAGTTTACATTTGTGCCCCTAATTATTCAGTTTGGACAGTGCTGCCCTTCGTCTTCCGCTCTAGCCTCCTCTGATATAAGGATGATCGTGTTTTCTTTCCTTTGCTGAAGATCGGCGGTTGCATGTTGTTTTTTGGTGATCGACGATCAGAAACTTATTGATCATTGATAGCAAATCATTGTCGAGATTGATCAAGCCTCTGATAGAGCAAAAAGATTCATCTTCAATATCCGATATTTCTGGGTTTCCAGTCTGCTGCTCTAGG
Source organism: Fragaria vesca subsp. vesca (assembly GCF_000184155.1). NCBI lineage: Eukaryota > Viridiplantae > Streptophyta > Magnoliopsida > Rosales > Rosaceae > Fragaria > Fragaria vesca. The sequence goes on along the minus strand of NC_020492.1, from coordinate 22,054,028 downwards.
TATCGTATTCTATGCATGTCGTGATTGTTTGCACTTCTGTTCTATTAAGAGTTTAATCCTAATAATCTATTGAGCAAATAAAAACATTAACTTTGTATAATTTTTTTTCAATTTTGAGAGACAATTTTAGTGTTTATTCTTGTTGGGTTCTCTCTCTAATCTAGGATATTGATTGAGTTTCAGTTTGAGAGAGAAAGAAACAATCGGAGAAGAAAGAACAAAATAGATTGGGAAGAGACAGAGACAATCGGAGAAGAAAGAAAGAGTGAATCGCTTTTGGTTTGGTTCTGCTTTCCTTGGAATTGGTTTAGGGTCGTATCATTCTACGGATTTCGGCGACGATCAGCGTGAGAGAAGGTTTTGATTTGTCTGCCTCTGCTTACTTTTCTTAAGTTTATGATCAATTTTCAATCTATGATTTTGAACTGAGATTCTGATGCTTTGTTTTCATAATAGAGGTTTCAGATTTTCGATATTGATATTGATATTGCTTTGAATTGGCTCTGCTTACTTTATATATAGCTTTGTTTCACTGGGTTGTGAGTTGTGACTATAAGACCATGTATTACATTATATGATTCATTGATGTTCAAATGATTATGAGTAATACTCTCTTTGGACTTTTCCCCACCCTTAGTTCTTGGATTGCAGAAAGTTCCTTCAATGCACAATGCAAGGTCCCTGGAGTTGTATGAATTACTACAGTAATGATATTGTAGAAGAAAGATGAAAAAAATTGGAAAAAGTCTAGCAAGCTAGATAATGCTTGTTGCTTTTTAAATAAATCTTATGCTGGCTTTGTTTCCAGAAAAAAGCATATAGATTACGTGTCTTCTATCTTTCTTAATTTGTTTCTCATGACCACACTAAAGAAGTTTTCATTTGAAAGGTTTGCCATATGGGCATGTTTCATAACATTGTTATATCTACTGTATGGTGTTCACTCGACTTATAAGGTAGAGGAGAGGGAGATGCAATAAATAGACTTGCAAATCTAGGCCAGCGATAATCCTTCATATTTATGTATAATTATCCTCCTTTTCCTGTAAAGCCTTCTTTTGTTTTCAATTCTGATATTGGCCTTTTTTTTGTTTTCATTTATATTAATTGATGTGGTTTAGGCCCAGCTTTTCACCAGTTTTACTAATCTGAGGTTCAAGGTCCTCATATATACATATATATTTACATAGCTAATCTGTTTAGTTGGTTTTCATGTGTATAACTAATTTGTTTGTGCTTTGTGTGATTGGGTGTAACTATTACTGCTACATACAATTACTTGCCAAAACTTACTTTAGAATTGTGATTTCTAATAGGCATACTTATTGAGAAGGGAACCGATTTTCACGTGCTGATGAGATTTGTGTATTATGCAATATCTATTGTTTGTGTGAAATCAGTGGATGAAAATGGTTCTTCGAGTTTTTTTATCAGTGTTTTGGTTAATGCTGATATTTGCATCCACTATATAGGTCATTTTCTTCTGATCAAGCTTCTGTTGAAGACCAATAAAAGCACCTTATGAGAAAGCAATATTGAGAGGAGATTTGCTCACTTAACATCGCTCAGTCATCAATACAACTATAGCTATCGTGAAGGAATTCGTTTTGATAGATCCTCCGGGATACTCTTTACCTACTTTAGTTTGTCTTTTCTGGGTTTTAGTTAAGGACTTCAGCTCTACTGCCAACAGTTGATTGTTTGATTTCTGATCCAAACGAAAAGTTTTCGAATAAAATTTGATGGAATTCCTTCTATGGCATGAAGGCTACTATAAAGAAATAATAGACAATTCAGACACAATAATAAATACAGTCATACATAAAAATTGAAATATCCACCAACCAAACCAAAATAAATTAAAAACCGTAGACAAATACACGTAGAGATTGTACATGTATTCGTATACCTCACTATCTTCTAATGTTGTCTCTGTTCAGCTTTCAGACGAGTCTGATCTCCCTCACATGTCTTCCCTGCAACCCACGCATTCGCTACAGACAATATAAAAGCTCCACGCTTTTTACCCATCTCACTTTTCATCTACCCATTTTTACCCTCCCTCCCACTCTCTGCCACACCTCCATTTTCAGTAGTTGTAGTACCACTCTAGCTCTCTCTTTCTCTGCAAAACCCATTCTCTCACTCAAACCCACTCCTTTTTTCATCTCTCTCTTTCTTTCTCTCTTTTTAGCCACACCCACGAACTCTTTACCCACTTCGCCTCTGTATACTGACTCTCCCAACCATGGAAGCTTTCAGCCTTCTCAAATACTGGCGAGGTGGCGGCCGATATATATATATATACACACACACACAGATTTTCTCAGATGCGGACGTCCGCACCTAAGTTTTGGTACGGATTCATTTTTGCATCACTTCCCGATTAAATTTCCTCAAACTTCCTTCTAGACATATCTAGATCATCTTGTGTAGATCATCTCTGCAAAATTTCAGCCAATTTGGTGATCGTTAAGGCCCTCAAAATCGAAAAACAAATATGACGGACTGAATTCTGTCCGGTTCAGGTATATAACAGAAAAACGCAAGTTTGAGGACCTTAACTATCACTAAATTGGCTGAAATTTTGCAGAGATGATCTACACAAGATGATCTAGATATGTCTAAAAGGAAGTTTGAGGAAATTCGATCAGGAAGTGGTGCAAAAATAGAAATCTGCACCAAAAACTTTGGTGCGGACGTCCGCAGCTGAGAAGCGCTGTATATATATATACACACACACACACAATGCTGATCAGGTAAGGACCTCCTTACCTTAGCTAAGATATGGATTTCTTTATTCGACCCACTTTTTGATCACATTTTCTCATCTTAACCGTTCAGTATCTAGGTATATATGAGTAGATCATCTCTACAAATTTTCAGCCAAATTGACAATGGTTAAGGCATTCAAAACTGTGATTTAGAGTTAAAAGAACGTATTGTTCAAGATGAACAGATTCGGTTCGTTCATTGATTGAATACATTTTCGATACCTTAACGATAACCAAATTAGCTGAAAATTTGTAGAGATGATCTAATTATGTATATCTAAATATTGAACGGCTATGATGAGAAAATATGATAAAAAAGTAGGTCAAATTAAGGAAATCCGTACCTTAACTAAGGTAAAGAGATCTTTATTTGAAAAAGACTATTTATATATATATATATGAAGTAGGAACTGATAAAGTCGGTGAAAATCGGAAAAGATGATGTGCGTGGACCCACCTAATGAGCTGAAACTTGTTGAAAGTTCTATAGCCAATAGTTGGCTGACACGTATCTCGTCTGTGAAACAGGCAAAATGCAAATGTCCTATTTGGATCCCGACTATATATTATTCAAAAAATACAGATTTTTTTAATTGACCCACTTTTATATCATATTTTCTCATCTTAACTGTTCATATTGTAGGTATATATGAGTATATCATCTATACAAATTTTCAGCTAAATTGATAATCGTTAAAACATTCTAAGATGTGGGTTAGAACTAAAAACACGAACGATTCCGGTTGAACAGTTTCAATTCGTTCATTGATTTAATTCATTTTAAATACTTTAACGATCTCCAAATTAGCTGAAAATTTATAGAGATGATATACTCATATATACCTACAATGTGAACGGTTAATATGAGAAAATATGATCAAAAAGTGGGTCCAATTAAGAAAATCGTACATTTTTAATAAATAATGATGTTTGTATCTAAAAATGTCTATATATATATATATATATAA
>NC_020492.1:22042895-22050266 GCF_000184155.1 Fragaria vesca subsp. vesca | reverse complement strand
TAAATTCTCATCAGATCGAATTTGCTGAACTGCGATTTCTTCGGTCTTCTGGAGCTCATGAATATGGAAGAACTTAGGTGCGATATGTTTAGTTTTGTCACCTTTGATGAACCCTCCTTTGACCTGAGCAATACAAGCCACATTATCTTCATATATGGTTGTTGGATTGTCAGTTACTGAAGGAAGGTCACATGTCCTTCGTATGTGGCGAATAACTGATCTCAACCAGTAACATTCTTTGCCAGCTTCATGTAATGCCATTAGCTCCGAGTGATTTGACGAAATTGCTACTAGTGTTTGCTTTGTCGATCGCCATGAAATTGCAGTATCTCCACAAGTAAAAACATATCATGTCTGTGAGATGGCCTTATGCGGATCAGAGAGGTATCCTGCATTGGCATATCCAACAATGGTTGGACCATGAATAGATGTTTTTTCATAAAACAAACCCATATCAGTTGTACCACGAAGATAGCGTAAAATATCTTTTACACCATTCCAATGACGCGCGGTGGGGGCAGAACTATATCTTGCTAACACATTGACTGCAAATGCAATATCTGGTCTAGTGCATTGTGCTAAATAAAGTAAAGCACCTATAGCACTCATATATGGTACTTCTGGACCAAGAATATCTTCATCGTCTTGTCTTGGACGAAATGGATCCTTGTGAATGTCAAGGGATCGAACAACCATCGGTGTGCTTAGTGAATGAGCTTTATCCATGCTAAAACGTTTTAAGATCTTCTCAGTATAAGCTGATTGATGAACTAAAACTCCACTAGCCAAATGCTCAATCTGCAAACCAAGACAATATTTTGTTTTTCCAAGATCCTTCATTTCGAATTCTTTCTTTAAATATTCAGCTGTCTTTGAAAGTTCTTCAGGACTTCCAATCAGGTTTATGTCATCGACATATACTGCTACAATGGAAAAACCAGAATTTGATTTTGTAATAAATACACATGGGCATATTGGGTCATTCACATAACCTTCCTTTAGCAAATATTCACTTAGATGGTTATACCACATCCGTCCAGATTGCTTTAATCCATATAAGGATCGTCTCAACTTAATTGAGTATATGCCTTGCTGTTTTGTGGTTGTTTCAGGCAACTTCAACCTTTATGGTATTTTCATATAGATATTAGTATCTAGTTCTCCGTATAAGTATGCCGTCACAACATCCATAAGTTGCATATCAAGTTTCTCAGAAACTACCAAACTTATTAGATAACGAAATGTTATGACATCGATCACAGGAGAATATGTTTCATCATAATCTATCCCAGGCTTTTGTGAAAAACCTTGCGCAACAAGTCGCGCTTTGTATCTTGCAACCTCATTTTTCTAATTGTGCTTTCTTACAAACACCCATTTATATCCAACCGGTTTCACATTAGGTGGTGTTTTGACAACAGGTCCAAAAACACTGCGCTTTTCCAAAGACTTTAACTCTTCTTGGATTGCATTTTTCCATTTGAGCCCATCATATCGTTGTCTACATTCATTAACAGAGCGAGGTTCAGTATCATCGCTTTTTATTATTTCGGTAGCTACAGCGAATGAAAATACATCATCTATGGTCATTTCTCTACGATCCCAGAATTCATTGGTGTACACATAATTTACGGAAATTTCCTTATTTTCAGGTACCTGAGCCTCTTCAAGGGCTTGTGTTTCACCAAAGTCATTTGACCTTTGTGTATTTATAGAATCATGAATTGTGGATCGAACGTCAACGTCTTGCCCAAGAGTATTTTCAGAAGCGATGTCATCAGAATTCAGATGTGCCTTTGTTTTCCTCTTTCTAGGAACTGAATCTTTTGAGCCTATAGGTCTGCCATGCTTTAAGCGTGCATTAGATTGCTCATTTGCCGCCACATTATTTTGTCCAGTCGGGACATCAATTCGTGCAGGAGTATTAGCTGCTGGGATATGTGATCTTGTCACTTTTGCTGTGTTTATCAGGCATTGAGTCAACAATGTTTTGGAGATGCAGAATTCGTCCTACTTCATTTTCACTTTGTTTAGTACGAGGATCAAGATGAGACAGTGTAGGTACCACCCACGATAATTCACGACGTTCTTCAGGAACTTTCTTATCTCCCCCTAACGGCGGGAATATCGTCTCATTAAAATGACAATCTGCAAACCTTGCACGAAATAGGTCACCTATCAAGGGTTCAAGATATCGAATAATGGATGGTGAATCGAATCCGATGTAGATTCCCAATCGTCGTTGAGGGCCCATTTTTAAACGTTTTGGCGGTTCAATAGGCACATAAGTGGCACAACCAAAAATCCTTAGATGGGAGATATTGGGCTGGCTCCCAGTAGCAAGTTGGGATGGGGAATATTGATGGTTGCCTATGGGTCTCAAACGAATTAATGCTGCCGCATGCAAAATAGCATGTCCCCATGTATAAACAGGTAGCTTTGTTTTCATAAGTAAAGTACGTGCAATTATCTGCAAGCGCTTTATGAAGGCCTCTGCCAAACCATTCTGTGTGTGAACATGTGGAACAGAATGTTCAACTTCTATTCCCAAAGAAATGCAATAATCATCAAACGTTTGAGATGTAAATTCACATGCATTGTCTAGTCTTATTGACTTAATGGGATTGTCCGAGAATTGTGCTCGTAACTTTATTATTTGAGCAAGAAGTTTGGCAAATGCTATATTGCGAGTGGACAAAAGGCACACATTTGACCATCTTGTCTACGTCAACCAAAACCATAAAATACCTATATGGTCCACAAGATGGTTGAATTGGACCACAAATATCCCCTTGAATTCTTTGTAGAAAAGATGGGGACTCAGTATCAACCTTTGCATAAGAGGGTCTAATGACCAACTTTCCTTGAGCACAAGCTTGACAAGGATTATTGCTTGGCAAAATTATATTTTTGGTCAACAATGGATGACCATTAGAATTTATAATTATTCTACGCATCATGGTAGATCCGGGGTGACCTAAACGGTCATGCCAAAGCATAAATGTATTGTTATCCTTGACCTGCTGGGTCACGACATGGTATGTTTCAATAGGCTTAATGGTCGTGTGATATAAACCAGATGATAGACCAACCAACCTTTCCAATATGCGCCGTTGGCTGCAGACATTGAAAGTAATACAAAGGTATTCCACATTCCTGTCATTTGTGGTCTCAATATGGAAACCATTTAAATGAATATCCTTGAAACTTAGTAAATTCCTTCTGGATCTAGAGAGTATAAAGTCTCTTTAATGGACAATTGAGTTCCATTTGGAATTCTAATGTGGGCTCTGCCGGAGCCTTCAACCAAATCGGCAGTACCAGATATGGTGGTCACAAGAGTTTTAGAAGGTACTAAGATGGAGAAATATTTTTGATCACGCAGGATCGTGTGAGTGGTGCCACTGTCAGCAAGACAAATTTCTTCTCCATTTTCAAGTTGAGCGTGTCCATGATCCATTTTCAAGCCTTCAAAAATAAAATAAAATATATAAGCAACAATAGATTTTATTATGGCAAGGTGTAAAAATTACACGTAAATTGATAGCTTGAATGCTTATTATAGTGGTCAAAAACAAATAACCTTTAATTGTCAAATTTATCACTTCAACAGGATTTGGAAAGTAAAATAATCAACTAACCACAATCACTCATAATAATGACCTCAAAATTAGTCAGGTTAACTGTAAAGGAATTTAAAACGGTTGCATCATTAAAACACTATGTACTAATTGCAATAATAAGCAAATTAATCACATGGAAATGGGTGTCACATATTAAGCTCCTTAAAAATATTTAATTGTATTTATTACAGAATTCTAAACAAAAATGTTGGTCAACATTACACCTAAGAAGAAGAAAAAACATATATGTATCAATTGTACATAATTTTGTCTTGTTATTATGTTATTAAACAGAAATTATGCTATCAAATGTACAGAAAAGATGTTATAATCATGAGCTTTAAAGAAAAATAATTTTATTAAACTTCCAAATAACGATAACAACTGTCAAGGAGCAATACTAGTGAAAACACACCAAAGAAAACAAACCGACTGAAAGAAAATTGAACTGAAAACATTGGGAAATATTAATGCCTAAACATGGGCAAAATCGCAAAAACAACTAATTGTTGTTTATAATTCCATCACTGAACATGTCATTGCTTCCATTGTCCACAAGATAGTCTGAGATGCTCAAAGGAGTAATGTCAATCGGATTATCATCCATTAGGGTGTCATCCATTTGGTCCATTGTATCCCAAGGATCACTATGATCAATAAAATTTGTCTCGACATTTTTCTTTGACAAAGATGCCTTGTAGAGTTCTACCAAATGTGGGGGTGTACGACAGGTACGAGCCCAATGATTATCACCACCACACCTATGACAACCACTATTTGCATTCTTCTTTGGTGTTGTGTTTATAGGGCCTTTGCCTTTGGTAATTTTTCCATTGGTTCGTTGCCCCAAATAGTTGTTAGGTCCATTACGACCAGCACCATTGTGACGTCCACGGCCACCACGATGACCACGTCCACGAGCATTGCCATGCCTTCCTCGACCTTGATTGCCATTTCCACTATTGTGAACATCATTTGCCTCTGGAAGTGGTTTTGACCCAGTAGGGCGAGATTGGTGATTCTTCATCAGTAATATTGGTGATTCTTCATCAGTAATTCATTATTCTGCTCAGCCAATAGCAAACAAGAAATGAGGTTAGAATATTTCTTGAAACCTCTTTCACGGTATTGCTGCTGCAACACAATGTTGTTTGCATGGAAAGTAAAGAAAGTTTTCTCAAGCATCATATCATCAGTGATGGTTTCTCCACACAGCTTCATTTGGGAGGTAATCCGAAACATTGCCGAATTGTATTCAGTCACAGAACTGAAATCTTGAAGGCGCAGATGCGACCATTCATATCACGCTCGTGGGAGAACAACTGTCTTCTGATGAGAGAATCAATCGGCTAAGACAGTCCAAAGAACGACAGGATCCTTAACAGTAAGGTATTCATCCTTTAATCCTTGATGAAGGTGATGGCGGAGGAAAATCATGGCCTTTGCTTTGTTTTGTGGGGTCGCATCACCATCTTCTTTAATTGCTGACCCAAGATTTTGTGCTTCAAGGTGCATCTCAGCATCCAAGGCCCAAGACATAAAATTGTTCCCAGAAATGTCAAGGGCATGAAAATCCAATTTGGCCAAATTGCCATCTTAACTGTAACAAGAAAAATATATATCATTATCGAAACTTCAGGTTTGTATCAAGTGAAACAATGGATACAATATATACGCATAAAACTTCAGATTTATGCTTAAACAATTAGAACCGCAAGTCTTCGGCCGACATCCTAATTGATCAATTAACATACATAAGTCAGTGGTCACATGACTCACATCAAAAAACAAAACACTCTTCTCCACATCAGTGGTCACATCATAAGTCAGTATGTACTGTATGTAAGAATCAAAACACTCTTCTCCACAAAAAAAGAAGAAGAAAGCAACTATACAACAACACAAATTCGGTCCTCATATCTATCATCTTGATCAATTGGACAAAACACAATACTAGATCTGAAAGCAAAGCCGTTGCTAATCATGTTACGTATTCACGTCGATCTAATATATATATATCATATGGCGCATTTCTACAAGACCCTAGAATCATATTGTTTTGTTAATTGTATGTTGTACAGTATCGTACGTAACATTTGTAGTCTTCACTAAACACAACACAATATATCCTACTCTTAGTCATAACAATGTCTTATTCTCATTACATGTACTACATTTGCATATCAAATACATTCAACACAGGCCACACTTTCAATGAAATAAATATGGAACAGCCACGACTTTAAGAGGATTTTTTCTATGTATGGTTATGCCAGTAGATTCTGTCATATCCAAATCTTGGCCTTTTGCTCCATCAGGCAATTCCCAATTGAATTTGTGAAGTATGTTTGCCAAAGCAATCTCATTGACAGCCGTGGAAAACTGAATGCCTGGACATATCCTTCTACCAGCTCCAAATGGAATAAGTTGGAAGTCATTCCCCCTGTAATCTATATCGTTCCGAATCAGAAACCTTTCCGGCTCAAACTCCTCTGGATTCTTGTATGTGTTGGGATCTCTTCCAATGTGCCATGCGTTCACTATGACTTGTGTGTTGGCTTTAATGTTGTAACCATTTATTTTCACTTCGTGGGTTGATAACCTGGGCACTAGTAACGGAGCCGGAGGGTGTAAGCGAAAAGTCTCTTTGATCACTGCCTTCAAGTAGTGCATTCCGGTCAAATCATCCTCCGTTATGTCTTTCTTGTCTCCAACTATTCCCCGAATCTCTTTCTGCAGTTTGCTCATGACCAGTGGATTCCTTAAAAGCTCACTTAGTGCCCATTCCAGGAATGTATACGTAGTTTCAGTTCCAGCAGCAAACATATCCTATAAGAAAAAAATATTAATTAGTCGATTAATTCAGACGTCTAGCATCTAATATAACTTGATGCTATATATTACAAATGCAATTCAAAGATCATAAGACTACAGATCAAATCCACCTCTGCCTATTCTATACGGTTATTTACGTATTTAGAACAATAACTAATATGTCAGGGTTCCATGCAAACACATACATACTGTACTCGTAGACTCGTAGTCTTGTGCATGTAACCAAATTTATCAAATGATATTGGCGTTCATGCTCTCGTGTATATTGGTATGTAGTTCAGACTAATAATCTTACGACAACAGTATAAGACATGATGATTGATGAGCTAGACAAAAGAACATGTACGTATTACGTACGTAGAGAAATATTCTAACTCCTTGAAAGCTTGATGAACAGAAGTTACTGTAAAATTGTGTTTTATATAATATATATATATAGTCATTCTCTGCTAAGGGGATGTCCTTATTTATTCTTACGGTGCGGATTTTCATTTTAAACTCACTTTTCAATTGAATTTTCACATCTCCACCATCTAGTTTATAGATACTAATGTATAGATCATCTTTGTAAAATTTCAGCCAATTTGGTTATTATTAAGGCATTCAAAACTGCGTTTTTCTGTTATAAACATGAACGGTTTAAGTTTGACATAATTATGTTTATCCATTGGTAAAACTGCGTTTTTCTGTTATAAACATGAACGGTTTAAGTTTGACGTAATTATATTTATTCATTGGTTTAATTGAATTTGAGTGCCTTAATGATAACCAAATTGGCTGAAATTTTGTAGAGATGATCTATACGTTAGAATCTAAAGACTAGACGGTGAAGATGTGAAAATTCGATTGAAAAGTGAGTATAAAGTAGAAATCTGCACCGTAAGAATAAATAAAGATATCCTTAACAGAGAAT
>NC_020492.1:22006252-22041403 GCF_000184155.1 Fragaria vesca subsp. vesca | reverse complement strand
GATAGTTAGATACATACGGAGATTCGAGGCTTCTCGAACGGAGTCGTCGGAGAGTCGAGGCGCTGCCCTTGGTGTTGCCGAGTCGACGGTGAGAGAGGCGAGGTGCTACCCAGTTCTCGAGGCGAGGTGCTGCCCAGTTCTCGAAGCGAGGTGGCAGAGATACTGCGAAGTCGAGGTGGCGGAGGTGTGAGGTGAGGTGGCGGAAGTGCAAGGTGCTGCCGAGTCGAGGTGGCGGAGGTGCGAGGTGCTGCCGAGTCGATCGAGGTGGCGGAGCCGCGGAGGTGCGAGGTGAGGTGAGAATCGAGAGACTTTGACTCTTTGAGCGAGAGAGAGTAGAGACTGAGAGAGGCGAGAGAAGGATAGAGATTGAGGGACTGAGGGACGTAGGGTTAGATCAAGTGATCAACGGCTTGGATAATGGTTTTAATTATTTTTTATTATTTTTAATATAACTCAGTTGGTACACGGTATACTGTATTTTAAGAAAACTTGTACCATGTACCAACCGACTTCTCAAACTTAGTACGGTACTACTGTACCGAAAACTCGGTTACCAACTACTTGGCATACCAATTTGCTTGGTACGGTTGGTACATGGTTGGTTGGTTTCGCCAGGGTCCAAATTGCCAGCCCTAATTATGACTACCTTTTTTTAATTTAAGAAATATCGGAAAAGATAGTTCATGTATTGAGAAAGACAAATTAATTATTTTTATTTTTACGAACCAAATGAGGCCTAAAATATACATTATTTTTGTAGATTTTTTAGACAAATATGACGCTAATAACTAATGAGTAATGACTAGCTAAATACCGGCAAGGTAATCAACTAATGACCAGCAGCTAGCTCCGGCATAGAATTATATGCAGGACATGAGACGTCAAAGTGTTCGATTTTTCTTTCTGTAATGTGTATTCGTCGGTATACGAATAGCTAAGCTGACATTGTACGTAATTAATCGTACATGTTTATCATGCTCGAGTCGGTCTATCGAATTATTATGCAAAAGTTCTGCCGTGTTGGTTGGGAGTGCGGCTTTGGTTGATACTTTGGAGCCATGCACATCATTTTAACGGTGGTCAAGAGGGACTCATTCATTGGACTAATCATGCAGGCTAGCTTCTTTGGCCTTGGTAGAAATCCTTGCTTTCTTATACGATTCAAATACGGTAGCCATATATTCATGGATGAGAATGATGAGCGGTTGTAATCGAGTAAGTCGGTTTGAATCGAATTCTTAAGCCATTCCGGCATTTTCCTCGAAACGATATCTTGATGACACAAGTCGTGTTTGAATTTGATCAGCATAAAGATCTGGTTCAATACGATTCAAGAAGCATACGGTACATTTCTGAACCATGCATTACCGCAGCATGATTTCATGTGCAGTTTGTCAAAGCAGTTTTGAAATGCTTCTTCTCTGTAAGCACCTGCCAATTGCTAACGCATAAAGCACTTTCATCGATCAGTTTGTGCCAAAACGTCGTCCAAACTGCTTTCTCATTATGAAGAACTGATTCCTACAAATTACGTCATTTCTAAGAGAAGCAAACACTGACAACAGAGAATGACTGATGATGTTCTTAATCTCTGGTGAACTTCTTCTCTTATTGCTCTGCTTCTAGAGTCGTACTCAATGCAGTTCTTCCCCTAATTGTGTCGATTAATATTATGTTCATGTAATCTTGTTCCCAATTTTCAATCTATGATTATATGATTAATATTAACCAAAGGAAACCATTGTTGAATGAACCTTTTTGTTGTTGTTGCAGTCTGTACTGTTTCATATGATCATCATCATAATAAGACCCTTATCAAGGTAGAGTGACGGTGTCTACCAGGAACTGAAAATAGTAGAATACAGTGTAAAAATGATGCTTGTTATAGTACCTCGAGTTTTAACCAGCTACGGAAAGAGTAACAAGAGAATGCAAGCAGAAAAGTAGAGCAAGGCAAGAAGGTGTAACCAAATAGGCCTAGTTCATACCAGAAAGATAAGACAGACGTGTATCCTGACCTTTCACACAAAAACAGAAGCAGAAAGATTCTAGAAAGACCTCGGTTTTGTGACAGCCACAAGAGGAATTTTCCTATGCGCAACAACACCGCTGCATTCGGTCATGTTCCAGCTGGCAGTTCCCAGTCAAACTTGTGCAAAATATTTGCTAACACAAGCTCATTAGTAGTCATGGCAAATGAGATTCCTGGGCAGCCCCTTCTATCAGCTCCAAATGGGAGTAATTGAAAGTCTTGCCCTTTGAAATTCACTGAAGAATTCATGATTCTCTCCGGTCGAAACTCTTCTGGTTCATCCCCCTCTGCTGGGTCTCTTCCAATTGCCCAAGCATTGATAAAGACCATAGTTTTTGCTTCTATATATATCGTGTTCCATTTCCAAAAAAATCTTCAGTTGATTCATCACGAGGGGCGAGTAATGGTATTGGCGGATGTAGCCGAAGTCTCTTTGATCACTGCTTTCAAGTAGTGCATGTTATCTAAATCACTTTCTGTGATGTCTGGTTTGCCATTAGCAATTTCCATCGCCTCATTTTGCAGTTTTCTACAAACTCTGGGATGCCTCATTGCCCACTCTAAAACTGTGTATGTTGTATCAGTTCCACCAGAAAACATATCCTACAAGAAGCCAATTAACACGATTTATAATCCATGTATGGTGAAAATGTAGACATTCTCAGCAACTATAAGATAACCCACTCAAGTAACAACAATTATAGTAATTTGGACACAGCACTTGAATGAATTGTCTGCTCTGATACATATACTGTGCACAATTGAAATAGCTAGAAAATCGGTATGGCACTGATTCATGGTCATAAGCAATCTCCTTTTTATTTGGTGCTCGACTGCTCCACAGATCTAAATATACCAAATTCTTTTAAAAAGTAATAACTTGGAACTAAATGGGTTAACAATCTCATGGTGCTTAGCTGGTATAGTAAAACGAGAGGGAATGACTTGTAAACTTTTTACAGAAACTCAAATCCCTTCTTTTTACCATTTACGCTAGTAAGTTATGATTAGAGATCTGAACTAGACACGGTGGAGTAGAGGAGAGGCGAGAATATACAGGCGACGAATCTGATCTAGCCACGTCAAGACCAGCCTCTCTCTCTTGGAAAGGTTCAAGTTCAGAGCTTCTCTGAGATTCAGTCACCAAATTCTTGTTCTTGGTTTCAGATCTCCAAACGCAGAGTGTACAGTACGCTTCGCCGGACCTGACCTCAATTCGGATCAGTCATGGCTCCTCCGGCCATATCTGCCCGATCTTCGTCGCCGTCGCAGCCATCCGGGTAAGTCTCTAAACCCTAGTCTCTCCGATTACCAGTCTGAGAAGATTAGGTGAAGGAATGATGAACAATATAGTGAATTCCGATTAGGAAGTAATGCATGCTAAGCTCCGATTCCGATATCAGTGATCACCTTACCTTTCCTTTGATTCTAATGATTTGGTTACTGAAGAACTGTGATGAACAGCTTGATATACTTAGCTGAATTGAAATTCTAGGCTAACATTGCTATCTTAGGCTGTTTTGATTGTGCCAGTACTTAAATTGAGCTTATATGACAGATTTGTGTGGTTAAATTGATACTAGAAATTGATGTTTTCAACTTTGAATTCATACTTGAAATTTACATTTGCGAGCAGAAAAGGCGAAGTTGCGGATGTGAAATCGCAGCTCCGGCTTCTGGCCGGCAGCCGAGCACCGGGAGCAGATGATTCCAAGCGTGATCTTTTTAAGAAGGTTATCTCTTACATGACGATCGGCATTGACGTGTCATCGGTTTTCGGAGAGATGGTGATGTGCTCAGCAACATCGGATATTGTTTTGAAGAAAATGTGTTATCTCTATGTTGGAAACTATGCAAAGGTTAATCCGGACCTCGCACTTTTGACGATCAATTTTCTTCAAAGAGATTGCAAGGATGCGGATCCAATGATCCGGGGTCTTGCTTTGAGGAGCTTGTGTTCATTACGAGTGACGAACCTGGTGGAGTATTTGGTGGGGCCCTTGGGTGCAGGGTTGAAGGATAATAGTAGTTATGTGAGGATGGTAGCAGCTATGGGGGTTCTGAAGTTGTATCACATATCAGCTTCAACTTGTGTTGACGCAGAGTTTCCCGCAATGCTTAAGCATTTGTTGCTTAATGATCCAGATACACAGGTAAGGAAATTTCATTTATATCTTTCTCAGAGTAACTGTTGTGGAGGGGATACTTTGGGAGTTCTTGTTTCAAACATCTCATATTACAAATCACTAGAGTAAAAAATAAAATGTTATGGATGTTAAAGAAAAATAGATGTGTAAAGATGTTGTGGTTTCAATCATCTAATGTTAGACTAGACTATTTTGACAAGCGTCAGTGTTAGTTTAGAAATTGTATTGCAAACATATCGGTTCCACCAGTGATGCCCTCTAGTCAACTATGACATAATTTTGCACATGTCTGCTGTTTTTATTGGTAAAGGTGGAACATGAATGCATTAGAAGAAGAACTGACTTTGAGGTTTTAGACACAATATTCCGATAACTATCTTTATTCTATCACTTATCTGCTTTCTAGCTTCCTATACTATAGTTCTCAACATTTGCCTCCAAACCTTTTAGCATTTTATGTTGAGTGCTGCAGATGATCTAGGACTTCTTCATCTGTTCTTTGAGTTAGCAGATCCTCATTATTGCATTCTCAGGTGGTTGCAAATTGTTTATCTGCCCTGCAAGAGATTTGGAGTTTAGAAGGAAGTGGCTCCGAGGAAGTATCCAGGGAGAGAGAAATTTTGCTCAGCAAATCAGTTATATACTATCTTTTGAATCGGTATTTCTCTATGGGCTGGCCAGCTCAAACACTTTCATGTTGTTTCTGATTCAACACATAATTCTAATTGGTTATCTGATGCGTGTGGTACATTTGGTTTTATTTATACCAGTTGTAATTCTAAAGCGGCTCTGAGGTCAGAGTGGCAGATTTAGTAATTTTACAACTGATGATTAAGAGAAGAAGATCAAACAACATAAAGTAGAATAAAACTTAACGATGTGATGGAGAGTGATGGATTTCATACTTTAGCGATTCAACTATGGAAGTTGGTGTGATTAAGGATATGGTAATGGAAGTGAGCTGATTAGGTATTTTACTAAAAAATTCATTTGGTCATGGTGAAATTCTTTTGACCTAGTTGAATTATACTATTGAAATGTGAATGCCCTCTTCTTCTTCTTCCAACCTTTCTCTTTATCCTCACCTATTTATCTCCCTCATGTATACTCTTTCTCTCTCTCTCTCTCTCTCTCTCTCACACACACACACACGGCTTGTTTTGCATCATGATGGTATGCCGAAGTCTATTTGTCTAATGGATCTGTCACAAAGCATCGGTAAAGAGTTATATGGGTTGGGAGCTAACTTCTGGCATTCTTTTTTTGAAACGTTTGGCATTTTCTTATTGTTCAAGAAATTCATATTCCATTATAACTTTCTAATATATGAAAAAGTAGTAGCTGAGATTGGTTCACATGTTCTTATGCAGGATCAGGGAATTCAGTGAATGGGCGCAATGCCTTGTGCTTGAGTTGGTAGCTAAGTATGTACCATCAGATAGCAATGAGATATTTGATGTCATGAATCTGCTCGAGGATAGACTTCAGCATGCAAATGGTGCGGTTGTCTTGGCCACCATTAAAGTATTTCTTCATTTGACTTTATCGATGACTGACGTTCATCAGCAGGTAGGCATATAGCATTTAGTTACCGTTCCTCCCTCTTGTTTTTTATTTATTTATTTTTTTAAACTAGTAATAGGAAGAAGTATCTTTTGCATAACTATATAGGACATACATAAATACGGAAAAATATTTTGGTGCTAGTCTGCACATCTGAAATAGAAATAAGTTATCCCGTGTAGCATAATGTGATATACTGAACAATGACTAATTATGGAAATAGAAAAGGGAAGAGGATTTTAGGATCTGATGAGTGATGATTTTGATTTCTGTGCCTCCATTTTTGGTGTTCCTGTGGTGGATGTGCCTCCATCTTGTATTACCTGTGTTGTTGTTATGACAACCATTTCTCTAATTGAAACCGTTTTTGGTTAGGTATATGAACGTATTAAAGCTCCTCTTCTGACCTTAGTGAGCTCAGGAAGTCCAGAGCAATCTTATGCCGTTTTAAGTCACCTGCATATTTTGGTGATGCGTGCGCCTTTCATATTTGCTTCAGACTATAAACACTTCTATTGCCAGTATAATGAGCCATCTTATGTCAAAAAATTGAAGCTTGAGATGTTGACTGCAGTGGCAAATGAAAGTAACACCTATGAAATCGGTAAGAAATGATGATCAAGTTTATTACAGGTCCTTGAAGCAATTTTATGTGCATTATGGTCAATTCTGAATTTCTTTATGGGTGCTGTTATTCTTTGTCTGGTAAAAGTTCACTTTCATTTATTTGTTTGTCAACAAGTTTATTTTAATGATTTGATAAAAGAGTTTGTGTTCATTCATTTGTTTGTTTGATAAGAGCTATGTTCATTTCATAGAAGTTTGCTTCCAATGGTTTGGCACGGTTACTTTCATTTTTTTGATAAATTTGTTTCCATAGATGTTTGCCTTTAGATACCATGTTTATTAAAAAGTAAACTTTTACTCTAATTTTTATTGGATTAAAGCTAATAGCTTAGAAATCTAACTCTTTTAAAACAGTCTAACGCCATTTGTTTGAGCGAAGTTTGCTTTTGTCTTGCATTTAATTAACTGATAAAACTTTTAATTCCATGATTCTATTTCAGTGACGGAATTATGTGAATATGCTGCAAATGTTGATATTCCCATTGCAAGAGAGTCGATCCGTGCAGTCGGGAAAATAGCTCTTCAGCAGTATGATGTGAACGCGATTGTTGATCGGCTTCTTCAGTTTCTGGAGATGGAGAAGGACTATGTAACTGCTGAAGCTCTGGTAAAATCTTGTTTCCCCCTGTTAGACACCTATACTGGTAATTCTAAGCATGATAGTTTACAGTCGTACTTTCCTGTGACTGATATGTCAAAACTGCTCAGAATTGTGTTATCAAGTTAAAACAAAAATAATGGAAAGAAAAAAATAAACAAAGAACTATTGTGATTGTGTTTATAGACTCAATAGTTATCCAGGTTCGCTTAAGTATGAAGTTCTCTTTTGTAGGTTCTTGTAAAAGATCTGCTGAGAAAATATCCCCAATGGAGTCAAGATTGCATTGCGGTTGTTGGGAACATAAGCAGCAATAATGTCCAAGAACCCAAGGCCAAAGCAGCTCTTATATGGATGCTGGGTGAGTACTCTCAGGATATGCAAGATGCACCTTATATATTAGAGGGTTTGGTTGAAAATTGGGAGGATGAGCACTCCGCTGAGGTAATAATTAAGTTACCTTTTCTGTTCCAGCTCTGTTTTATTCATAGTTTTATATTCATTACCTTATATTCAATAGTTTTGATTTTTCTTTCATGTGTTTGTTTGGTCACCATTCTTCCATCTTATAGCTACACTAGATTCTCTAAAGATACGAATTTATCGATTGAACAGGTTCGGTTACATCTTCTCACAGCAGTAATGAAGTGTTTTTTTAAGAGGCCACCTGAGACTCAGGGGTCCTTGGGAGCTGCACTGGCTGCAGGTCTTGCTGATTTTCACCAGGTGCATGTTGCTGTAGTTTGCTAGTTGATTAAAATGATTATCGTCGAAGTAATTCATGTGTAACTTCAGTCTTATTTTGTTTATGAACGTTCAATAAAATTTTCAGTTGGTTGCAGGATGTTCATGATAGGGCCTTATTCTACTACAGGCTTTTGCAATATGACATAAGTGTAGCAGAACAAGTGGTAAACCCTCCAAAGCAAGCTGTTTCTGTCTTTGCTGATACCCAAAGCAGTGAAGTCAAAGATCGAATATTTGATGAATTCAACAGTTTGTCTGTTGTATATCAAAAGGTAATAATAACTCAAGAAACCTATAAATGGTTTCGGATCAAACACACTCCCTATCCCTTCCTAGGTGTACATGTCAGGATTGACAAGCACAAAGCACCTCTAAATATCTAGACACATCTGTGTATCTACACATATGCTACATATACACTGATACTGGTATTTTTTGCTTTGTTTGCAACACGCACATATGTTGTGGACTTTCGGATGTAGTATCTGACATACTGATATATTTAAATGCTTGCAGCCATCATACATGTTTACTCACAAGGAACACAGAGGTCCTTTTGAATTTTCAGACGAAATTGGACATGTATCAATTGGCACCGAATCTGCAGATACTGCTGTTCCAGCTAACAGGGTCGAGGCAAATGATAAGGATCTTCTTTTAAGTACATCAGAGAAGGAGGAGACAAAAGTTCCCAATAACAGTTCCTCTGCATATAGTGCTCCCTCATATGATCTTACCTCTGTATCTGTTCCCACTTCTCAACTATCGGATTTGGTGATATCAAATTCCACTGTGCCAGGACATGCTCCACAGTCTTCTAGCTTTGCAATTGATGACCTACTTGGTCTGGGTTTTCCTGCTGCCCCTGCTCCTGCTCCTGCATCTTCGCCTCCTCCTTTGAAGCTTAACCCAAAAGCTGTTTTGGATCCAACTACTTTTCAGCAGAAATGGCGCCAACTGCCCATATCATTATCACAGGTCTACCTTGTAATTCTGATGCTCAATTTTCTTCCTCATTTCTTGAGGCGCTTGTTGAAACTTTTCTTTTTGGCTAGTTATGAAGAACATAGTTCCCGCTAACAAACGGCATCTATAATTTGGTGCAGGATTATTCTATTAACGCTCAAGGAGTTGCAGCACTGACTACACCCCAATCACTCCTGAAACATATGCAAGGCCATTCCATCCACTGCATCGCTTCTGGTGGAAAATCTCCCACCTTCAAGTTCTTCTTCTTTGCCCAACAAGCAGAAGGATCTTCAACATTTTTGGTCGAGTGTATAGTCAACACATCCTCTGCGAAAGCTCAAATAAAGATCAAAGCCGATGATCAGAGTGCAACAGAGCCCTTTTCATCTGTATTTCAATCAGCTTTGTCCAAATTCGGCATGGCATGAGCACAGTAAAATAAAATCTTAGCCGGAAAAATAGATGTTTAAGAAGTGGAGGTCCTTCAATCAATATTCTCATCAGACGAAAGGAAAAGGAGTGATTTTGTAGCTGTAGATGAAACTACAATTGAGATTTGCATGTGGGTTGCTTGTTTCTGTTGTGTACCTTAACCCACAACCCCAACATTTCTGGTGAAACTTCCTTGTAACATTACATGTAAAATACTTGTGTATGTCAAATTTTTGTTAGCAAAAGCTGTGAGCAGAATAAAATTTCATATGTTAATACAAACCATCGGAATTGAAATCACATCTCAATGATCTCATCACTTCAAGATCAACCCCTCTGGTTGCCCACTAGACCAGTGTTTATCGGATGTTTGAGAGTTTGATTGCTAACCCAGTAAGCAAAATTGTGGGTTTTTTAACTTTTATTATCTTTCTATCTCAGATGGGTTTGGTTATGAGTTAAAGTAGAGTAAAATCAAAACCATGGAATTATAAAAAGTAAACGACATGTCGCATCAAAAGCCAAGGTCTTATAAAAATTAGTGGGTCGCATTGGCGGACTGGGCCTATGCGGGATAGGCGGAGTCTTTGGTGGGCTAGGCGGTACCTATGTGGGTTGGGCTTAGGCAGGCCGGTCGGTCTACCTTAAAAAAACACTCACACTAAGAGGAACAGTCATTATTGCCCCCATGATCTCCTGCCGTATGGGACGCGTATCTGTCCGTATTCCGGCATATCTGGCCGTATCCGAGATCAAATTAGTAATCTACAAAGCACTAGGTACACGCTGGTATGGCCGGAAACGGCCTAATACAGCCGAAAACTGCCCGAAACGCGTCCAATACGGCCGGAAACAACCCGATACACCGGGATATGTATCCGTAAATAAATCAGATACGTGGAGGTAATAATGACTTTTAGTTCATTTTAGGTCGATTAGTTGTGTGCAGTGTGTTTTGGTCGGTTCTTGTGGCTTACTGGAACTCTGGAAGTGTGAATTCAAAACATCTTCTTCTATCTCAGATCAGTCAGATGGGTTTGGTTCTGAGTTGTGAGTAGAGTAGAAACACAACCATGGCTTCATTACTGAGAGTTTCATCGGCGGCGAGAAGGGTTTTGTCAGTTCTGAGTAGCTCTCAGTCTCAGAGTTGCTGGCTAAGTAACCAAGCAGAGTCACTTGCTACCTCTCTCGCATCTTCTGACAAAACCCACTTGGTAATCCGTCATTCTCTTCTCAACTTTTCGTAAATTCATGTAATTTTTGTTGATTACGTTCTGTTTTTGGTCAGATTCTGGAATGGAAATTGGAGAAGTTGCTGGAGGAGAATGAGAGAAATCATGATAGGTACTCTGAGCTGATATCTCTATGTGGAAAAGTTAGGAACCTCCCACTTGCAATGCAAGTGTTTTCTTCCATGGAGGCTAATGGAGTTCAACCCACTGCTGCTGTTTTCAATTCCCTTATACATGTTTGCTTCTCTTCTGGGAATTTGTTCACTGCTATAAGCTTGTTTGAGATTATGGAGAGCTCAGAGGGATTTAAACCCAATTCCGATACTTATGATGCGTACATTTCTGCTTTCTTGAAGTCGGGTAAATTTGATTCGATGCAAGCTTGGTACTCTGCCAAGAAAGCTGCTGGCTTGAATTCTAATATTGAAACCTATCAGTCTCTGATTTCGGGTTGTGTCAAGTTGAGGAATTACGAACTTGGTGATATGTTCTATAAAGAAATGGTGTTATCAGGAATCATGCCAAACTTGCCCATATTGGAGTGTATGCTGGAAGGGCTTTGTAAGAGGAGAAGCTCTGGCCAAGTGAAGGAGTTCTTGGCGATGGTGCGTGGTTATGGGTGGAAGGTTAGTGAAAAAATGGCTGAGATGGTTGTGGGGTTGCATACTGAACTTGGGATGGTGGAGCGATTGGAGGAGCTACTCGAGACTTTGATGGAGAGTGATCAAAGTTCGGAAACTTTGTTGCCGGTGCACTGTGGGATTGTAAGGATGTATGCCGTGATGGATAGATTGGATGATGTAGAGTACTCTGTGGGGAGAATGTTGAAACAAGGATTGTCATTTAGACATGAGGAGGATGTAGAAAAGGTGATCTGCTCCTACTTCAGGCTTTCCGAATACGATAGGCTGGAGTTGTTCTGGGAATGCATCAAGGGTTCTTATGTGCTTACAAGTTCAACCATTGATTTGCTGGTTGCTGGGTATAAAAGAGCAGGGTTATCTGACAAGTTGAATGATATGAAACTAGCTAGTGGATCTTCATAGCATCCATACATAACAAGAAACAAGTTCTTGAAGAAGAAGACAGTATCCCACATGCCTACTCTTGTAACTTAACTGTGAGCATCTAGCTTGGCATTGTTGTCACCTGCTCCAATTGTACATGTTTCTTTGTATCTTTTAGCAAGATACTGCCAATGAGAAAAGCCAAACAGGCTAGACTTGTATGTCAATCTGTGGTCCTTTGATGCTTACAAGTATGCTCGGTCTGACTTGTCCAGAATGGGTGAGAGTTGGAGGCTAAAGTAGTAGTATGATTGCTCGTGCGATCTGAACCTTGTAGTGGCCTATAGTGCGGTACTAGTTTGAGTCAGTGGAAAGTGAACCGGAATGCCACTTGAAACAAGCTAAGAGCAGCAACAACTAGGACTAGTGATCACAGATTCACAGTTCACGTCCCCATTCAACACACAAGAATTAATATTAAATGCAGAGGTTAGTTGGAAGAAACGTTAAAAAATGACCAGATGTCGTTCACGGGCGCCGCTCAGTTATTCTGTATTTGCTATAGGCTGTTAAGGATCTCAAGTAGTACCAAACTCCAATATAGAATCTTACTTTGTTACATGCAATGTCTTCACCGCCGTCGTCTCTGCCTCCGGCTGCCGCTCCTGTCACCACATCACCACCACTTCCACCATCATTGCCTCCACCATTGCCACAGGCATCACCATTCGTGTCCCCGTCATTTCCACCTACTAGTCCTCCTGCCCTGCCTCCTGCACACAACTCTATCCCTCCTGTTTCATCACCATTGCCAACTGTTGGCACACCTCCACCAGCATCAGTCACATCTCCACCACCACCTTCTGTTACTTCTCCTCCTTCACCTTCACTAACCTCTCAGCCTCCACCTTCACCTTTACCACGGCCTACTCCATTGCCATCAAAACCTTCTCCATCTCCACCTCCACAGCATACATTATCACCACCACCACCATTACCAACACCAAAAACACCACATCTTTCTCCTCCAGCTAAACCATTTACTTCTCCACCGTCGCCACCCTCAACAACTCCAACGGACCACTCTCCACCACCTACATTGTCAACTCCATTACCTCCAGTAACCACTACTACTCCTCCACCGCTTCTATCCACTCCAAGCAACAGCGCTCCACCACCTGACTTAGCAACTCTGCTTCCACCAGCTGCCAGCACTCCTGAACCGCCGCTCACTTTGGCCAAAAATCTCCCACCTTCGCCTAGTAATGCTGCAACACCTTTGCCAACAACAGCATTGCCTCCACCTCCATTGTTCCATTCACCCTCACCCTCCTTGTTGCCGGTGACATTGCAAGTTCAGAAGCCACAACCAAAAGCAGCAGCAGGTCTAGTTGCTGGATGTGTCATTGTTGGAGTTGTTATAGTTTTCCTCCTCCTCGGAATTGTAATTATTTGCTACAAGCGGAGGAGTAAGAAGAACAATGCTGTTCCGGAGGATCACCATAAACCAGCCTCCTTGGTACCAAAAGGTTACAAATTCAATACCTACATATGATTTTCGTGTTGCTTTTTCGGAGAATATATTTAGCATGTAGTTAGAATATTTGCAATTTGGATCATTATTCAGTAGATTCGTGAGTGGTGATGATCATGCTTACCTTTTCTGCATTATCAGATGGCTGTTATGATGTGGTTCAACCCCATCACAATGTTCCTCAACCTGGCGTCCATGTTATCAGGGTGCTGTCCAGCACCTCAACATCTCCAATGCGCCGTACCGCGGGCTCTGAGGTTCCATATGCACATCAACCTCAATGGCTTGGTTTTTCAATGGACATCTCAAATGGAACTTTCACCTATGATGAGTTGTTGGTAGCCACAAATGGGTTTTCAGAGGCCAACCTTCTTGGACAAGGCGGTTTCGGGTATGTTCACAAGGGAGTACTTCCAGGTGGCAAAGAAGTTGCAGTTAAGCAGCTAAAGACAGGAAGCCGGCAAGGGGAGCGAGAGTTTCAGGCTGAGGTGGACATCATCAGCAGGGTGCATCACAAGCATCTAGTTTCATTAGTTGGGCACTGCATTAAGGGGGCAGAGAGGTTGCTTGTATATGAGTTTGTTCCAAACAAGACCTTGGAATTCCACTTACATGGTAAGAGTAGTCCATTTTGGTTGTTCTTTAGTCCTATTGTGCTCGACATTTAAGATTAGATAGGATTTCATTAGTTGTGTTGAGAACTGAGATGAATACAATGCATTGCAGGACTAGCACAGACTGTTTTGGAATGGGAAATTCGATTGAAAATAGCTACTGGTTCTGCAAAAGGACTAGCATATCTCCATGAAGATTGTGAGCTCCTTTCTTAGATCTTTCGACATTGCATCTACATCGTATCTAATAAATGAAATCCATGTTTTTTGCTTGAGAGATGAAAATCTATGGTTTGATGACATCCTTCATGGCTGTAGGCAATCCAAAAATCATCCATCGTGATATCAAGGCATCTAATATTCTTGTGGATCAGAATTTTGAAGTAAAGGTACAATCCAATATTAGTACGTCAGTAGTATTAAGCTGCTAATTATGTATCTTGTCTAGCTTCTGTATTAACCCATTTTTTCATGATTCTTATGCCTCCTTTGGTAGAATGATAGTTTTGTATAGATTTTGAGGATGAACTTCGGGTTTATGTTCAGGTTTGTGACTTTGGACTGGCTAAATCGTTCTCTGATACCAACACTCGCATTACTCACCTTTCCACTCGTGTAGTGGGAACATTTGGGTAAGACCATGCTCTATAATTAACTAAACCTCTGTAGTCATTGCTTTCACTACTTATTGTTAGATGCCGTTTCCTTAACCATTAGTTCTATACACCAAAATATATAGGTACCTTGCTCCAGAATACGCATCAAGCGGTAAGGTCACAGAGAAATCAGATGTGTATTCATACGGGGTTGTACTTCTAGAACTCATAACTGGACGTCCACCTATCAGTACAATAGATTCCTTGAGGAACGAAGGCCTGGTTCAGTGGGTGAGTTCACTTTTCATCATACTGTGGTTTTCTCCATTTTCATCTAAAACCTTGAACCAAAACAAATATTGGTTTCATTAGTGTGCATTGTGAAAGTAAAACTTGCAGACTATTGATTCTTATATAAGCACATCCATTATTAGATGAAATTCGCTTTGACAAGGTAGTTAAGTTAGCTGAAATTCATGGTTTGTGAAAACATCATTTGTGGATGGTATTTCTTTATGACTGTGAATCCTTTGTGGTCCTTGAGTTCAGAAATTTGAGTGTACAAATGACTGAAGTTTCATTTTTGGCAATGTAGGCAAGGCCATTGCTCACTCAAGCCCTGGAAGAAGGTGTTTTTGATGGTCTTGTGGATCCAAGATTGGAGACAAATTACAACAACAATGAGATGGCTAGGATGGTTGCTTGTGCCGCTGCTTGTGTACGACATTCAGCATCGCTTCGACCACGAATGAGCCAGGTAAGTCCTTTGTCTCCCTATTCCTAAACACCACCAGTGCTTTAGTTGTATGACATTATGCAGCTACTTGACTTGACTCAATCCTTGCAACCAAGCAGATAGTCAATGCTTTAGAAGGAGTTGCTTCGTTGATGGATCTTCGCGAAGGAGTTACACCAGGAAACAGTGCAGTATACAATGGCACGGGGAATTCATATTACAACTCCCGGCAATATGAGGAAGATTTGAAGAATTCCACTGTAACAATGCCAAGTCCAGGGTATGGAATCAGTAGGTACACTGATACTACCAGTGAGTACGGTCTTAGTCCCTCAGGCTCCAGCAGCGAGACGCGGCAAACAATAGGCTCTGAGATAGCAAAGTTACACTAATCTTTTTGGTAAATAATGTAACTGTAGGTTTTTCTTTTTCTTTCCATTTTTCGGTTAATACAGTAGCTGTGATTTGCTTGTTCCTATCTGTGGAGAATTGTGACAAATTAGTGATACCAAAGAAATGAAACAATGAAGGATTTGAATGCAATTTACCAGAGTCCTTGCTCCCCTGGTTCAGCAATTAGGGAGCAGGGAGTACAAATCAGAGATCCAGATTTCATATCCCATAAAATTCTTTCGCCGTAAACATGTAGCAACGTATTACAGGAGAAACCTTGATGGAAATACTCAATTGGATGCAAATCCAACATGCACTGACAGTACAAATCAGTAAAACTGGTATTGCAAGTGAGGACTGCATAAGGCATGCAAATCCATCACTTCGTAAGTCCCAACTTCAAAAAACTTAGTCGGTACCTAAGTATTCATTCTCAAGTGTTTTTACATTTTCTGACGACTGCTTCCACCATAATCAGCTGCAACAGTAGTTGGCAGGCAATCATCCACCTTTGCCTTCTTGTTCACTAAACCTTAAGCAAGATTTCAACCATTGTTTCCATGAAGCATCCTCCTGTTGCTCGAGCCATGACAGAAAAGAGCTATCCAACAAGCAGAAGACGTTGACATAGAGGAGTTGATACCTAACAGGTACAAATCGGAAATTTACTACTTGCACAATTGGCCATATGCCTCCTTCAAGAACAAAGGCTGGGAGAAAGTCCCTTTTTACATCTTCCTTTATTTGAGGAACACTCTTTCCAGCAGCAAAACCCATGTAAGTGAAAAATACAAGTAAATCCAGTGGGCCAAAAAGAAACCCATCAATCGCAACTTTAGAAGCAACAAATCGAAATGAGTTCTGCTTCAGTAGAAGTCGTGATTTTATATATCGATCCAAACCTTGATACCTGCAAAGGAAGTTAAAAACCAAACTCATAACCTGAAGAGTATAAACCCATATATATGTCTTTATCTCTATAAAAAAAAAAAGGATAGGAAACATGCTGCAGTTATTAAAGTGGTGCCTCAAAGGCGGCATTACTGTTTATTGGTTCCTTTATTTTGCAGAATTCTAGAGCATCTTTTAAATGAGAATCGTATCTCAATACACTGTCAATATTACATGCCCTCATGTTCAGAATGTATGATTTTCTAACCCTTAAAATGCTTACCAAAGGTGACCAACTGGCCCGACAAACCCGAATCCAAACAAGCTGGTTTTAATCACTCTTCTCCAATTGATCTTTAACTCTTCATCTTCTCCCTATGAATGAATATAGATCCTTTATGTTATCAGAATAGAAAGGTAATTAACAGCATGTTGCTCGCAATGTCTTCCAAACATGCGTCACTATTGCTAATTTCGGAAGACCATTACACAGATGAGCCACAGATTCATCAAACAAAAATAAAACAGGCTCCATAGGAAGTTACAAAGTTCAGGAACAAAGGAAATGGGCAGTGAATTCACAACACTAGGCTCTCAACCACATTTTCCCAAAACGATTTGTGTGGTTCAGTTCTCATATCTAACAGCATAGCTTTTTGCTAAACTATATATCAAGTAAACCAAACCTAATGAATCAGATCAGCTATTCACCAATGAGAGCTTCTACTATAACATACTTAGGCTCGGAACTCGGAAGCATGAAACGCAAGAAATCGTAGGTACTAAACATCTCCTATAAGCTTAAAGTCAAGATTTCACTTCATCTTGGTGCATAAACCGATTTATTAAGAAACAAAGGGCAACAAATTTCCAACTTCATATCCATGTAGCAAAAACAACCAACATTTACAGACAAAAGAATGAACAAACAAACCACCCGAAGCATGAAAAGCAAGGCTTCAAAGATGAAATGCACACCAATTTCGGCAGATAGTAAGAAATTTCTGAAATGTTGATAAACTTTCAAATCAAAGTAATGGGTAGTTTTACCTGATGAGTTTGAGTTTGAATTTGATTGTCCTTGTTGGCTGTGGAGTGAGTGATGGTCTGGGCAGCTATATCACCAACACCCCAAATCAAACCAGAGCTAATGACCTGTGTCTTAACTGGGTGAGACACCAAGCAATTCTGGTACCATTTCCACAACTTAAACATTTGAGTATCCAAACACTTTGTGATGTTATGGATTGAATATTCAGATGAATCTAACTTCCAATCATGGTACTTCTTTTCTGATCAAGAAACAAACTTTCCAAGAAACAAAAGAAGATACGAGGAAGGAAGAAAGAAAGAAAGAAAGAAAGAAAGAAAGAACAAGATTGTCTGTTTGATTCTGCTCTCTCTTTTTTCTCATTTCCGGAAATTCATCTTGCATCAGAGAGTCGTATTCCTAGAAAATAGTAATACTGGATATAGGGGTCAAACAAGTCTTTTCCTTTTGAAATGAATTTACGTATTTAGTTATTTTTTTTTTTAGAACTATATTTAGTTATTCTCTGGACCAAAGAAAGTGGGAAAAAAAAGGTGAAGCAATTTTTCTGAAAAATTTAAGAGCCCCTCACTTGAGCTCTTATCCCATTTCAACTTGTCTTGTCTTGTCTGTAATGGATTGAGTTATATATTTTCCCAGTTTGGCCTTTTGAATCTGCAAGCACTGTAGCACATTCAGAATCTCTTTCTCTGTATTCTTTCTGCAATAGTCTGCAATACCCAAAGGTACAAACTTTTCTTCTCTCTTTGGTTTTGGAAGGTACAACTTTACTCTTTGGTATTGAAAGGTACAACCTTTACTTCTAGCTAGCTCTTCACAGTTAAGCTTGACTGGTTTTCAAGACTAGAACTTTGTAAAGATTAGAGCTTTTTGATAAAATGGGTTGGTACTGTTGACAATGTTGTTTTCTGGGTTGGAGTTCTTGTCAACTTGTGATTAATCTTTTGCTTAGTATTCAAGTTTCTTAACATGAAGAACCCAGCTTGATGTGCTGGTTTATTATTTATTTTAGGAACCCATATGGGAGAATCGAGGGAAGTGAAGTCTTTTTCTAGAGCAACTAAAACAAGTGAAGAAGCAACTGTTACCAATGGACGTGTTCAATCGCTACCAATCAAGGTATTATACCATTTGATTTTGATTTTGATTATGTGTTAGTTGATTGTACTGCTTATGGTGTTTAATTTGGCAAGTTAGGTTTGTGTAGTGAGAAAATGATGCTAGTTTTGATATTTCTAACCACACAGGAAACTTATCAGGATGATAAGAATCGATTGCGTCTAGACTCAAAGTCATTGGATTCATTGAGTCAGCCCCATTGCCTTGTATGCATGAACAGAGATAGTTGCCGAATTGTGCGTTCAAGAACAAAACTAATGAACACTTTAATAGAAAGGGGGAAGCCGCAGGAAGTCCAGTCCATTTTCAATGCTTTGATTGAGGAAGGACACAGACCATCATTGATATCCTACACTACTCTCCTGGCTGCCTTGACCATCCAGAAGCGCTTCGAGTCCATTCCTTCAGTTATATCACAGGTGGAAGAGAATGGTATGAAGCCTGATTCGATATTTTTCAATGCTGTTGTTAATGCTTTTTCTGAAGCTGGGAAAATGGAGGAAGCAATGGATGCGGTTAGGAAGATGAAGGAGAGTGGATTGAAACCCACTACTAGCACTTATAATACATTAATCAAAGGGTATGGGATTTCGGGTAAGCCTGAAGAGTCTTTGAAACTGCTTGAGATGATGTCTGGCGAGGAAAATGTGAGACCGAATATAAGGACTTTTAATGTACTAGTCAGAGCATGGTGTAAGAAGAAGAACATTATGGAGGCATGGAATGTGGTGCATAAGATCGTAGCTTCTGGAATGCAACCCGATGCTGTTACTTACAACACATTAGCAACTGCTTATGCTCAAAATGGAGAGACGTGTCAGGCCGAAGCATTGATTGTTGAGATGCAGAACAATAGAGTGCAACCGAATGATAGAACTTGTGGCATCATCATAGGTGGGTATTGCAAAGAAGGTAAATTGAAGGAGGCCTTAAGGTTTATGCACAGGAAAGATCTTGGACTGCGTCCTAATGTAGTTGTCTTTAATTCACTGGTTAAGGGTTTTGTTGACACCATGGACAAAGATGGGGTTGATCAGGTGAGTTATGATCTAAAGAAGTGTCTGGTTGTTTCATCTTGTAATTGCAAACAGAATGGTGTTTAACAAAATGATATTAATTTGCACTTGCAGGTCCTGAAGTTGATGGAAGAATTCGGGGTTAAACCTGATATCATAACATTTAGCACCATCATGAATGCATGGAGCTCAGCAGGATTCATGGAGAAGTGTAAGGAAGTCTTCGATAACATGGTGAAGGCTGGCATAAAACCTGATGTTCATGTGTACAGCATTCTTGCTAAAGGTTATGTTCGAGCTCAAGAAGTCGAGAAAGCCGAAGAACTGTTGACAGCCATGATTAAAGCAGGAGTCCATCCAAACGTTGTGATTTTCACAACCATCATGAGTGGATGGTGCGGATCTGGCAGAATGGAGCATGCAATCAAAGTTTTTGATAAAATGTGTGAATATAGCATTTCTCCCAACTTGAAGACATTTGAGACCGTGATATGGGGATTTGCAGAAGCAAAGCTGCCGTGGAAAGCTGAAGAAATACTCCAGATCATGAAGGAGTTTGGTGTTCAGCCAGAGAAATCTACTCTCTTGCTTGTTGCAGATGCTTGGCGTTCAATTGGATTAACAAAAGAGGCAAACAGGATACTGGGTGTTCTGAAAACTAAAGTAAAGACCAACCAGGTGAAAACAGAAGAGATGACTTTTGAGAGCTTAGAGAAAATTTATCAAAAGAAATCTGCTAGTGCCTATCAGCCGAACATTCTACAGATACCACCAGTAACAAATGATCAAAAAGGGCCAGCTTCAGCAAATAGGAAAGGCACAATGATGATGAGAGATGGTGATTTTTCATTAGAGGTCTCATCACTTGCTGCAAAATCTATGAATCTATCTCATACTTGTAAATTTGGGGAAAGATTGCCGATCATATGCCAGAAGCAGTCTGGTGGGCAGCTTGGTGTGTATGGTCAGTTTGCACTGTCATGTACAGCTGTGTTCTTGAACTAAAGGGGCGATTCTGATTTATGTTGTAACAGTCTATAAAGTTTCCACAGAAGAAGTTTCAGCATATTGATGTTGTAAATACTGAAAACAACTATGCCTCTGCTTTTTGTGGGCATGTATGTAGTGATAACCAATATGCTTCACATGTACTTTCCTACAGTAATCATCAATATAATTTTTGTTTTAAAGGACAGAGACGGTGCTAGTTAACTTATTTTTGCTTGTTCTCTAACCCAATGGGAGTATCTATGGTCTATATAGATAAGAAGCTCTGTTCATAGGAGTAGCATGCCAACATCATATATGCTCCAAACAAGATTCAGGGCAGAAACCCAAATTGGGCAATTTTTCTCTTTCGTATTAAATCAATTAGTATCAGAATCATTTACAAATGATTACCCAAAATTAGGGTACAGAGACAGTGGTGCAATAGTGACACATCAGTTCCAGAGTACTCTAATTATCGATCTATGCCTATTTCTTTTTCAGATCCAATCCTTCTTGTTCTGGAGGTTCTGAAGGAATTCTACCAAGAAGCCATACTAGAAATACGCCAACAAGAGCACCCGAGAGATGTGCAATATGATTGACATTCATCAAAGAGGAGCCTCCGCGGCCTGCTAATCCAGTAGAAGCTTGGGCTGCTTCCATAACCTATTCATGGCCAGAAGTAGCAACATAAAACTTCTATTAATAATCTGTTCTTCCACAAGCATCATAACAACATTAAAAGATGAATACGGAACAAGAATGATAATGCACAATAAGATATGACATTCTCATAGCTTCACTATAATGGGCAACTGCCTAGCTCACCTTGTCTAAAACAAATTGCCCCAATATAAGAACTTCAAGGATCTTCCTCCAGTCCCAGGACATCTAAATGAAGCAAAACCGGGTTAGTTGGTTGAGCATAGACTGATTCTCTCACAACAAGTCATACAAATTCCAAAGAGGGAATACCTTTACAAGGACACTGATAGTAAACAATCCAAACACAGCACCAGAAGCTCCGATAGAAACTGCATTCGTCGGTAAAACAAGCCACGAAACAAGGTTTGCTCCAACACCTGTAAGAATATAAGAAAGCCACAGTGCGAGATTCCCTTCGTCTTCTTCAACTAGCTTTCCTGTTGTAGAAACAGTAGGCAGTCACTATATATTGTATATCGCCCAAACATGTAATCTACACAATCTGTTTCAGTATTCTATTGAATCTATTGCGAAAAAGAAAAAAGGGACACTCACCGAAAATATACAAGAAGAAAAGATTGCTCGAAAGATGGTTCCTGAAACGAATGCATATAAAAAAGTAAGCTCATTGTGTTACATGATCATATATGACACTGGGTTTTAGAGTTCTCACCAATTAGCATGACAGAATGTCGCTGTTAGAAACTGGTACCATTCAGGGTAACTATGATGCAAGTAGAGCATTTTAACTGCACGGACCTAAAACAAAAACAAAAACAAAACAAAAATTCACCAAACTCAAACCCAGTTCAGTACTGAATGAATTACAATGGACAATAAAAGTTGAATTTCACTGTACCTGAAATATATGATCAGCCAAGTATACCCCAATATTAATGAGAAGAATCCAGAAGATTCCATTGGCGCGTCTGTGAGGCCTTCTTCTCTCTTCTGGCTGTGATAGGATGTCAAATTCTAGCAAATTGAACTTGGTTAAATCCTTGAACATTGAAAACTTAAGTAGACTTGGTTTAGTGAGGGAATTTACCTGAGCCGGTGGATTTGCAGAGTATGCGAGATCGGACGGCGGTGGGGAGAGAGAGGTGGAGGGGTTTAGTGGGTTTGGGGTGAGTTTGGGAGTGAGGGAAGGTGAGAGTGAGGTTGGGACGGTGAGAGAAGCAAATGATGGGGATTGGGTGGTGGGAGGAGTAAGTGTAGTGAGGTTTAGTGAGAAGGGTTTGAAGATAGTGGACCTGAAACTGACCCATTTTTCTGAGTCTGGATTTTGGGATTCCAGATTCACCGGAGAAAGGGAGAAAGATATTCGCTTTTGTGTGTCTTGCTCCTCTCCTCCACAGCATCTCGTGCCTAGAGTTTGCGTCTCAACTCAGATACAAATTTATCGGTTACCATTTACTTGTCTATTTTTAATGTTCATCGTCTAGATTAATGACACATGACAATAGGTTTGAGGCTTTCAAGTTCGTTCGCCTGCAATTAGATATTAGTCTGTTTTTGTTAAAGATATTCTCGTGGACCTTAGTACGAATACTGATATGATAATTGTGTTACTAACTTGTTAACTAACGTAATTAGTTTCTTATCTCACTCCTAATAAAAGATTAACTCTTTATCATACATCTTCCGACAGATCGAGGTAGTCGACTAACAAACCAAAACAGAGATCGGAA
Source organism: Fragaria vesca subsp. vesca (assembly GCF_000184155.1). NCBI lineage: Eukaryota > Viridiplantae > Streptophyta > Magnoliopsida > Rosales > Rosaceae > Fragaria > Fragaria vesca. Next base: position 22,018,713 of record NC_020492.1, on the reverse strand, counting down.
GTAAACTCCTTATCAACAAGCAATAATAAAAAGAAAACGGTACTGGATTATAATACACATTACGAATGCATACTAACATCATAGGTTTGTTGCGTCCACTTAATTTACTCTTCTACAATGTTCTCACCAAAATCAAGTAATATGATTGACGTGAACCACCACACGATAATACGAATTCATACCACGTGGTAACCGAGACCATAGAATAATTACTGCACGGTAAATTATATTGCAGGATATTTTCTCAGACTATTAAAATCTGACATGGCAAAATATGATTGGAAGCCGGGCATCGATCTACGTGGCTCGTGTAAAAAGATCCAAACCCGTCATCAACTTTGTAACTGTCCCAACGTATATCCGAATTGAACAAACCAACAGCACCCACGTAAATATCATCACGACAAACCAATACCACTCCGCCACGTGGTATGAAACCTACACTTTGACCACTTGAAAACCAAAATCTCGTTTCTCATTGGCTGTCACCAAACCCCTTATCTCACAGCGCTGTCTGCTTGTCACCAGCCCTTGAATTACCCCTCACTCACTGCCATGGCTATTCAATTCAGGTGAAACCCTAATCTGCAATTTTTTTATAAAAATCAAAATCCAAAAAATCCCAAATCTCTCTCCGATCTGTCCGGAACGAAACCCGGTTGAAATTTCAATTGCATCGCGGCCCACTGGTTCGGGTAATTTCTCCTCTCTTACAAACCTGACCGCTATTTCCGTCGATTTTGAATTCGGAATTATAATTTGGGCATCGGAAAATTTGATTTTGTTTTTTTCTAGGGTTTCGTCGCGGAGGGGAATACATTCAGTGGGATTCGATTCGATCTGAATTTTTGTTCTTATAGTGAAAAACGATGAAGAACGTCGAGCGTTTTGCCAATATCGCCTTAGCAGGTGTGCTTTGATTCACCTGAATTTGAAATGTTGTTGTTTATCGAATTGTTGTTGTTGTTCTTGTGTATTGGGAATTTTGCATGAAGAAATGGTTTGAGAATTTGAGACTGAGTTGTTAATTGGAGAAATGGGGTAGTAAAGATGGTCTTTTTACTGAATAGGAATTGAATTGTGACTATTGGTTGTTAGATTATCGAGTTTTGCAGTAGTAGTGGCTTCGGAATAGTCTTCGAAGAACTTGTTATAGCAATGCTGTTAGTTTTGAAAGGAGGGACAGGCGAATGCGATGATGATGCAAACTTTCTTAGTACTCTCTTTCACTTTTTTTTGTGTGTATACGTCTGTTCCCGGTGTGTGTGTAATAAGTGCAATGGACTCTAATTGTTTAGTAAAATTTACAATGCATGTGCTTGTGTGCTAGAAGTTTGAGGAGTTTTCCCTCAATAGTTGATGACTAAGTGTTCTCATATCAATAAAGGGGCCCTTGATAGCATTTGGTACTAACTAGCTTTAGGTTAAAGTGTTTAATGCCCACAGGAAGTGAGCTTGACTTGCGGTGACATTGTTTTTGTGTGCAGGTTTAACGTTAGCACCACTTGTTGTGAAGGTAGATCCAAATCTAAATGTAGTTTTGACTGCATGTCTCACAGTTTTTGTGGGCTGCTACCGGTCTGTGAAGCCAACTCCCCCCACAGTGAGCACATCTGCTTCCTCTATCTGTTTTCTTATGCATCTGCTGTTCTCTTCATGGAAATGCTTGGAAATTTCGTAATAGTGCTCTTTCAATCGTGCAGGAGACAATGTCTAATGAACATGCTATGCGTTTTCCATTTGTTGGGAGTGCGATGCTGTTATCACTCTTTTTACTCTTCAAGTTCTTATCCAAAGACTTGGTTAATGCTGTCTTGACGTGCTATTTCTTTGTTCTTGGGATCATCGCTCTTTCGTATGTCCCTTTTTCAGAAGTTTAGTTTAATGGTTTATTAGTTACAGCTTTTCAGTTTCAGCCTTTGTGATTCAAACTAATGTGTAACAATTCTTTTTCAGGGCGACGTTGTTACCTGCTATTGCACGTTATTTGCCAGAGCGTTGGAATAAGGACCTTATCGTCTGGCATCTTCCTTATTTCCGTTGTATGTGACTTGTTGACTTTTTGCTCTGAATATTATCTTAAGGTTTCTCATGTGGGCACCGTTAGTTTTATTATTATATTTTTACTTTTCTCATCTTTTGAGTTATGATGTAAAAGGTTTTATAGGTTTTGGAATCTAATTGCCATTTTCTGTAGTTGAATTTTTGCTATTTCAATTTTAATGTTTGCCCTGTCTAATACATAGTATTCTTGCTTGAAGTGTTGTTTGGTTCAGCCAATATAACTATAATGTTAAGTTTAATAAGGCATCACTGACTTTCTTGTTTCATGCGTCCTGTCTTTGTGATCTTACTGTTTGAGTTGTCAGTTGACCTAGTTGACACTATCTTGCTTGAAGCATGTTGAGTGATCTATTCTCTTTGCACTGTTCTTACACAGCTGTTGAGATTGAGTTCACAAGGTCTCAGATCTTTGCTGCAATCCCTGGGTTCTTTTTCTGTGCTTGGTACGCTTCAAAGAAGCATTGGCTGGCTAACAACATATTGGGGCTTGCCTTCTGTATTCAGGTCTGTTAGATAGATATCGAGTAACTTTTGTGTGAGCTTTTTATTATTCTTTTAAGTTTTAACTTTCTGACTATTGTGTGAACTTTTTTAATCCCAAAGGTTGTCAACTTTATGTAATAAAGATTTCATGGGTTTTCCTATCAGGGAATAGAATTGCTTTCTCATGGATCTTTTTGTAATGAAGATTTTCGTTGTTTAAATTTCAGGGTATAGAAATGCTCTCTCTTGGGTCCTTCAAGACAGGAGCCATTCTTTTGGTAAGAAATGTGCCCTTGATTGTTCTACAGTGTTCTCATACTGATTGTTAAATCATTTGAATGTTCTCTTATCCGATGCCTTCATATTAGGTGTACATGTATTATTTTTCTTATCTTTGGTTCTTAACTTCTTGTAAATTGCAGGCGGGACTTTTTGTCTACGATATATTTTGGGTTTTCTTCACTCCAGTTATGGTCAGTGTTGCAAAATCTTTCGATGCTCCTATTAAGGTTGGTAAATCCAGATCAATAGACATCTTTTTTCCAGTGTCTTGGGTCTTCTGAGTTTTGATCTGTTCTAAAGCTCTAAAACACTTGTTGACATCCTCATTTAATTTATCCTGCAGTTGTTGTTTCCTACAGCCGATATTGCGCGTCCATTTTCAATGCTTGGACTTGGTGATATTGTGATCCCTGGTGAGAACTATCCTATGTTATTATCTAGTTTTTACTTCATGGTGTTTTATTAAGGTTGGTTGTGGCTTGATACTATTATTTTGTTATTGAAGTAGTTGATTAGAATTTGAATCTTGGATTAAGCGGTGGAAAAGTACATGCGTCATTCTCATCAAAATTTAAGTTTCTTATAGCCTGGTCATTCTTGTGGTTGGTTCTTTGCATGTTTGTCCTTTTAGAGCAGGGTCCCTGTAATTGCATATACAAAAATCTATTAATGATCCTTATCTTTTTGGTCAAACTGGTAATGGTTCTGCTAATAGTTGCAGCATACAATCTTCCTGTTGTTTATGAATACTGAAGACGAAGGTTTTCTATGTATTGTTAACCAGCCTGTATGATGTAGGCTTATGTATTAGTGAATAATGAATCAAATACTTGGTTTGTTAATTACCACTTTCGGGTTTTATCTTCCCTTCAGGTATTTTTGTGGCACTGGCTTTGAGATTCGATGTATCTAGAGGAAAAGAAGGCCAGTATTTCAAGAGTGCATTTTTGGGATACACAATGGGTTTGGTGCTTACAATTGTTGTAATGAACTGGTTTCAAGCAGCACAGGTGAGTATTGCTTAATTATGTTTTATGCATTCCTGTTGACCTAGTACATGAATGGAGATCCCACTACAGTAAGTTCTGGGTTTCCCCAGTACATCTCAGTGAACCATGTTCCTGATCTCCTTGTTGGTTTCTGTTTGCAGCCTGCACTGTTGTATATTGTACCAGCTGTAATTGGATTTTTGGCTACCCATTGCATCTGGAATGGAGATGTCAAACCGGTTTGTTCACACACCCTTGCAATCCCCTTTTTGTGATATGTCTTGGTTATGCAATTGCATGTGGCAATATATTGTAAATAATTTTATTGCAGCCCATACTGGTGGTTTTGGTTCTTCTAGGGATTTGAAAACTGTATGCAATAATAAATGACTGCTTGCAAGCTTTAGACTTTCTGTTTTAGAATTGTTGATTAGTTGACTGATTCCCGTGTCATTCAATAATGCAGTTATTGGCGTTTGATGAGTCAAAGACCACCACAAAATCTGAAGCGGATAATGATGACAAGCTTAACAAGAAGGTGGAGTAAGTTGAAATACAGAGAAGACACAGACACACCAAAACTGTCCTGCTAAGAAAAAACCTGTTTCTCGCAAGGCCCCCAAGTGCCTTTAAAGCCTATCTTGGTAATTTATGAACCTGCGCACCTTTGTAACAGATTTTTGAATTGAGGAGGAAGAAATAATATAATTTTCAGTTTCTTACAATTGATAACAACACAGCCATGTTTAGGATTATACAGAAACCATGTTTCAACTTGTTCCATCTAATTTTTATAGAATTTGAAAGGCATTTATCTTGATTATTGATCTGATGCTCCCCCACCCTCCAATGAACATGCAAGGCCCTGTTGGTATAGGACTTACTAGCCTTCCTACACGCGCATGCGGGAGTGTGATTTCTGCCAGTGTGATAATTATTGTGTAATTTTTCTTAATTTGATCAAGTTGTTCGAAATTCACAAACAACAGCACCTTGAAATCTACGTATCATTTTGAAAGAAAACAAAATAAATATCAACAACTAAGATTTGTACAATTGCAAATATATAAGGAGCACTCATCAATACATGTCATAAGTTGAACATCAAGCAATACAAAAGTTAAGAAACATAAGAACATGACATTATTTTTAAATATGTAAGTTGAATCCATAAATTTGATCAAAAGAGAATTTATTGTGAACATTTACATATTCAACATTACTGAAGTCATAATATCAGCTATGTGCTATCAACCTCATCAATACCAAAAGATTACTTTTAAAACGCAATTGACATTGATCAACATAAAAATATTTAATTTTCTCTCATTAATATTATTATCATCATTATTGTTGTGTTTTTTTTTTTAGAATGCAATTTTCTCTTTTGCAAAATATATAGCATTGCCCAGTAACGTTTGGTATAGTGACATAAGTCTCTCCTTATAAATAAGAGGTCGTGAGTTCGACTCACAATAGTGTAGCACATTAATTGTGCATTTGATAAAAAAAAATGTATAGCATTAACCAAAAAAACTGAGTAGGAAAACAGAAAGAAAACCAAAAACTGAGGGTCAAAACTGAAATAAAAGGAAGAATGAAAGGGCAAATCTTAAATAGAAAACTGAGGGGTGAAAGGTAGAACTGCAATAAAGGAAAAAATGGAGGGATAGAACTCAAATCAAAGAAAAAACTGAGGGAGTGGGAAAACTGAAATAGCTTAAAAAACACAATGATAAATTCGGTAGGTCACTGTTCAAGTTGCAATCGCTCGCGCCATGTTACTTGCTAAGAAAAAAATAGATGTCACCCACCGATACTAAGGAGACCTTTCGATATCAATCCCGATACGGGTCACAACGGGAAGCACCATGAATTTTTTTTAAAATAAAAATAAAAATAAAATACAGACAAGGACACTATTGTCTTTTTATGACATACAATGGCAACATGGTAAATAAAATTAAAATAGGGGTATAAACGACTTTACAATCAGACAAATGACAGTATAGTAAATAAATTAGAAGTATGGGCAGCACCGTCATTCCGCCAGTTAAGGGTAAATCAGTTAATATAAGTTAGAATGGTACAGACGTAAAAAAGAAATAAATACAGGGGTATAATGGTCGTTTCACTGTTCACATCTGCACTGTATTCTCAGTTTGTGAATTCAACTTTGCAGTGATTGCAAAAAGATGACGAGTCGAAGAGCTCCAAAATCATCAATATGAAGTTTGAGTGAAAACAAAACCAGTCTGTTTGTTTTCCTGCTGACAGCAATCCCAGGTACAGCTAGCTAGCTCTTCACTGATGCATGAAAATAATTTGTCTAACTGTGACATAAATAATCAGTATTATATAGCTTGTAAACAACTTGTATATCATGATTATCCATCTGAATTCAATCTGAAATGTAAATGCAACAGATATTCATGCTAACATAACATTTACCAACTTCTGGAAGATCCGAGGATATCAAACTCCTCTCAGCAGGCATTTCTGTCATAGTCAAATTTATACTATGTTTCTGTCAATATACACCATACAAACAAACACAGAAATTGATGAAACGGAACCACTTGTAGCTCTTCACTGATAACGGATGATGTGTCCCTGTCAGATAAAAAAAAAATTTCGAAAGAAGAAACTTTCTCATAATTTCTTACTCACAATTATCGATCCCATTAAGGGTCCTGTTAGCTTTGCAAACCTTTTGCCGAAGTACTATCTAGCTAGCTAGCTAGACAGGTAGTGGTTTACTCTTATGGTACTTCTTCCATAGTCTTGAACCAGCCAAACACATGAGATAGACGGCAGGTAAGGCGCATAATCTGATAGGACTATTAGCATTGTAAAAGAAGTAAATATACTGAACTGTGGAGAAAACGCATTGATAGATGCTACTGGCTAATCCATATGTGTCTAAGTGACTTTCGAAGTAAGTGTCCGAAAGATGTGGATAAGATATACAGTGTAGTTTTTTCCAGCTCTTCAGTACTAGGTTTTTCTTTTGAATCAGCTCCCAAATGCAATTGAATACAGCTGCAGCAGCAAGCAGCATTGCAATTAATGCATAGTGCGGTTTGCTTGGCAAAGAAGCTTGATCGAAACCAGCAGAAAGAATCTCGAGGATGAGGGTAAAGAGTAAGAAGTTCCATTCTGCTGATGAAGTAGCCTACACATAATGTAGATAGAAACTTTTTCAGTTAAAAATTGAAGAGATATAATATGGAATTGAAACTGTCCTTTGACTATGGTTATGAGATTCGAGCATTACATCCACTGTGGCCTTTTGCTCCTCATGCTTAACGGTGATGATCTTGTCCTTGACACTGGTATTCCTGCTGACCTCGTCTACTGGTTGCTCAATAATCTTCTCCTCAACACTGGTATTGGTGCTGACCTCGTCTACAGATTGCTCAATAATATTCTCCTGTAGTATATATAGATTATATATACATATAATATATAAGCATAACATAGTAACTTCAAGTAACACAAGTAACATCATCTGTAAAGCAATTCTGTTTTGTTTTATAACAAATAATCTTTTTTCTTATCGATGGAAGAAAGCAAACACAAACGAAAGCCCCTACAACAACTGAAACCAAAGCTATCAAATTAAAGTAAAACAGAACAGAATTTCATTTTTATGCTCAAGAATTAGAATGTACCGTTTCCTTCCTGAAGATGCATCGTTGTAAAGATTGCACGATATCATTGATAAGCGCTGTTTGATCCCTACCGTCAAGAAAGAAAGTACTTAGTTTTTGAATCATTTCAACATGCATATAGAACCGAGTTTATTTATATCATTTCATGCTTACTTATGAGATTCAGTATGCCATCCAGTTAAACTTGCCACGGATGTCAAAGCAGCCCTCCAACGTTTAACCTTGTCAGAGTCTTGTTCTTGTTCATGCTTGGCGAAGCTTGCTCCAATAGTTCCTTTTTGTTTTCGGACATCTGAGGGGTCGACAAGGTGAAAGCCTGGGAAGATGAGACTACTTGAGTCCCTGTTTGCTTCAAGAAATTGCACAAGTTGTTCCAAGAGCCGAGGGGAGGAAGCATAGTCCGGCGAGATAATAACTATGGCCACCTTCGATTGTCTGATTCCGACCTCCAGGGAAGCTGTGCTTTCTGCTCCCTCAACCTCTTGGCTGTCTCTGAGAGTGAGAATTCCTTCATCCTTCAAAGCCTTGTGTAGAAGATATGAAAAGTTGCCTGCGTCCTGGCTTGAGCTGCTCAAGAAGACGTCGTACTTCCATGGAGCTGAGGCGATGAGTGAGGCCATATGCTACACACTGAGGAGACGAGTCGTCGATTCGAAGGCACCTGCTTGGTTTTGACCATTTGAATGAGAGGAAACTGTGCTAAAGGCTGGGAAGTTTCTCTTTTGACCAACGACCAAAGTCTTTAGTTGGATTCCATATTTCTGAGTTTCCACAACGCTTCATATTTCATTGTCCATAAAGTACTGTACGCCACAAGAACAACTGCATGCTTCTTTCTTTCTGGTCAGGGCAGTCCAATACTTCTTACATTCCAGAAAAACACGCAGACGATTCTTCACGAAATAAGATAATTTAAGGAGACCAAACCAAAAATATTAGTCCTCATCGACCAACTGCTGCTTTACACTAGAATATTAGGGGATCAGATAGGATACATTTTGTTTTCGGGACAAAATTTCCAAACTCTGACTTCTCGGACTCGATCGGTCCATGCCACCATAACAAATTCAGAGCGATAATGAAATGCTAGCTTCTTTTAGGATATCTATTTAGTATCATTCCATATTCCTTATATTTGAACCTTTCTTATACAATAAGGATCCTACACAGGTTTAAGAGCTGATGGATGGCCACCACAATGCTTGACCAAACACCAGGTCAGTTCCACATAATCTGCTTCAGGCCTTCAGCTTCATCTTTCTTAAAGGCTTTCTGAGCAAAGAGTCGTTGTGCTTCTTTAAATCCATGTGCCACCGCCATATGCAGCACAACTCTTCCATGACGAATTAGCAACTCTTCATTTCTAGTTGTAACAATGATTCTGCTACTTGAACCAGCCATTGCTCTTTTCCGCTAATGTTTTTTTTTTTTAATTTTTATTTAAAAAAAAAAAAACTTTTTATTAAATAACTCACACACCCTACATATGTCAATGAGGTTTGAACCCATGATGTCAAAGTTATTAGTTAACCACCTTAACCAACCACGTCACGGCTCACCGACAATGTTAATATATATATAGTTGGTCTAGCTAGTTCATTGGCATCATCAGGGATAAGAACCTTTTTGTTTTGGAAACAATGCTCAATCATACTGGCTCCACCAGAACCGTACATTGGACCTTCTACGAAGTTCTCCTTCAAGATTTGGAAAAAGAAGCAGTTTTGCAGATGATCCAGACCGTGTTTTTCAGTAATAGAAATATAGCAACTGTTTCAATCTTATAATAGAAACGAACTTGTGATTATTTTCAGTATATACTCCAGCCAAAACTTGCTTTATGAAAAGGTTGCAAAAGAAAACAAACTGTAAACCCCGAATAATACTTTCCATGGATCCAACTTTGAGTTCGTGGCAATTTATTGTACGATAATAGCTATTTGTAGTTTTGTACATCTAGCAAATCGTAGAAGAAAATCATGTATATAATAAATTTGATCATTTAGCTATGAAACTGAAATTCTTAACAGACTGATTATATACAATAGCTATATGCCCATATCTACTCATCAGTTGTTCACAAATGAACGATCACTAAGGTTCGTTTACTCACAATTATTCTTCGTACTGGTATCTAGCTAGATTTCTGATCAATAATGATTACGATTGCTGTGTAGTCTTGAACCAGCCAAACAAAAAAGAAAGATTGCTGGTAAAAGTGATAGTTTTATAGGACTATCAGCATGCCAAGAGAAGTAAATGTATTGAGTAATAGAGCATATGCACTGAGCAACACCTCCAAATAATCCGTAAATGTCAGGGAGAGTACCAAAAGGCACGCTATCGTGGGGATGTGGATAATAATACCACCAGAGTTTTCCGAACTTCTTCAGTACTACTCTATTATTTATGCCCTTGTAAATGAGCTCCAAAATGCAAGTGAACAAGGCTGCAATAGAAAACAGCATACCAAATAGTGCATACTGTGGCTTACTTGAGGAGGAGGCCTGATCAAAACCAGCTGACAAAATCTCTAGACCAAGATTAGCGATCAAAAAGTTCCACTCTGCTGAAGTATCCTACAATAGTATACAATAATTAAGGAGATTATTAAACAAAATATGCAATAAAAGCGTTGGCCAGTTAACTATAATTCTGAGTTTTTACCACCAAATCTGTAGTGTGCATTGGATGGTTACGGTTGCCCTCATTAACCTTAATGCTAGTGTGTGCAACCTGCATATATCGAATTGTAGTTGAGAAATACATACAACTTGCAAACAGGGGAGTGTATCCTGAGCTAATTTCCTATGTCAGTAACTTGTAAAAAGTGTGATGGCATTAATCACATCAAGTTAAAGACAGTTCTATGTCATTTTAGTCTAAACTAAAATCTTACCAAGTTGTGTGTGGATGTCGGATGCACTCTTTCGGTTGGTCTTGGTCTAGGATGTATTTTGTTCCAGACTGCTTCAGTAATTTCTTCTAGAACTTGTACTTCATTTCTAACATCAAGAAAAGGAGAGAATGGATACTCGGATCATTCTCTTAAACAACTAATCGGTTGGTCTTGGTCTAGGATGTATTTTGTTCCAGACTGCTTCAGTAATTTCTTCTAGAACTTGTACTTCATTTCTAACATCAAGAAAAGGAGAGAATGGATACTCGGATCATTCTCTTAAACAACTAATTACCCTCAAAAGCATACGCTGTCGGCGAATATGCTAACAATGTATATCGAGCTAACACATCTACTCATAATTTACAACCTTTACCTATCATTGGAAGTCCAACCAGCAAAGTTGCATACTTTGGTTAAAGCATCTCTCCAAGCTTCAACCTTTGCCAAGTCATCCTGAAACATTTCTTCATGCTTGGCAAATGCTTTCTCAAAAGTCCCTTTTTGTTTTTGGACATGGAAGAGATTCACATCATGAAATATCGGTAGAATCCTGTTCCTATCTTTCATGCGCTCGAGAATTTTGGAAAGCTCATTCAAGCGCCGTGGAGAAGAAGCATAGTTTTGCGAGAGAACAACAATGGCAAACCTCGATTCTTCGATTGCATCAAAGAACTGGAAAGTACAAATTCCTCGAGACTGCAACTTGAGGTACAAGTGGGAGCAGAAAATGTCTTCATGGTCACAACTTAAGAAAACATCAACCGCCCATATAGAATTTGAAGGAATAGATATCCGTAATGGAAATGGAATTGATACTCTACGCTTCTTCAAAACCATCTAAAACGAGAGTCTATTCAACGCACCCGGGTGTGCCAACGGGAGTGCTCGGCACGCGCTGTTTATGCAATTGTGGTTTGTAGTGGCCCTCTTTCCAGCTAATCCATTACAGACCTGAAGAGGAGAGACGATGGCATTGGTGTCGGGCCGCCGGCAGGAGACGACCGGAAGAGGAGCGGCGATCGATTGGATGGCGACGGAGAGAGAAGGAATTGGTGTCGAAGAGACGGAGGTGGTCGGAGAATGAGGCGGCGAATTTACAGAGGTGGTTTTGGCGGTCGATGGAGGAAGGGAAAGAGAGCTGGATTTGGTTTTGGGTTTGGGAAGGGATTTGAGGTTGGGCAATAAATTGGGAAGCCGGCATTCAATTCAGAGGAGAAGACTTCAATACAGAGGACAAGACTGCATCGAAAAGGAAAAAAAATTGAAAGGAAAAGAAGGAGATAATGAGGCTATTTTATTATTATCCTTATTATTATTGTTGTTGTTGTTAAATCCAAACACTTGGATATGTGTTTGTTGATCTCAATTTTAGTTTGGGTTTCGGGTTTGTGTTTTCTGTATATGTATTGCTTAATTATGTTTTATGCATTCCTGTTGACCTCGTACATGAATGGGGATCCCACTACAGTAAGTTCTGGGTTTCCCCAGTACATCTCAGTGAACTATGTTCCGGATCTCCTTGTTGGTTTCTGTTTGCAGCCTGCACCTGTTGTATATTGTACCAGCTGTAATTGGATTTTTGGATACCCATTGCATTTGCATCTGGAATGGTGATGTCAAACCGGTTTGTTCACACACCCTTGCAATCCGTTTTTTGTGATATGTCTTGGTTATGCAACAGGGCCAGTCCTGAGGGGTTTAAGGCCCGATGCGAAAAAAAATTACGTTGGGGAGGGAAAGTGGTCGGGGACGCTGCAGGAGTCTTCTGGGGTGGAGGCGTGCCGTCGCCGGTGCCGGAGGGTGGAGAACAGACGAACGTCCGCACTTTAAGCCGAGTGCGGACGTCCGTTTCTCATCCTCTCTGTATGTGTCTATAAATATATATATATATATATATATATATACACACAGCAAGCTTCCTCTAAGGGATCCCTTTTTTAGGGTTATATGAGGGATTAAGGATTACACTAACTTTTCGATCACCATTTCCAATCTTAACCGTTCAATCTCTTCATATATATGAGTGGATCATTTCTGGAAATTTTCATCCCAATTGGTGATCGTTAA
>NC_020492.1:21977801-22006232 GCF_000184155.1 Fragaria vesca subsp. vesca | reverse complement strand
CTTAACGATCACCAAATCATATGAAATTTTGTAGAGGTGATCTAATCATATAGACCTAAGATATGAACGGTGGAGATGTAAAAATTCAATTGGGAAGTGGTGTAATGCCCTATCCTTAGAAAGTGGCCAAAAATAGGGATCCCTCAATAGAAGGTGGCTGTATATATATATATATATATATATGAACATGAAGTAATTATGTGGGCCTTTTCTGGTGTTAGGTCTCCGTGCCATCGCACAGTGTGCACTGGGCCGGACCGGGCATGTTATGCAATTGCATGTGGCAATATATTGTAAATAATTTTACTGCAGCCCATACTGGTGGTTTTGGTTCTTCTAGGGATTTGAAAACTGTATGCAATAATAAATGACTGCTTGCAAGCTTTAGAATTTATGTTTTAGAATTGTTGATTAGTTTACTGATTGGGGTGCCATTCATATAATGCAGTTATTGGCGTTTGATGAGTCAAAGACCACCACAAAATCTGAAGCAGATAATGATGACAAGCTTAACAAGAAGGTGGAGAAGGTTGAAATACAGAGAAGCCACAGACACACCAAAGCTGTCCACAACACAGCCGTGTTTAGGATTATACAGAAACATGTTTCAACTTGTTCCATCTAATTTTTATAGAATTTGAAAGGCAGTTATCTTGATTATTGATCTGATGCTCCCACACCCTCCAATGAACATGCAAGGCCCTGTTGGTATAGGACTTATTGGGGTTTTTATTTTACCTTCTTTTTTTTTCCTGGTCAAATGCGCTTTGGGGTTTTTGCTGTAAATTTTTTTTCAGTTGCCATTTTTGGTAAGTGAAACACTGGATAGTGATACCTGTCAAATAGGAATGCTCTATGGTGGAGATTGTACAGCGTACAAAGCAATGGAATGGTCTCCATCAGAATTAATTTTCCTTTCCTTTCTGGTCTACCAGATAAGAACATTTTCCTTTCCTTCCTGGTCTACCAGATAATGTTCTTATCTTTTGCTTGGGAAGAGCCTGATGCGATCTTTGGATCCATCTGTTATGGTAAAGGTAATGCCCCCACTTATATTGCAAAGCAATTTTATGATGATTGAATGGTGTGTTGCAAGTTTCTCACTAGAATGCTTTCGAAGATGTTGAGTTTTTATCAGGAGGCCAAGACAATGGCAACTGAGAAGCAAGAGACGAGCAAGCCCTTTTATTATCTGGAAAGGTTCTGGATCACTTGTTGTGGCTAACGAGCCTGATTGGCGTGGTTTGTGTGCAAAGTTGGTATACTTGTTAAACACGACACACTCAGTCGCCGTCGCAGGCCACTGCCGTCAGCGTCGCCGTGCTATCCTTCCTTCAAGTATGGTTCCTCCCCTCAAGTCTTGGCTTGGCTGGTAGCAATGCAGGGATCTCTTTCAATTTCATTATGGGGATAGGATCAAAGTTCATTATGTTCACAAGACAAGTAAGACCAATGAGAAATTGACTAAAAAGCAAACGTGCGATATAATCCTACTACGCCCATCACATGAATTGAACGTGCGTTTCTAGATTCAGTGACAGGAAAAAAGCCAGCCACTGGGGGCCGACTCAGCATAGAACAATATTATCCTCTGCATAACATGAAAAAGGATAGAAGAAAGAAAACGGCATAAAATTGCAAAGGGCACACTATTTCTTTGCGTAGAAAGGGTTTTTCGATTGGAAACAGCTCTCTTTGGGTGGATTTTGGAGGTCTCGTAGGTTTTGTAGTCGATTCTTATGAGTAACACCGGTGAGGAACCCTAAAATACTCGTGTATGTGTTACATTACATAATTAGGTATTAACAACTTTTGAGGAAATCTTCCTCTTCCAGCTTTTATCATTGCGAGGAACTAACTTCTAGGTCTAGAAAGCTTTTGAAGCGTGTCCTTACATTGTTGAAAAAAGTTTCCATTGTTTCGGTTACCTGAAAAATAATTTAGAACTTTAGAACAAGATTTACATGTTGACGCTCTAGAGTCGTGAATCGTTAGATTAGCTCATACCAACAACTAATCGATTCAAGTTATCTACCAAATGACGTTCTATAGTCGTGAATCATTAGATTAGCTCATACCAAACAACTAATCGATTCAAGTTGTCTACCAAACCAGACCCCGTGAGACACGATGAGGCTGAGGCCAGAGGGAGGGTGTCCTCATTGGTGACCCTGGCCAGTGTGAACCTTCCATTGCAACGCTTTTTTCCCTGACTTGTCTTTTCTTTTGGCTCGTGGTGTATGGAACATGATGATACCGAGTGCTGGTCCTGGGCCAATCGTGCTTTTCTCATTTCTCTGTGGTCAAAACTTCCAAGAAGGTAATGCTCTGTTTCTGAACAAGAAAGCAGAGCACGAAAACAAAGACCACCCTCACGTTTAAATCAAGGGACCATTGCAGCCTGGTATGGTATCTGATGGATCAGCGCCCATAAAAGAATGGTTGAGACGATGACAAGCGAATCGGATCAACGAATGGAAGCACATATAACAGAGCACAAGTGACACCATGGAAATTCTTCTCTATTTTATTGAATATATAAACACTGATTAGGGCTCGGGATCTGGATCAGCGATACAGATCGAGGGGAACAGAACAAGGGAGATGATGGAGTTTTGCTTAGATACAAGTCATTCATGCGTGTAGATGACAAGGAACCATTGATTATTCTTGTCGATTTACGTAAGATGCAGAATGGGTGTATTAAATTGTGAATGATCCATCCTTGGGATGTTGATGCTTCATGCTTGATTTGCTAGTGGGTTTTTATATATGGTTACGTGAATTGAATTGGTTATCAATAATCATACTTCTTTATTGACGGACACTTTAAATAGTTTTGTTCACAAACAAACAAATGAAGTTTAGGTTAATTCTATATAGTTTTCTATGTCTATAATTTTTCGTTTATATATTCCGTGGCCTATGACAACATTA
Organism: Fragaria vesca subsp. vesca; assembly: GCF_000184155.1. Classification (NCBI taxonomy): domain Eukaryota; kingdom Viridiplantae; phylum Streptophyta; class Magnoliopsida; order Rosales; family Rosaceae; genus Fragaria; species Fragaria vesca. The sequence goes on along the minus strand of NC_020492.1, from coordinate 22,003,295 downwards.
ATAGAAGTCATGATAGATACTAAATTAGTATTTTTTTTAATGGTGTGAGTAATATAAATGTTCATCATGCTTGTTTCTTTTGGTTAAAGAGCATGACACTTTCGAATGATTTAAATGGAACTTTTACACTCTTTTGTAGTAGAATATGTTTAGCGACTTCTAGCCGATGCTTACAAATTCGATGAGCGTTTCACCTTTTTGGGTCAACTATGAACGGAAAAACAAATTCCGGAAGTTACGTGGGTGCATCCGGCATGGTACTTGTACTACTAAAAGGTCCTCATCAGTGCACGCGCCCTACCCACTGACTTTTGAACTGGCCTCAAATGAGACCCATCATCTTCTGGGCCTACAAACACAACATGGTGGATATACAGGTGTCCAATCAATATTTCTTCTCATTTTTATTTTTGGTTACAATATTTCTTCTCATTTTAGGTCATGTAGTTTTTTTTTTTTAATAATTGCGGCTTTCTTTTTTGGTGATTAATTACTGTAGAATTGTGTGTAACATGTTTCTTGTTTTGGTCCTCATCATGTCTCATAATTACATAGATCTACTCCTTATAATTTGCTATCAAACAATTGTCCTTCACATCAGAAAATAGGGGGCGGATCCGTGGCACCCAGAATTATAATCAATATTATAACCCGAATTTCATTCATTAGATCTAATCATAATTAATGGTTGAGATAAGTACTAAACCATTTGCTTTTTTTTTCTTTTAATTTAAATCAATTTAGGTTATTTTTCTATGAATTTGGAATACAATTATAGGGATTAAGAGGGTGTTAATTGATTTCCTATTCAAACTCATCGTCCTCTTTTGTTTTCCTATTGAAACTCATCTACTTGAGAGAAAATGAGACAACAAATATATTAGATCACGTTTGAAAATTGGCCAAGTTTCAATCTTCTCTACCTCTTTCTCATCTTTTTTCTTTTCTTTCATCAAGATGAAAAAACTCAATCAAGATTCAACATCTTCTAATTGAAATTAATCGCTATAGATGATCGAGTACTTTGATATATAAATTAACTCTCATTTTAATGGTTTCTTTGCTCATGATTACTTTTTTTTTTTCTCTTTTTCTGGGAAGATACTAATCCTTATGATTATCAATGGGAAACCATTAAGGCATTAACTCCCTCTTAATCGTATTCCAAATTCATAGTAGGTAATCACCCATTTTTATTGTGTATTTTATAGAAAGATGGGGAAATATCTTAAATTGATTTAAAGAAAATGAAAAGAAAAGAAAAGAAAATGATTAGATTTTTTTATGACTTATCTCAACCGTTAATTACTCTTAGATTTTATAGATGATATTCTGGTTATAATATTGATTATAATTTATTTATTTATTTATTTATTTTTTTTGGTTACAAAGGGTGCTTAAAAAGCACAAACGAAAAAGGAAAAGAGACTAAATACTAAAGCAGTTGCCAGTTTTCCTAGCTCTAGTGATTGAACATAAGTCATCAAGGAAGTCATCAGCAGCATGAACAGGAGGGCTGTCAAAGCAAACAAGACCAAGCTCATGAAGGATACTGCATTTGGCTAGAGAGTCTGCTGTAGCATTGCACTCTCTTAAAATATGAGGAGCTGAGCATCTTCCATCTTGTTCATAATGTTTTTGCAACCACAAAGAAGGGAACCCAAAGGATGAATATCAAAGTTGGAATTTTGCATCAGTTGGACCAAGATAGCAGAATCAGATTCAATCAGTAAGTTTTTGATATTCAAATCAACAGCCAGCTTCAGGCCATGAAAAAGACCCCATGCTTCAGCATCTAAGATTTCACCAACTCCAATATTAATATGAAATCCAATAATCCAGTCTCCAAAATGATTTCTAATAACACCAACAGCACCTATTTTACCAGAAGGAGAAGTCCTAGTTCCATCAACATTCAACTTGAAAAAATTATGAGGAGGCATTTTCCATGAAAGCATAGTATAGCTGAACATGGAATTTTCATTGGATTTCAACTTAGTTTTCTTCCATTTAATAGCATAATCCCATATCATATTCTTGAAGCAAGCAGGAAGAACAAAGCCAGGCTCAAAAACCTGTTTATTTCTCCACTTCCAAATAAACCAACAAATGAAAATAAACAAGCATTTCCATCTGATATTATCCTGAATAGCAGTATGACAATCCTGAATAGCAGTATGACAATGGATAGAAGCATTAATCCATCCATTCCAATCCAAAGAAAAAGAATTATCAATGCAAGCAGGTTTACTAAAGGCCCTCCAAATTATCTTAGATCTTGGACAGTCCCTAAAGAGGTGTAACAAGGTCTCATCAGCAGAATGACAAATGGGGCAAGCAGGATTAGAAGCAAAATCTCTAGTAACTCGCTGAACATTGGTAAGCAATTTCTTGTGAAGTAAAGTCCACAAAAAGGTCTTAAGTTTTGGGGGCAGATCAAACTTCCATAAGGCACTCCATTGAGGATTCACAGGTTCAGACAAGGCAAAAAGGGAATTATATGCAGACTTTACAGAAAACTGACCATTAGAAGTAGAGTTTCATATTCTAATATCATCACCACACTCATTAAAACCAGTTGGAACATTAATGATGGAATTCACAATATTACGAGGAAGAACAGAAAGAAGAAGTTCCACATCCCCGCCCTCAGCATTCCAAAAATTGCAGACCATAGCATTTACATCAATACTAACAGAAGGAAGAGCAAAATCAACAAGAGCCTGAGGGAAAAGCCATAAATCATACCAAAATATTGATTATAATTTTAGATACCACGGATCTGCCCCCCAAAAAATAATTCTTTCTATTAAAAATATAGATTCCTTTTATGAAATACTTACTTTTTTTTAAGAGAGCTATGCAGCTATCCTCAAACAGATGAATACATTGAAAGAGACATAATGCCTCCTCATATTACATAATACCGCAACAACAGAAGCTCCTAAATAATTACAAGATTATCTACAAATACACTGTACTGTATTCAAACATACACCTAACAACAAAAAGTGTCACTCTGGAAACTTACTCTTTTTCCAATAATTATGGATGCACCTAATATTTTCATAGTATGTTGTGAAAATACATAAACACGTCAGATTATCCACGTATCAAAGTTGCATATAAATACAAAAAAGAACACGAAGACACCCAGATTTCATTTCGTCTCCTTTCCCTCGATTCCCTCTCCTCTCTTCGTCGTCAACCCCACTCTCTCTCTCTCTCTCTCTCTCTCTCAGAATCCCAACAACAAACCAAAACGACGTCGTATTCAGCCACCCTTTCTCCTCCTCAACCCCTTCACCACCCCGTTGTTGTTATTATCATGGCTACGCAATCCGTGTCCAATCAACAACGAACCAGACCCGTCGAGAAACAGACTCCTTTTTTTCTCTCTTTCCTCTTTTCCATTTCTGCCTCCAAATCCTAAACTATTTTCTTCCATTTTTGCCCCTACCTCTACCTTGCCAATCTTAGTTCCTTCCCCCGCGTTTTCCGGGCCAGTGGACCGAATATTCTCGAGTTTGAATTGTTAGGGATTGGAAAAATGGCGGTGTTTGGTGCAAAGTGGCGGGGTGTGAGATCCGTGTGCATGGTGTTGTTCAACTTTGCTGTCGCATTTGTGTGTATCAAGGCCGAGAGAGGCCTCAGGCTCGAAAGCGCGAGGTTCGATGAGGATTCTGTTTCCGGCAATGACTATCTTTTCCGAGCTGTTAATTTCTTGTGGCAGTCGGATAAAGTCGGATACAGACATGTTTGGCCGGTGAGCATTAGTTGCTTAGTGTGCATTGTAATCGTAAGAGTTTTCGAAGTTATTTGTATGTAATAATGTTGGTTATATTTATGTTTTTTGTGAAATTTGTTGTACAGGAGATGAAATTCGGGTGGCAGATTGTTGTGGGGAGTGCTATTGGATTCTTTGGAGCGGCGTTCGGGAGTGTTGGTGGTGTAGGTGGTGGTGGGATATTTGTTCCCATGCTTAGCTTGATTGTTGGGTTTGATCCAAAGTCGGCAACAGCTATATCGAAATGTAAGTAAGAGAGTGTACTTTCGAGATGGTGATTGTAAAGTTGAGCTGTTTGAATTGAATCAAAGATTATTGAAGCCCCTTTATTGTAATGTGAAAAGCTTTTGAGTAAATTCTTACGGTAGTTGATATGTTACATTGATTTACTGACCGGAAGTTACATAACCATGGAATTGTTTTGTTTTGTATCAGGTATGATCATGGGTGCAGCTGTCTCAACTGTGTACTATAATCTTAAGCTAAGGCATCCCACGCTAGATATGCCCATTATCGACTATGATTTGGCGGTGCTTATCCAGCCGATGCTCATGATGGGAATTAGTATAGGAGTGGCATTCAATGTCATCTTTGCTGACTGGATGGTCACAGTTTTGCTTATTGTTCTTTTTATAGGTAATGCTCTTCTTAATTGTTTACTTACTTGCCTGGGTTTATTTTAAATCTGAATCACCAAACCAATTATATTGGTCATTTGCAGGCACGTCAACAAAAGCATTCTTCAAGGGTGTTGATACATGGAAAAAGGAAACTATCATGAAAAGGGTATCGTCATCTATAAACTGAAGCTGTCTTGCTAATGATATCATAACTAGTTTCATTGTTTTTAGAAGAGAACCCATTGTTGTTAGACGTAAGATTATTCAAGAATTATAGCATGTCATTTCATCTTATTTCATCATATTTGGTTATTTCCACACCCTAAAATCACATCAGGTTCAGGATGGATTTCTGCTATGATAACAGTATGGGGAGAACCCATTGAAATTATAAGATTTTCAGCTTCATGTGGTCTAACTGCTCCTGATTATTAAATGTATCTCTAACATTGATTTTCCTGATTTGTAGGAAGCTGCAAAGCAACGGGAATCAAATGGTGAGTTCATCCATTGTTTGTCAAGTAATTCTTTTGTTTGGTTGATTTCTATGGTCATCCTGAGTTCCTGACTCATCCATAATATTATCTGCTTGTTCAATCAGGCGCTGGTGGGGATGCAGAATACAAGCCTCTTCCAGGTGGCCCAAATAGTGATCAACAAAAGGATCCAGAGGTAAATGCTACCTCAGAAGCTGGTATTGTCTATTTGGTCTAGTTTTCAAAACTAAATTTAAATGAACATTTCAGGTCTCTCTTGTGGAGAACGTTTACTGGAAAGAGTTTGGACTTCTGGTTTTTGTCTGGGTTGCATTTCTTGCACTGCAAATTGCCAAGGTTTTAGTACTTTCAACTTAGTTATCAGAAATATTTACTTCAAGCTCACTTGGTATATTATTATGCAGAGCTAACAGTTAAATAATCCTGTTCTGTTCACCACAGCATCACACATCTACTTGTTCGGTAGCCTATTGGGTAGTGAATTTGTTACAGGTACTACAAGTTCCACTGTTTACTATTGCTGTTTGTTTTGATGTAATTCCTTCTGCACATATAACATGTTAAAACTCTAGACCTGAACGCTGTCAGCAACTGTCAATGTTATGCAGATCCCAGTCTCTTTAGGTGTATCTACGTATGAGGCAGTTGGCCTGTACCAGGGACGGAAAGTGATATCATCTAAGGGAGAGGAAGGGACAAATTGGCAAGTGCACCAGCTGATTCTCTACTGTCTTATGGGTGTCGTTGCAGGAATTGTAGGAGGATTGCTTGGACTAGGTGGAGGATTCATTATGGGTCCACTATTTTTGGAACTCGGAATCCCCCCTCAGGTGTCATATGAGAAGTTCATTTGATGTTTAAGTTCCCAAATTCCTATAAACCCGAACAAGTATTGAGTATTGTAGCTTCTAAAAGCTCCTTGATGAATTTGCTGCAGGTCTCCAGTGCCACAGCTACCTTTGCAATGATGTTCTCGTCCTCTATGTCTGTTGTAGAATACTACCTTCTAAAACGATTTCCAGTTCCTTATGGTAAGTTTCTCCCTCCGATTACTGAAAAGTTGTCGACATAGTGTTACAGAAAGACTATGTCCATGGTTTTCTCTACATATGTATTAATGTATATGCTTATATACACTGCAATCTTTCTGCAGCTGCTTACTACACGGCCGTGGCTACCATTGCGGCCATTACAGGACAGCATGTTGTGAGGAGGCTGATCACTATATTTGGAAGGGCCTCATTGATCATTTTCATTCTAGCTTTTATGATTTTTATCAGTGCAATCTCACTCGGTAAGTATTAAACACCTGGTTTAACTGCACCTTGTATGTAAACTTCAAATTATGGTCTGAGAGGTGCTCATTTCTTTTGGCAGGTGGGGTTGGCGTATCGAACATGATTTGGAAGATAAACCACAATGAATACATGGGTTTCGAAAACCTTTGCAAGTATGATGGATAGCCTGTGTATCTTTCTTAAGATTTGTTTTGTTTTTTGCTCTTTAATCTAGAAGAAAAATGTAGTATCATCAGAGATGGCCTGTTGTACAAGCTAGGTCAAACTAGATGAGATCGAATTTCTGTTTCTCTGAATTTTCTTATATGTTTCCACAGTCGCAATCTTGTATCACTAGAATCAACACATTTTATTGCGGAGAATTTAATCTGTAAATACATGATCTTTGCACAATCTGAGACAAATTAAACATTATACTATTTTCTGTCGTACTGTTTTACTGTTTAAAATACTGTTAAGGCAACTGTTCAAATGGAACAGTTTATGGCTTGGGTCTGTATCTTTGGGCCTCGGTCTTTTGGTCTGTATCTTTGGGCTTCGGTCTGTATATCTCTCTCGATCTTTCTCGCCGCTTTGCATATCTTTTTTGCTTGGTTTGTCAAGACTTGATCTCTCTCTCTCTCATCACTCCGGCTCTCTCTCTGTTGAATTCCTCTGCTTCAAGAATCTCTCTCCTGCATATCGCGTCAACACCTGATCTCTCTCTCTCTCTATCGAATCATTCCGGCTCTCTCTCTCTCGAATCTCAACAAAGTTTCTTGATCCAAATCCGGCCAAAATCTCAAAGTCGTCTTCATTGCTCCGTTCTAGGTCTTAAATTTACAACCCAAGCAAGACATCGAGTACTTTTGAGGTAATTTTTCTTCCTTTGATATTCGTCAATCGTCGTCTTATTTTTTTGGTCTGATCCTTCTATCTTCGTCTATGCGACTTTGGTTCTAACTTTTTATGGTAGAGTTTAATGGGTCGCTTCTAATTTGCAGGAAACGAATAATAGAGGACTTCGCAGGAACTGAGTTGCACGATTCTACTAAGGCTTCAAAGAAGGCTGAAGATTCAGGTTGGTCGGTTCATCGGTTCATCTTCCACTCATTTTCGTTTTCATTTTACAATGTGAATTTGCTAATATAATAGAAAAGAAACCATTGGATTTGATTAAATTAGCTTTCATTGAATTGAATTGAAATTGTTAGTTGGAAAATTGTATAGTTAGAATCATCTCCCTAAATTTTGTTTACGACAGAACTTTGGGCATGATTGTTGATTTTTTTACCTGGGTGAAATATTCCTTTATTGATAGCTAAATTTGAAAGGTGTGAATCCGCACCATATCATGTGGCTGAGGTGATACTTTTTTGCTCTTTAGGCTTACTCTCTCAAGCATACACAGAGAAGCAGTGTTCCTAGCTATTGTTTGAGTTTAAATCAGGTAAGAAAGTATTCCTTGATCTTCCTATTTCAATAGAAAATAAAAAATTTCACTGATACAATAAAACAAAAGCTCAGTTTTTGCCTGATTCATGGAAAAAGTTGTGAAATTTTTTGAAATTGAAGCAACTTTGATGTTGTTGTATCAGTTTTGAAGCACTACAGAATAGTTCTGATGTTGCAATGACTGCCTTATGAATTATCACCACAATTCAAGACCAAAATGACTAATTATCCTGCCAAGTGTCTTTAACTCTGTCCAATTTGCCTCTAAAGGACACTTTAAAAGTTTTTAAAGTGATTCTAATAAATGTTGGTTTTGCTTTTCTTTTGATTAATTGTATTTTGGTTCTTATTGAATTTTGTTGTTTGAGTTTTTGGGAATATATCTGTTTATGAATCTAATCTTTTTAAATGATTTTAGCATTGTAGTTAAATTGGTGAGTATATGTGGCTATTTTGTACCCTCATTGTGTTTGCAGCTACGTTGCCTCAGACTAGAAGATTCAAGGTTGAGTTGACGATAAGGTTGATGAACATAATGGGTAGTGTCAAGAAGGAAATGCATGGCTGGAAGATAAAAAAAAATCCTGGAAATGCATGGCTGGAATTATATGATTAAACGATTTATGCAATGACTTCACTTTCATTTAATTCAAGAATGTATTCTTTTAGTGTCATGGTGTGTTTTAACATTTGAGATTTGGTTGTGTTGATGATTGTTTGTTTGGTTATGAATCTCTCGAAATACATGTGAGAATTATCTGTTATGTTTAGAATTCAAGAAAAAAAAGGCCGCAGCAGGGCGCGGCCGGGCACTGTCTAGTCTCATGAGCATTTTTCGTTGCGGTTCTTTGTCAAGAAAGTGAAGGGGAATACGTTCTTTATCTAGTCAAATGGTATAGATACACTGAATTTGAATGCTTATAATCACAGCCATTGCAAAGTCGAGCACTCTTCACCAAAAAGAAAAGTCGAACACTTCTTAAGCCTATCAAGTTTGAAGATCTTTCCCCCTAAAAAAGAGTTGGAAGATCTACTATGTGCAAGAAAACATATATTATCATTATGTGCAAGCAAAACTAATAGCAGCCTTACTGCCTTACCCTTACCATCATTTGAGTTTGAAATAGAAACTTAAATTTTCCTTGCTGTTTGGTATCAAAGGCTAATGATCAGTCATGATGATCTTAAATTCTTGGATTAATTTCAGTTTACCCCTTGAGGTTTGAAGTTAACATCGTTTCATTTCTCATACTTTTAATTTTAAAAATTTACCCCCTAAAGTCTCCAATTTTCATAAATCAGACACAATTGCTAAAATTTCGTCTAATTTGGAAGTTAAATGATATCAAGTGAGACGAACCTAATAATTAAGTTCGATTGACAGTTGGTAAGAATACAATACAGTTGGTAAGACACAATTGCTAAAATTTCGTCTAATTTGAAAGTTAAATGATATCAAGTGAGACGAACCTAATAATTAAGTTCGATTGACAGTTGGTAAGAATACAATACGTTGCTTTCAAATTCACGAGCAAGAGCTCTTGAAAGTGTAAACTGTAATGAAATTTCTCTACTATCAAGTGGGAGGAACCTTAAAATTGTCCCATTTCTTGATTTAGTGGGAGGTTGCTTGCTAGCTTCGACGAGAATACGACACGTCGTTGAAATGTCAAAGGAATCTCTGGTGCCAACTGTAAACTTCTGAGCAACTTCGAATCCCAGACCATTCCAAAATTCGAAACCCAGGCCCAAAACAATAAAGGGAATCAATAATTCGTAACAATAAAAAATGGAAAAGAAATCGTGTTCCCAAATTCCCGATTGGAAAGCTTGAAGGTGGAACGAAGCCCTAGCTCCTCACAGGCGCTCTCTCTGTGGTTGCGTCGGTTTCCAAAGCCCTCAAAGCGAACCAGAAGAAGAAGATGGTGTTCTACTTCAAAGCCCGCCCCGAGGTCGGCGATTTCACCATCTTCATGGGCCTCGACAAGTTCGAGAACGAGGAGCTCATCAAATACGGCTTCCCCGAAGACATTTGGTAACCTCTTATTTCCCCCCAACCTCTTCAATTTCACCATTGTTTAAGAGTAAATTTCATTTTACTAGAATAATTGACAGGCAGATCATGTAATATGAATGTTAGGTGGAGTTTAACTGTGGTAGATAATTTGATCTATGCTCTTTTTGATGAAAAGATGAATTGAGAATGTTATGATGTTATTATTGAATTTGAGGCTAAGAATTTGTGTTTATGGGGTTGGTGGTGGGGTTGCAGGTTTCATGTGGACAAAATGTCGTCGGCCCATGTTTATGTTAGGCTGCACAAAGGGCAGACCATTGATGATATAAGTGAAGGTTTACTGGAGGATTGCGTGCAGCTTGTCAAAGCAAATTCCATCCAAGGCATAATCTAGATTGATTCTTCCTTCTTTAGAGTAATTTTGGTTTCGTTTTACAGTTTCCGTCTGAGCTTCTCTTAAGAGGGCTTTCGTTTTTCTTTTGTTCCGATTGGTTTCGCTGAATTGTTGTTGTGTTCTGAGGATGACTGATTGTGTTGCAGGTAACAAGGTGAATAATATTGATGTTGTTTACACTCCTTGGTCCAACTTGAAGAAGACTGCATCCATGGATGTTGGTCAAGTTGGTTTCTACAGTTCAAAGATGGTAATGATGGTCTAAGTGCATTGTTCTTTCAGATCATGCCATGTTGGTTGTTTTTTTTTTTTTGGGTTCAACATGCATTTGTTGATATCAATTTGACTTTATCTAGGTTCGGACTGTGAGAGTGGAGAAGAGGATTAATGAGATCGTTAATAGACTGAACAGGACAAAAGTGGAAAGGAAACCCGATTTAAAAGGTAAACATCTATTCTCAGCTTTCTCTGAGTTGTTCTAGATTGACTTCCATTTCCGAACTCTAAGAATTGTACTGATGTAGCTAATATGTGAACTAAGTTGGTAGTTTTGTTTCCTAGGACGTCTTGTATATCTTTATTGTTTATACATGATGGCTTGTATATAAGTATTACAGTTTCAAATGTTATGCTTATCTAACTCTGCCATCATAAAGCTACAACTAACTTGCAAACATATTTTAACTTCAGCTGAGAGAGAAGCGGTTAACTCTGCAGAAAGAGATGAGAGAAAGCGGTTTCTGAGAGAGAAGGTAAGTCCCCTTTTCTTGGCCAATATAAGGCAACTGAGTTGTGACATCTGAACTATTTAGGTGCATCCTCGCCTTCTCTGAGGATGGATCTTCTGCTTATCTTGTGTTCTCTTGGGTAAAATGTGTTATATTCTTCTGTTGAACCAATTGTTTCTAAGAGAAACTATTTTGCAGAAACGTCGTGAGGAGTTGGAAAGGCTTGAAAAGGAAAAACAAGCAGAGCTGAGGAGCTATAAAGGCTTGATGGTTCATGAAAATATGACATCCAACAAACAAATTGCATCTGCAAACAAGTCATTGCAGGAATTGGAAGAGGACTTTATGTAAGCATGGCATTGTTTATGTGCTGGGCCAGAGGTACCTACCTGCCGCCGCCCCTTGGAGAATATGGTTTATCATTGAGTTCGTGAGTTAGTCCTCACAGTTACTTCCCTTCTCAAGTATAATATGTCGTAAACCTTTTATTTCTATTAGTATTGATAAGAAAAAGAGAAGATGCAAAAATTGAGGGAGGAAAAACTGTTTTATGGGTTAGTGTCTGTTGGGGTGAAATGTCTTTCTTGTCGCTGCATGTTGTACGTGGATCATGATGATGATGATACACAGTAAAACACCACCCTGTATAAGGGGAGATACATTTGTTGTTTTGTCCATCAAATTCACTTGCAAAAGTATTTGATTATGTTTTAACACCCTTGGTTATATAATACACAGCTGCAAGCTTTTTCTTAAATGGTACATATATGGAGATGATCAGTTAAAAGTCTGCATTCCGAGAGAAAAGACAGGAAGTGATGAAACCATTTGATTTTTGCTATGTATTGCGGCATTTTTCTTCTTTTCTTTTCTTTTCTAAAATACGAATTCGATTATGATATTGTGATTTCTATATCATTCTAATGTTTCACGTTTTGAGATTTGAATTTTTCAAGTTTCTGTGCATGCGACAAGTTCATATTCATGTTCATGAGTATAGTTTGATCTAAAGAGTTGGAAGTGCGTAGTAGTGTTAGCAAGTCATGCTTTGTTTGGATCAATGAACTTGATCAGTGTTGTAACACTAGTAAGTAAGTACCACATTGTTGAAGGTAATCAGATAGGTCGTTTGTAACACCTTGTTTTCATTTTAGCCTCCTTAGATGGTGTTATTGTGGGTACTTAAATAGGTCATTCTTAGATATCATCATCATCCGAAACCATAAACTAAACAAACTACCCTCTAATCTCATGCAACACCAAACATGAGTTAATATTAGATTTAAGACACCCCACATAAGTATAGGACAATTTTAAAAAATAAAGAGGTCTAATGTAGTTTCAAGTACCAAACGTGCACTGTTAAGGTATTAGCTATTAGTTCTTTGGAGCTAACCAATTTCCTAATGGGATCCAAAACCAAATCACAATCCGTCAACTGCCTGATTTGGTTGACTTGCCGGATTTGGTTTTTCAGTACAGCTGCATACTTGATTAGTACACTTGCCCGATTCGGTTTTTTGGTACAACTGTATTCAAAATTAAGTAACTGTTGACTTGGCAGAGTAAATTCAAAGACTCACGAATACAGTACATGTGCAGTAAATACATGATGTACTGACGTAAAGAGTGATCATTTAGTATTTACTCTTCCAATCATAAGAAAAGTAAATACGGAGAGATTCACAGTAAATTCCGGTCACGTGTGATCGGGAAACAAATCTAAGTTAATCGCAGAGAATTAGATACTGTCTGCACGTACTTGACTCGTGGGTCCCAGCCGTACGGGTCCAATTCAACCCGGCCCAATTGACCTCGCACATTAAACTTTACTATATAAAGCAAGAGCCGAAACATCAAAAATATCCTCCCCTCTTCCTCCTAAAACCCTAGTCTCTGCTCTCTCAGTCACAACAACAATGGCTTCCCTCAACGAAGAAACCGCCAAGAAAGTTCTTCGCCAGGTTCGGATTCCAATTCAAACCCTAACTCGTTCAATTTTGATTCGGCTTTGTTCGAATTTGTGAGCTCAAGTGTGAAATTGTTATGTGCAGGTTGAGTTCTACTTCAGCGATAGCAATCTCCCCAGAGACGAGTTTCTGAAGAAATCGATAAGCGAAAGCGAGGACGGGATGATCAGCTTGGCGTTGATATGCTCGTTCAGTCGGATGAGAGGTCATCTTGGTTTGGGGGATTTGAAGGCCGACGCTATTCCTGAAGATAGCGTTAAAGCTGTTGCTGAGACTCTGAGGAAATCCACCACTCTCAAGATTTCCGAAGACGGTGCGTTTGTTCTTCGTGGTGCTCTTAAAGTTTGTTTGTTGATCAATGGAATGCGAGTGAAAATAGTTAAAGAAAGAAGCATACTGTGAATTTGTGATTGAATTACTGAGGTTTTGGGTAATTTGTTTGTTTCAGGGGAAAAGGTTGGTAGGGCTACCGAAATCCTGAAGCCCGAGGAGGTTATCGAGCAAGTAGATATTAGGACAGTAGCCACTGCACCGCTTGAGTTTGATGTGAAGCTTGAGGATGTTGAAACATTTTTCGGACAATTCGGCAAGGTACATTTTTGCAGTACATGATTGTTCTTTGGTGATTGTGATTTCTTTACTGTGAGTCTGATTTGCATAGTAGATTTCGTTATTGTGGTTGAAATATGTGGAAGCGATTGAAGGTTGTAAGTGTAGTATTTGTTGTCAAATTGTTTCAGGTTAACAGCGTGAGGCTGCCTCGTCATGTTGCAGATAAAAAGTTGTTCTGTGGGACTGCTTTGGTTGAGTTTTCAACAGAGGAAGATGCCAATAAGATTCTCACCGAAACTTTGAACTATGGAGGTGTTCAGTTGGAACTAAAACCAAAGTAAGTTTCCCTGTATATCACACAGCCTGCAGAAGCTTCTTATTGTTCCATATATCAAATTTGCATAGTGAGATCAAGACAGAACTAAAAACAAGATGTATAGTATTGTTTTGGCCTTATTCATAGGAGAATTTTTTTTGGCATCACATGTGTCTAATTCGGTTGATTGTTGTGATCCTTGTGTGTTGGATATATGTGATTTCTAATGATGAATTTTCTGATACAGGAAGGAATTTGACACTGAAAGAGCAAAAGAGACAGAAGAATATGAGAAGACTCGACCACTCACAAATTCAAATCGCAAGAATAACGCAAAGCCAGAGGAAGAGTAAGTAGATAATTCCATCTCATTTCTGTTTTCTTCTTTCTGATTTTAAAGTGCTTAACTCCACTCTGGATCATTGCAGCTACCCTAAAGGCTTGATTGTTGCATTTACGTTAAAGAGCTCATCAGATAAAGATTCTGCTGAGAAAAACGGTACTCCTGAAGAAACAAAAAAGGAGGCAGGAGATGTTAACGCGGAGGATGGTGAGAAGGATAATAAGGAAAATGTTGATGAGAAAAATAGTTTGGATGGTGAAGAGAAGAAAACTGAAGATGGGGAAAAGCCTTCTGAAGGAGTAAAGGAGGGAGAGAAGGAAGAAAAACTTAATGCTGTAGAAACTTACAAAGATAACATGGATGTTGTTATGCGTGAGGATTTGAAGATCCTATTCGGAAAATTTGGCACTGTAAAGGTATGAGATTTTTTCTATGTGCCATGTTTCACAGTAGTTGCTTATATTCTTTAAGATGGTTAGCTTGGTATGTTAGCACTACTAGTCCTCTTCTTTTTGCATGATTGTTGTAATACACTTGGAATGAAATCAGTATACAAGTGCAGGATTGGGTATTGTAGTAATTTGTTCTGACCTTTTTACCCTTGTTTCTGTTATTTGAAGTACATTGACTTCAAGATTGGAGAAGTATCAGGATTCGTTCGGTTTGAAGAACCCGAAGCAGCTCATAAAGCACGTGCTGCTGCAGTGCTTACTGAGCTAGGAGGTCTTGTTGTGAAAAATTTCATTGCTACTTTGGAACCAGTCAGTGGTAAGGACGCAGCAATCTCCATCTATCTTCTGTTTAGTGGTTATCTGTAAATCTTGCATGACCTGTAGCTTTTCTCTTATTAATGAATGTTGTGTTGCCTGTTATTCTTTCAGGTGAGGCTGAGAAGGAGTACTGGAAGAATTTCCGCGGTAGTCAAGAGAAGTTCCGCGAAAGCAAGGGTGGCAATCGTGGAAGGTTTGTATTATTGTATCTTGTACTGATTGTCTCACCTTTTTGTTTGTGTTCTGCGTTGACGACCACGTCATGTTTTTATGCTTACAGGGGTGGCAAATACCATAGGGGTGGTCACAAACACGGCCGTTCAAGGGATGACAACAATGGAGGTCGCCCAAACAAACACAGGAAGTTTTGAGCTCCATCAATTCAAGCTGCTTCCGGGATCAATTTTGTGCAATACCGGAGTGTAGGCGAAATCAGCGTTTTGATCTCCTAGTGTTCCTAGCTATAAGTTCATTTTTTTGATAAACTGTGAACAATAATATATTCCATTCCCTGTTAGTGTAACTTGAACAAATAATCTAAATCAAGCTTTTGCCCCTTCTCCTTGACTTCTCATGATTTAGTTCATAAATTTGGAAAATGCGAATGTTTAGATATCGTATGATGTATCTCTTAAATTCCTAAGAGCATCTTCAACAAACATGTTAAATGTTTTTGTCAATTTTAAAATTTGACATGAGAGTTGGTAATGTCATTTTTGACTCATTTTTTTTCTATTAAAAGAGTTAAATTTGAAATTTATTTTATTATTTTCATAATATTATATATATACAACTTTTTCTTAGAGGAAGAAGAGTTTTCAATGGGGAAAGAGGAGAGAGAGAAAAAAAAAATGATAAAATAGTGAATGACATTTTCTCTGACTGTGTTAAATTTGACTATAGAAATCATATTGTCATTTTGTGGAATTGACCATTTTGTTGAAGAGTTTGTTGAGTTGTCAAAAATAGCTGTTGAGCTGTCAATTAGGATTTGACTTTTTTGTTAGAGTTGCTCTAATACCTATTCGGTAAAAAGGTAAAAAACTTCATCTGGCAGGTGATGATTTTGTAAGCAGTAAATCTATGAAACGCACAGAGAATCTAACATAACTGTCTCTCATTTGTCCCTCTAATTAATGCATTTCTTTCTCTTTTATTCTGGATTAATCCCTGTAATTAATTTGGAAATATTATCCAAATACATTTAAAGACGAGTGACCCATCTAATTTAAGACGCGGTCAACGTGCTACAGTTCAGAATTTCAAATTCGCTAATTATTGCCCCCTTCAAAAAAACAAAAACGAAGAAAAAAAAAGAAAAAAAAAAAGGAAATTGTCCGTTGAACATTTTAAAAAAATGACGGTAAAGTACGTAAAGGACATCCTAGCTCTCAAAATCTCAGCCGTCCATACCGTAGACCTGCTCGACCTTTAACCTCGTGAGAGGGTTTGAAACTCCAAGAGGGTCCAAAGTCCGCCCCTTTATTTTTGAATAGAGAGAGAGAAATAGCTCCGGACCGTTTCACTCTCTCCACTCTTTTCTATATCTGCACTGCTTTTCCGTGCAGATCTCTCTCTCCCTCTCCATTTTCTGATTCGGATCTTCAAATACGCACCGTTTCGATCGAATAGTCGCCTTTTTCTAATCATTCATGCTCTGCACTTCGCTCCTCGCAGCTCAGTTCGGTCAGTAAGTTAGGGTTTTTGATTTGAATTTTATTTTTGAATTTGATGCCGACGTTTCTTCAATTCAACCGATTAGTGGAGCTTTCGTGGTGTCTGAGCTTAGTATCTGATGGTTGGATGCTCCAAATTCGAATTTGTTCGGTTTTGTGGAGTTTCATTTCTATACGTGATTTGGTCGATATAGATTTGAATTTGAGTTTGATTTGATCCGTTTGTGTTTCATATTTAATGAATTGCGGTTTTGAAGTTTTGATTTTGATCGCCTGCTTGATGCCTGTGGTTAGTTCAAAATTTGTGCGATTGGTGTTTGGGATGTGTTTGTCTGTATGGGTGTGGTGCTTAGCGATTCTTTATGATCTTTGTTGAGTGGTCTACAGATCAATGGTGTAACTTTGATATGATGTCAACCTTGAAACCTTAGTTCAGCTAGGGTTCTTCAATTGTTGACTTGAATCTGATTCTCGTGCTATTATTATTTTGTTATCAAGATTGTGCATAATGTCTCTAAACTTTTGCCATTTATGATGCTTTCTTTCAGCTTGTGGAGTTGATGTGCGAAGGGGTTGGTCCTGCCGTATCCTAGAATGATTGGGAGTAGAAGTAGTGGAGAAAGTCGTCGATTAGGGATTGGGGTATGTAGGTTGAACTGCCTGTTGTTAAACTATGGACGGTGATAAAAATAGTTATACTCCTACTCCAGCAGGGCCTGGTAGTAGCAGTCTACAGAGAACTCGAACTAGTCACGGGTAATTCCTCTCATCAATATTCAATCCTGGTCCTTAGATGTCATCTTCAA
This sequence comes from Fragaria vesca subsp. vesca, assembly GCF_000184155.1. Lineage (NCBI taxonomy): Eukaryota > Viridiplantae > Streptophyta > Magnoliopsida > Rosales > Rosaceae > Fragaria > Fragaria vesca. Next base: position 21,986,087 of record NC_020492.1, on the reverse strand, counting down.
TTCTTTGCTTTCATGTGGAAATTTCTACGTACATGCAGCTGTTGGAAATTATTGTCGACTTTAGATCAGATTGCTCTAGTATAAAAGGGATAAACTATCATAGCTCTGTGAACACCAAACTCTAAACATTATTGAAATATTTTCTTGGATGTCTTAGTATAGTGCCAATGCAGAAAATCAGTTTTAGTAATTACTTGATCTTCTAACGTTATCTAACATCTCTGTAGGAGGTCTAGTGGGCCTACAAGGCGTTCAACGAAAGGGCAATGGACTCCTGAAGAGGTAAATTTGTTTTTAAGAAGAAAATGGCAGACCTGTATGCTTATAGTTTTACTTGGTTGTATGTAGTATCCCATGCTAAGACCATCTGATGATTTTGCCCTTGTAGTAACTTTATTTTAGAAGAATGGTTACTTTTCTATAGCTGCTTCGTTTAGTGTATTGCTGCTTTGTTGTGCATATGACCAATTTCTTATGTATCAGGATGAAATCTTGCGTAGGGCAGTTCAGAGTTTTAAAGGAAAGAATTGGAAGAAAATAGGTATCAGTTTCTCTACTGCACTTTTCCCGGCTCTCTCTCTATTAAACATAACCAAACATTCGGACCCTAAGTAGTGCTACTTCTTACTTTCACTATGCCATGTATGTACTTTGGATATTGTTTAATTGTCAATCTTGCTATTTGTAGCGGAGTGTTTCAAGGACCGGACTGATGTGCAATGCCTGCATAGGTGGCAGAAAGTTTTGAATCCTGAATTGGTCAAGGGTCCATGGTCTAAAGAGGTTCGTGATACACACTAGTTGCATCTTCTTTCTGTGTGTCAATTTCCTCTTTGCATTTCTGTTGGGATTGTTCGAACGAAATGAATTGTTATCTTTCGATACTTGAGTTTTCCCTTACAAGTTGTTTATGCAAAATGAATAGGAGGATGAAATCATTGTTGAATTAGTAGAAAAGTATGGCCCAAAAAAGTGGTCAACTATTGCACAGCATTTACCTGGACGTATTGGTAAGCAATGCAGGGAAAGGTATGTTTATAGAGTCTCTAGTCGATATTATCATTTGATACAATCTTCTTTGTCTTTAAAGACAACCAGGATCAGGTTCTCCATGTTAACCCTTAGTGGAGTAGCTATTGTAATGAGTACTCTTTGATTATTTATAGTAATTCGTTGTTTACCTTAGGTGGCATAATCATCTTAATCCTGGCATAAACAAAGAAGCATGGACACAGGAGGAGGAGTTGGCTCTAATTCGTGCTCATCAAATTTATGGGAACAAATGGGCAGAGCTAACAAAATTCTTGCCTGGAAGGTATGCCCTATCAGCATTTTAAGAGCAAAGAGTCAGATTTCTACATAAAGTTTGAAATCATTTAATGTCTCCTTTTCTAGGATTGGAGTGTTCACTTTCTTACTTAACTAGTGTATGAGAACAGGATGTTCTTAAATTCTTATATCATGCTGCAATGGCAATCACTCTAATATGTTAGTGTTTGCATGGTTAACAGGACAGACAATGCTATAAAGAATCACTGGAACAGTTCTGTGAAAAAGAAGTTGGATTCTTACTTGAAGTCGGGTTTGCTACCAGACTTTGAAGGAACACCTCATGTTGGACATCAAAACCAACCCATAATCGCATCTTGTTCGAGAGTGCAGAATAGTGGAGATGATAGTGCTCCCAGAGGTGCTGAAGGAGAAGAAAAATCAGAATGCAGTCAAGATTCAACTGTTGCTGGTGGCTTTCAGTCTGCAACTGAAATGGTCAATGTGGTATTAAATACTAGAGATCGGTCACATATCCGTGAAGTGTCCCGATTAGGAAATGACCCAAGCTCCAGTCCAGCGTCCTGTTCAGAACCATATTTCCCGTCTATGGGGGATGCCACTTTTGCCATCCCAGAAATACCTCCTGAACTTGTTAGCTCTTCCAAATTTATAGAGCAAACTTTTGCACATGATGCTGGAGAGTTGATGAGTGGGGATTTCCAGTTTAATATGCAGGAGTTAACTAATATTTCATCACTAGAATCAGGGCAGGAGGCATCCGGGATGCATACCCATTGTATGAGTTCTAATGAGATACATGATGTGGTCAACTTTCCATTTCAAAATGCTAGTGCATTTCCTGCTTCTACTTCCATGGAAAATATGGTGGATGGTTCGATTAAATCAGAGAGGATGTTGATATCCGACGATGAATGTTGCAGGGCTTTGTTTTCTGAGGCAATTAATCAGGGATATTATTTCTCCAGAGAATTTACAAATGGGTCAAGCATGGTTGATTTGATTACATGCACAGAGTCATTTTTACAATCATCATCAAACCTCCAGTTGTCTGAAACCGGTAGATCTTCTCAACCTTATTGTGCTTTGAACTTGGATTTAGTTGGAACTCCATGCTCTCAACCAGTTTCTGCTCATGAGGGTCCACTGATATTTGCTGGAGAGCCTAATCATTTATTCAGAGTCCAAGTACAGGAGTATGTCACAAGTTCAGAGGATGCATTTGTCCACACTAATGACACAGCCAGATCTCCCAGCACTGTTGGTGGAAATAAGACTTTTATGCAAGAGCAATCTCATCTGGTTGAGGATCCTTTAGATTTAGTCCCTGTAAATACATTTGATTCTGGATTGGATACGCAAACTTCTCCAGCTGTGGATGTGAGATCAGATGTGCACACAGAGCAGCAGGATGACAGAGCTTTATGTTATGAGCCTCCTCGTTTTCCAAGTTTGGATATTCCATTTTTAAGTTGTGATCTTGTACAATCAGGAAATGACATGCAACAAGAATATAGTCCCCTTGGAATTCGTCAGCTGATGATGTCCTCTATGAATTGCCTCACTCCATTTAGGTTATGGGATTCACCATCTCGCGATGGTAGCCCTGATGCTGTTCTGAAAAGTGCTGCTAAAACATTTACAGGCACACCATCCATTTTGAAGAAACGGCACCGGGACCTGTTGTCTCCATTGTCGCCATTGTCAGATAGAAGGATTGATAAAAAGCTTGGGACTGATGTGACCTCCAGTTTGGCCAGAGATTTTTCACGTTTAGAGGTAATGTTTGAAGCCAGTGAAACACAGGAGGCACCATCACATTCTCCATCTTCAAATCAGCCGAGGGACTCTGATGGGCATGAAGAAGCTAAAGAGAATATGGATACCTGTGAAACCAGAATAGAAGAAGGGGTTGATACTGATGAAATAGCACAGAAAAATTTTGATGACAGTGAATCCCCAGAAAAGAGGAAGCAAGGAAATGCTGATGTTGATACCTGTGAAACCAGAATAGAAGAAGGGGTTGATACTGATGAAATAGCACAGAAAATTTTTGATGACAGTGAATCCTCAGAAAAGAGGAAGCAAGGAAATGATGTTGATGCTAACACTAATGCTGTCCCCTCTTCTCAGGATGTGAGTTTCTTCTTTTCATGTATCGCTTTGCTGAGTCGGGAAACTCCTGAGTTTATTGCCAGTGATTGTTTCCAGAATATGCATGTTAATAGCCAATCACTTTATGTAGGTGATGTTTATTTTTCATTTGTGGTTCTCTTTTCTTTTCCAGGTGCAACAGTCTTCTGGAGTTCTTACAGAACATAACACAAATGATCTGCTATTATATTCTCCTGATCAAGCTGGATGCAAAGCTGAAAAAGCCTTGAGCTTGAGTGCTAAAACTCCAAAAGTTCAGCGTTCTAAATCTTTTTCTGCCAAACAAGGTGCCTCTGTTATTACCCCAACTATAACAGTGAAGAAGCGAGAAAGTTATTTGGTTGCACAGACATGTACACAATCTGATTCGTTGTCAGCCCCTCTGGAAACATGTACCAATAATGCTGGGAATGTTGCTTGTACAGAGACCATGTAAGAGTCAATGTTTGCCACTATATCTGCTCAAATTGTAGTCTGTGGGAAAGGCTTTATCTGCATGTTTAAAAAATGAAAGCCAGTATTGTTTTAGTGCTAGAATTACTTCCAATATCTGACGGGTTGCTTTGATGCTGTGTGTTTGTCTAGGTTTGGTATTACACCACTAAAAAGAAGTATTGATTCTCCTTCAGCATGGAAATCCCCTTCAGCATGGAAATCTCCTTCAGCATGGAAATCCCCCTGGTTTATCAACTCATTCCTTCCTGGTCCAAGGGTTGATACAGAAATATCAATTGAGGTATCACAATTGTGGCAGACAATTATCTCCTCACTCGATGTTTGGTGTATGTTTTATTAATATGTGATATTTCTCTGCAGGATATAGGATTTTTCATGAGCCCAGGAGATAGAAGTTATGATGCCATAGGGTTGATGAAACAGATAAGCGAGCATACTGCTTCTGCATATGCTAATGCCCAGGAAGTTTTGGGAAATGATACTCCTGAATCATTGTTGAAGCAAAGACGGAAAGACCATGACATTATGGACTTGGATAATGATCTTGCACCACCAGATCAGCCGGGAAGTAGTTCCCTTTCCGCTCCAAATGTTATGGTATGATTATTTGCAACTTGAACCTGTATAATTTGTCTCTAGTACTTCCGGAATGCTGCAATGCGTGCTAATCTGTATGGCAATCTATGCAGGTGGAGCGTCGCACCCTGGACTTTAGCGAGTGTGGAACACCCAGTAAGGGAAAGGAAAGCGGAAAATTTTCGAATACTAAAACCTTCTCAAGTCCATCGAGCTATTTGTTGAAGGGATGCAGATAATGAGTTCTTTGAAGCCAAGGCTTGAAGTTGTTCTAGTTACCATGTATGATGTATGTAAGTTTTGTTCATTGTTTATTGTTCATACAGCTGCCGAACCCAATTAAATTGATTTACTCAAAAGAAATTTGTTCATGCACTACAATAACAGAGAGCTCATAACTCGTTCAGTCTGCAATTGCCCCATTGACAAATGGTATACTCATCTGCTTGAGAACACCAGACCTGTTATTTTCAAGAAAATATGGTGAAAATAAATCCTTACATTTTTAAGAAAATATGGTGAAAATAAGAAACAGGACTACAGGAGGATGTGAATACGATTGAAGAAATGTTTCGTGAAATATTTTAGCGAAGAGATAACGATATGCATTTTTAACCAAAGTCCGTCTGCTATAGTAGTGCACGAAAGCGCCTCCAAGAGCAACTCCAATACAGGTAGGGAGAGCCAGAGAAGAGTCCAGCTTTGTTCCCGTGTATTTTGGGAGGAAGCTGTTCCGACAGACATATAAAGACAGTATGCAACGGAAGACAACAGATGTAACCGATGTATTTGAACATATAAAATCTTCAAACCACATTTGAACTTGTATCAGAAACGTTTTAAAACAATTCATAAAATCCTGAGTAAGAACCCTATGGTATGCTGCGTCTCTACCATGTCCCTCACTACTTGCTCCCCGAATCATCAAACCTCATCTGATCAGGTAACAATTATTATAAAAAACAATCCAAAGGGACTTATATTGAAGTTGCGTACAAGAAAACATTGCCTTCAAAATGTTATTAGGCAAGTCGAGTAACGGCTGCATGTATTGCTTCTGTAAGATGAGGGACTGTCCTAGAACTCAGACCAGCCATGCTAATCCTCCTGAAAATTAATGCGAAATAAGAGACAATTCAGCAACACTGTCGCTTGTGGAATCTTTTTCCATTTATGATTCAGTCATGATTAGTTTAGGTTTAGGGTTAACAGACAGGTGGTTTCACTCGGTGTAAAACTAATCAGAAAATGGGAAAAGGTGGTTACCCATCGGATGTCATGTATATATGGTACTCCTTGGTCATAAAAGCAACTTGCTCTGGGTTCAATCCTGTAAAAGTGAACATTCCTATCTGCTTGATGATGTGACTCCAGTCACCAGGAGTGCCTACACAATAGAAAGGTGAATAAGGCAACCGCACCAATTCCCAGGATAGTGAGAACTGAGAACATTTGATTTGAGATTCAAAATACTGCAGGTTGGATCATCTTCAACTATCTATGGAGCAAATACTGTCATCCATATAAACGGTAAGATATACTCACCCTTGGCACGCAAGGAGTCAAACAGTTGATGTCGCATGCTGATAATACGGTCAGCCATTGCCTTCAATTCAATTGTCCATTCATTGAACAGGTCCCTAAGAAAATACAAGTGACATGGTAAATCCACACTATTATTCAACAGATAAGGAGAGGAAGAGGGGAGATATAAATTGATCACTTGGTAAATCCACACTAAAGGGATATAGTCAAAAGTTGAAAATTACTTATCCTTGAGAATGGTAGCTACAATGGATGCACCATGAATGGGTGGGTTTGAATACATGGGCCTGATCACAAGCTTCAGCTGACTCTCAACCTTGGCTGCAACCCCTGATGTCTTCAAAACCTAAAAGTTTAAGTGCAACAGCCAATCAGGAGACAGCACAAGATATATGCCGGCAGTATCTCAGGATAGAACAACATGCACAATTGACAATCACTTCTATTTGTAGCAATCTCTGAATACTAATGGGACAGTTTTTTTCTTTCTTGTTTCATTCTACAATGTAATAACATAAATAATAAGCTCCAAGGTTAAGTAACAAGTCTTACGATGCTAAGGGCACCAACACGTTCCCCATACAGACCCATGTTTTTAGCATAACTTTGAGCTACCAGCAACTCCCCACCATCAGCAGCAAACCTACGAACAGACTGTGCATCCGCGTCCAAACTTCCACTAGCAAAACCCTACAGGGAGGTGTACAAAGTGTGATGAGAAAGCAAGAAACAAAGAGAGGACAAAGAAACTATTGTTTAGAGGAATTGGATCTTTATAAACAACATACCTGATAAGCACTGTCAAAGAATGGTAATAAAGCTCTTGATCTCATAAGCTGTCTGATCTGCTCCCACTGCTCAAGGGTAGGATCAACCCCAGTGGGGTTATGAGCACATGCATGAAGAAGTACAACTGCTCCAGCTGGGGCAGCACCAAGGTCTTCTAAGAGGCCTGTTAACCACAGCAAAGAAATAACAGAACACGATTAAGACTAGACTTGGTTGGACTTGCAACAAGGCCTGCAGCCAGTTTCCCATGAGGAAAGAATCATGAACACTACAACAGACAAGGGTGAAAGATATGATACAGAAAATACGAAACAATTAACTAGTCCTTTTCTCAACCTTGGAAATTGAGGCCACGTGTTGCTGGATCATAATACCGGTAAGTTTTCACAGATAACCCTGCTAGAGTGAAAACTTTTATGTGGTTCCCCCATGTTGGTGTGGGTATATATATGGTGCGCTGTAGTAGAATGGATAAGGTCAAGTTCACTAAATCATAAACTTATGAGTAATAAGTACAAGGTGATGCAACAATTAAACTACTTACTTCATGGTAATGCCTTGCCAAAAATTCACCTCCAACCCTCAACGACCCAGTTCCTGACAGACACTGGACAGTGGTGACCCGGTTCTCATTGACAGCAGGGCTGCATCCAGAAAGTAATATGCATGAAACCAACTAAAACAAGTTAAAAAAACGAAATTAGATACAATTAGGCATTAGTTCGTCAATACCAGTCAGCGCCAAGAATCAGCCTAGCACTCAATTTATTGAACTCGGCCAGTCCAACAATAGGAAGATATTCCTTAACTCGTGACCTGGACATTTCAACAAGTTGTTTAAAAGTAAGCGTACATACTTTAATGACAAGAATGCTACCTCCTCTAATTAATGACAGATTATTCTAATCACATTAACATAACTTACATGTCATTAACAAGCTTCTGTTCAGCTTTTCTCACTACATTCAAAACGAGTGGCTTTCCCTCCTATAATTTACAAAGATAGTTACAAAATATTACAAAATGTGAGAAATTAACACATATCAGCACAATACAATAGAAAATACAAACTACTGTGAGCAAATCTTAACAAGAGTAACTAGATTCAGCAGACTCACCTCAGTTCGATAAGCACCAACTCCCAAATTGACCTTATTAGGGCTCTGATCCTTGTTATACGCAACCGTCACCTGTTTATTTTATTCAAATCAAAACAAAACTCACATCACAATCAAGTACTAGCTATATCTCTACGCGAATCTCAAAGCTCAGTTGCGTGAAGAAGACATGCGTATCACGATCAACACCAAATCAAACACGGTAAATAATCCGATCCGCAGTAAAAAGCTCTATACTAAAGTGATTCAACTCCATCAACACAGCATCTCATAACCAAAATGAGAGCGATCAGCTAAATCACAACAGATACAACAAGATTAACCGAAATCTCAAAGCGAGAGAGAGAGAGAGAGGAGT
>NC_020492.1:21949370-21977781 GCF_000184155.1 Fragaria vesca subsp. vesca | reverse complement strand
GAGAGAGAGAGAGAGGAGTGTAGTTACCCCAAGGATGGGATCCTCAGGACCTTGAACGACGTGAGCGAACACCGAATCGGCACGCGCGGCGGTTGGGGAAGCGGAGATGGAGTCCATCGGAGACGATGATTCTTCAGCGGCGAGGTGACGTACGAGAGCGTTCAGCCTGCGATCACTAGCAGAAGAAGAAGAAGAAAGAGTAGAACTGTGGGCGTCGACGTTGGGTTTTGACGTTGGGTTCATTTTTGTAGACGGTTTTATTCGTACACCCGGTTTAAATTGTACGCCTTTTTCTGGAGCACTATTTATATGGAAAGTCTCGGTACTTGCTTACATGTCAAGTTATGGAGGTGACGCGTGGGTTTCGTATGCTTTTTCCTCAAGTCGTTTTGTCGTTTTCTGTGTGTATCTGCGGGGTTTTTTATTTTCTCGAGGGGAGGAGATACCCACCGTCGGATTTTTTCTGGGAGGTTTTCTTGCGGCCGTTGGATTGGTGTTTGTTATCCGCTGACGTAACAGACTCGTAGTCAGGGATGTTATCTATATTTGGAAGGGCACATGGTTCGAGGTTGGAGTGTGGGCCGCTCTCTTTCAAACTCACGTTACTTGGGCTTCTGGGCTCGTTGGGGTGTGGGCTGCGGTCCTGGTTAGACTCTGGAATATGTTACTTGGGCTTCACGAGCCCATATGATACACGACAATTTACCGCTTCTCAAGGCCTGAGAGTTCTTGCTGCATTTCTGATTGAACCACCAAATTCATAGTGGTCTAGTGTCTGGTAACATACAGAGGTTTACAATTTTCATAAGTAGTTAAAGTTCTACTTTACGGATTGAAATGGAGCATTTTGCATACCATACAGAAGAGGATGTGATTGAGCCATTTGAGGTGTATATCAGCAATGCTGTGACCTATTTATACACCCATGGTAACAGCTGCATGTATTGCATCTGCAAGACAAGGAACTGTCTTCGGACCTAGACCTGCCATGTTGATCCTCCTGCAAAGAACAGTAGGAGATTAAAGTTCCTGTCTGGGATATAAAGACTATTTTCTCTTGTCATGTCATGTTGTCCAGATTGTGAATCGGGACGATTAGTCCTAATCCACTGTTTTGACAGCATGTCATGTCAGCATGGATCAATTAGGGAATGTTACCCATCAGATGGCATGTAGATATGGTACTCTTTATTCATGAAGGCGACTTGTTCAGAGTTCAAGCCTGAGAAAGTAAACAATCCACCATGCCTGATAATGTGCCCCCAGTCCCCAGGAGTACCTGCCAGGCAATAGAAGACAGGTTGACAAACATAAGACTAGAATCAACCAAAATGAAAGGCAATGCATAAGTGGCTGATCAAAGGTTCAAAGTTGAAACTACAATTAGGGACTCAAGAATCTGTTGTTCTGTTACTACTGAGTCAAAACATCGTAGTATAGATGGGCAAACAACAGCTTGTGAGCTTGGGTAAAATAGAACCCTAAAAAGAATTCTTCAAAATCAGGCTTGTCATGTCAACTGCTCAGTAGACCTCAACATTTGACACCAAAACTCAAAATGCAGAGACCATCAGCTTTAGAGTTTAGATTCTGTACATCTACTCATTATAATCCAGACATGTCAACACAAAGAACATATAAAATAGTATTTTCATGTTTTCACGTTGCACTCATCCTTCTATGAAAAGCCTCCAAAAAGAGAGAATATTGCCTCTATCACGAAGAGCATCAAATAGTTGTCGGCGCGTGCTAATAAGGCGGTCAGTCATTGCCTTCACTTCAATACTCCATTCCTCATACATATCCCTGCAAATAAAACACACACAAGCTTGAAAGACCTAAGAGAAAGGTCTACACAGCTATCTACTATTCTACTTGGAATGTATCTCAAGTTAAAATTTAGCCTGGCAAAAAAAAAAAAAAAAAAACATATTGATACCCTCACCAGATACTTCTTTTCATCAGTGTGCAGCCAATATTAATATATAGTTGTTTTTTGCATGCTAATGTATGTCAGTTGTTCATAGAGCTACTTGTTAAGTCTAATTCATGGAAACCACTACTATCCAGAGAAGTATATGTATAATGGTGCCTACCAAAGTAACATATAATCGCAAGCATTGACATGAAGCAATTGTTACAAGCTACATATCGGTAGTTCTGCCATAAAAAGTTTCCATTTAATCTACTGCTGGTGGTCTTGTTAACTGCATATGTGAAAAGAACTTGTTGGACAAAGATATCCAATGTTCCTGCTTAAAATGTTTTCCGTGGAATACAAGGGTAGACACAAAATCATGATTTCTACCTATCCTTTAAGATAGTGGCCGCTATGGATGCCCCATGAATGGGTGGGCTAGAATACATGGGCCGGATCAGAAGTTTCAGCTGGCTTTCAACATGGCTAGCCACTTCTGCTGTCTTGCAAACCTATTAAACGAAAAAGCATTGTAAAGGTTCAAATGAAAGATATCCATGGAAGTAAATACGTGCAGAACTTAGAAGAAGGAACGAGTAAATGGTGCTAGGAAACACAATAGCTGTTGCTTTTGCTTACGTTGTTTTAGGTATTTAATGCTAGGAAAAGTTGGTTTCTTACAATGCTGAGGGCACCAACACGTTCTCCATAAAGTCCCATAATCTTAGAATATGACTGAGCTACAAGGCACTCACCACCATCAGTAACAAACAGGCGAATAGCTTGGGCATCCTCATCCAGATTTCCGCTGACAAGACCCTGCATAGAACTCATGTTATGAATTTATCAAGATAAGGAGGCTTTGATCACAAGAAACAAGAGAAGGAGACTTGCACCAGGTTCTGAGGTACAAGCTCCCACAAACTCTAACACTTGGAGGGTTACCTGATAAGCAGTGTCAAAGAAAGGAAACAACCCTTTTGCTCTAATCAACTGCCTAATCTGCTCCCACTGTGGAAGAGTTGGATCAACACCTGTAGGGTTATGTGCACATGCTTGGAGAAGCACAATAGCTCCTGATGGAGCAGACAAAAGATCTTCTAACATTCCTGTCATTAATCAAACATGAAATTACAAGTTGTGAATAGAAGATTAAACAGACCTATAAGAAAGGGAAAAGATTTGCAAACCATAACAATCGCATTCACATTGCATAGTTAAACAATCTCATACAGGAACAAAAGATTAAGTAGCTATTGGAAACTACCCAACCTTGGAAGTCCAGACCACATGTTCCTGGGTCATAGTAGCGGTAAGTCTTGATAGCTAGCCCGGCTGCAGAGAAGAAAACTGGGTGGGCTGTATATGTTGGCTGGGACATGTAGACTGTATGCTGCTGAGCAAGGCACACAGTAAGGCCAAGTGACACTCATCCATGAGCACATATACTTTTACATATAAAAGCCAAGTTCTTTACATGGTGGTAATGGTTTGCTAGAAACTCAGCTCCAATCCTCAGCGATCCACTACCAGACAAGCACTGGACAGTAGTCACTCTATTCTCCTTAATAGCAGGGCTAAATTTCCGAGAAAAATGAAATATGCAATCAAAAGAAGCACATGTGCATGAAAAGAAATATAAAAGAAAACTCCAAAAACAAGTATAACAACAACATCAGCAAGATAATGCATCAAAGATATGTTGCTCAAACCACTAAATACCTGTCGGCACCCAAAATGAGCTTAGCACTCAATCTATTAAACTCTGCAATTCCAGTAATAGGAAGATACTCCTTGGAAGTGGACCTGAAATTCATCGAAAATCATGAAAACTCATGTGCAATCACAGCTTGAAGCAAACATACAAGTGCAACAACAATGATCACATCCACCTTACATGTCATCAACTAGTAACCGCTCCACTCGTCTAACTACATTCAATTGAAAAGGCTGCCCATCCTGTGGTTGCGTAAAACTTGATAAGAATGACATTCATCTCAAACAGTAATATAGAACACAACAACAGTTACCCACCTCAGTTCTATAAACACCAATGCCTAAATTCAGCTTGAGTGGACTTGGGTCTTTGCTGAAAGCAACCATCATCTGTTAAACAAAAGTAGCTAGCCTAACTGAGAAGAAATCAAAGTTGAAGCAAGTGTATTAACGAGTGCAGTTGCAGCTTACCGCATAAATTGGGACTTCAGGAACATGAGGAATGTGTGCGAATACAGAATCGCCGTCTTGTGGCTCCGGAGACTCCATAAGTGGCAGTTTTGAGTTCGGAGAAGCTTTGTCTTTCAGTTGGTTTTCACCGGCAAGTCTCTCGGTGTCGCAGAAGTTTGGCACGCTCAACCTTAAATAAACGGAAAAAAAAAAAACCTTAAATAAACGACATTGTCGTTTCTAATGTCGTTTCTAAACCAGCTCGTGTGTATTTATTTCCTCATTAGCATATTTCGATTAACAAGAGACAAGATAATCTAGTTTGCTGACTTTGCTCATTCCATGTAAACTATAATCGGAAGAAAACCGTTTGTAACGTATACAAATGATTAGCGTCTCATTTTCAAATTACAGAATAAAGAGTAATACAATAATTACATATTAAAGTCTGACATTATCCTAATATGCATTATAAGGAAATTACTACTTCCCTAATAGTCCCACTCATGATCTAACCCATGTGAATTATTATGAATTAAAAAAAAATTCGTAAAAAAAATCGTCTTACCGGAGATAAACTGTCATTTTTTATTGATAAATATCTAAACACGTGATCATAACAATTTGTACTAACATACTATCTGATCATCTCACTTAATCTTCTATTACTATTAGTTTCAGTATTAAGTTTCCTCCAAAATCTCAACTTTAATCGTAACATTTTGTTTTAGTAAACATCTATTTCATTATCTATTTTTAAGTTTTCACATGACAATGAAAATACTTGATACTCATCTTAATCCTTTATTTCACAACATGTTTATGCATTTTTCCTGCCTTTTTCCGGTCAAATGATTGTGATAGCAAGTAAAATGAGACTCGAAGCATCATCATATTATATTTTTTTTTTTGACAGAGCATCATCATACTTTTTGAATGCACTGAATATTATATTTTTGTTATTTTTAAACAAATTCTGATAACTAAACTCTCTGGGTCCTTGTGGACATTCTTCTTCATCTAAGCCCAGCCCAAATACGATCCGAAATCCCCAGCCCAAATACGATTCATCGAAAAAGCATAAGCAGTTGTGTGTGGTAAACTGTGACATTGAACTGGATAGTGTTGTGGTGTTATCACAACACTCTGGGTTGTTAGAGCAACTCCAAAAGCTTCCTCATATGCTTCCTCATATTTTTGGTTTTCTCAATTTTGGAGAAGATTTTGGTTGTTTTGCTCTAACAGATTCCTTAAAAGTTTCTTCAAAATGGGGAATGTGATGAGAGAGAAAACCAAATTCCTCATATTTACAGCAAACTCCTAAATTTTAGGAAAGGATTTGGGGTTGGATCATAAAATGGGAAATCTGTTGGAGTTTGAGAAAAAAAAATTGATTAAATCATCGGCTTTTGTTTCCCCATTATAGAGAAATTATGAAAAAGCTGTTGGAGATGCTTTTATAAGCTTGTGTTTTTTTGTATCAATAATTGAGAAGGTTTTGCGAAGAGTGATGGAAGAGATAGCAAAGCTTGGTTCCAAGATTGGTAACTTCGAGTGCAGTGAATGTGATCTTGTGATTTGTGTTGGTGTTTGGGAGTTTCACATCAAGTTTCTATCTCATGGTAACAATGAGGCATGAGAAGTGGGAAGTCTTTGTAGTGTTTCCAAATTTCTTTTCAATCACTTCCTGCAAGGTCTAGGAAACTCTAGCAATTAATGTAAAGACATCAAGTCCAGTTCGACAACAAACCTCTAAAGACTGGGTTTCTGTATATAATTGCTGACAACACCAATAGGTTAAATGTTACATCAGAGGTAAGAGTTGTATTTGTAGCATGTTGAAGACTTGATGAGTTAGGAAGATCAAATTAGTAGTTGTCTACTAATGTTCTAACCAAGTGTGACTCTTCTATGAAATCGCATTCTGAAAAATCTGTTAATACGTGAGAAGAAGCTTAGCCGTGGCGGATATTCATATTGATCTGATCTTGGCAAGGCTTCATAATTTCTGAAGCCATTTCTCGACATATTGAGTAGAGAAGCTGGGCTTGGTATCACCAGAAATGAATAATATCTAAACTCAGTTACATGGTCAGAATAGTTGCAGTGAGTCAGTGGCTCGGTACCAATAGCCCAAAGAATGATTGCTAAAACTGTGCATTTGATCTGCAAAATGGGGAACTGCAAGCATTAGTGTAATGAACTTTCTTGATCTCAGTTCAGACCAAACTTCAAAATTAGAAAAGCACCTGCGGTACCAAAATTAGAATCGCAATGAGACGACACATGTACAGATGAAATATCATGAAGTTCTTGAACTTGGTGTCCTTTATGTACTCTGCAAGTTTCTGTTGCAAGAGCGCACCAATACGAAATCAGAGTTGAACTCTTGTAGTGAATGTGATCAGAGTTAAGTAGTCTATGGCTCTATGCTATGTCGGACTATAAACTCACAAGATTTCAACAAATGTTACAATTAGAAGAAAGAATACGTACCTCTGCCCAGTTCATCTTGTAGAAAATTGCTACAACCCCTGCAACTTCAATGCAAAGAAGAGAGAAGATCGAAACTATGTACTGATTAAAACTGGTCAAGGATAACCAAACGGAATTTTCAAATTTTACTATCAGAAACTAAGTTGTGGTAAGCTGATCGATTCTTGAAAAAGGATACTATGAGAAGAAGAGTAGAATCAGTGATGCAATGAGCAACCAGATAACTGAAAAGTGTGCTGAAACAGACGGCAATCCCCGCACCTAAACATGCATAGATAAACCTGTCAAGCAGAACGAAGCAATGAAAATCGATTTCGAAGTACGCCAAGCAATGAGCAACCATATCGCTTTCCCTCTTCTTTTCATGAAGATTGAAGAAAGTATAGACAAAGCATTAGAGTAAAGAACTCAGTGAGATAAAGAAAGAGTCGAGTATTATACCATGGTTTAAGTACCATTGGGACTGGAGGGAGCTCAGTAACTCCATCCTGCCACTTCTTGAGCAGCCAGAGAGTGTAGATGATCACCCCCACAGCAAAGATATTGACAAAGAAGTTCAAAGCTCTCATTGAGTTGTGCAAGCAACATCTTGCACAGTTTACCATTCTACAAATGAGCAGTGAGTTATAGTGATGCTCCTTTATCCAATCTTCCAGGGCTTCCACATTATATGCCTAGTGATTCAATAATTCCAGTCTTGATCAGTTTCGAATTGTAGCCATGAAGATCAATGCGTATAAAAGAAGTTGCTGGGTCAGAAATGGGGGTTGGTGACTGGTGGAGGTTGAAAACATGTGGTTTTTGATCTCTATGGATTTTTTGTGAGCTAGACATGATGGATTGAGATATGGTAGGAGAACTATCCCATTTGATTTGACCATAGCTTTTGGTAAAATCCACGTACATCATCATGTGAGCTCCTTTGTGAAAGGTTATGCGGGATTTTGTTGAATGTTAGTTTGCAGGCGTGTATGTGTGTACTAATTCAAGTCGAAGCCACACCTACCAATCTACCATTCAAGCATGTGAATGAACAAGACAGACTTCGACTTCACGAATCCTTGTTAACTATTTGTTTCCCCCCAAGGAATTCGAATTGCGCCAATATGAAACACATTCGTAAAACTAAAACAATCTGCTGCACAATTCATATGAACCCTACTTAAGCTCATCAATTAGATTCATTCTTCTAGTTTGGTACTTGGTCTAGGTAGGTAGACGTCTCGATCAATGGAAATGACAAGCAAATAGATGTCCGCCAATAAGTTTGAGCAGGTTACGTACTAAATCAAACAGAAGACCTCAAGTGAAACACTAAATGCACAAATCCATAAAACAAACTAGTAGTTACTAGTTCCTTTCTTGATGCATCAGAAATTTGGAATCCTAACCGGTCATAAGTCATTGTCCCTCTCAGATGAATTATATGAAGATACTAATCATGTCTTGGATAGCATTGTATGTTGATTATGCTCACGAGGGTCAAAATTGGTTTTCAGATGGCCCATTCCATTTTGTATGGAGAGAGCATTCAAAGAATTTAGAAATCTGAAACAAAAAATGTACCAACACATGCCAGAATGTAAATTGTAAATGTGTGTGTTGGCAGATCTTA
Organism: Fragaria vesca subsp. vesca; assembly: GCF_000184155.1. NCBI lineage: Eukaryota > Viridiplantae > Streptophyta > Magnoliopsida > Rosales > Rosaceae > Fragaria > Fragaria vesca. The sequence continues at coordinate 21,969,586 of NC_020492.1, read as the reverse complement.
GTTCATAAACGCATAACAGGTGGTAAATTACATATCACGATTAAGAGCTAACCATATCCACTAAATCAAAAGGACAGGTAGATGAAGCATGGCAGATTCGGAAGAAACAAGAAAATTCTCCAATTATCATAAAAAGATTCTAAATGAGCAAAAATGGCAGGAGAAAAGTAGTACAAAAATTAATAGACGACTCAATCCAGCTTTATCCTGTCCAGGTCATTGATTGCCGCTTCAAGCTGCAACCAGAAGAAAATAAGGAAAGAACAAGTTAAAAAAGGAATAAAGTTGAAGGGGAGTTATTATTAACAAACCTATAATGTTAATCTACACCTAAAATAATGGTATCATCTTTCTGCAAGGTGAGTGTACTTTGACATTGTGAGTGCTAAAAACAATATAGCCAAACAGGATAGAAAAACACTGAATTGTGCATACCTTCACAATCTGACGCAAGAAGTAATCCCCATATCTTTTTGGTGGTTTTGAGTCAGTAACGTAAACCCAATCCTGCACCAAAATGATTTAGAGCCATTTTCCCCATACACTCAATATATACAACTCATTGCAATATACATTCCTAGAGATAAGCCGAACAACTTAATTGGTAATCTCATCTGATGGAGATTTCTAATACGGAGACAGCAATAAATAAAGGACTCTACTGATAACACTGTTCCAGATCCTCAGAGGCTGTTGAGTAATAATCATCTACCGAAAAAAAAAAATATCACATGAGCCAAGTGCCCAGGGGTCCCTCTAGTTTCCAGAAATCTACAGGATTGTCTATATATATGCCCAAGGACATGCAGACCAACGCCTAACCATAATTTTCAATCAACAAGATGAGAGAACATAGAAGAAATTTAACATACATCATCCATATAGAAATCCACATCAGCATTGGAAATGGTCTTTCCATCAGTGTCAACTGAATGTGTCTTGTGTTTGTATGTTAGCAAGATAGTCCTGTACAGCAGTAAAAAAATCACATTATTATAACAGCACAGTACATTCAGATAAGACAGCTACAAGAAAATCCTGATCAAGCACCACCTCAACTTAGATTCATCCACTTCCATGTACTTGGCAAGGTTCCCAAGAGAGATGGAAGAATAGACTTTCAAGAAAGTCCGAACACCTGACAATAACTGTTGCTGCTTCACTTCATACAGAAACAGTTTCAACTGAAGTCTATACGCATCCTGGAAAATTTGGAAACAAATTTTATTACACAAACAACTGAGAGAGAGAGGGCATGTAATGCTTAAAACAGAGATAGACCTTCATATCTAATGATAAACTTTCACCATTGTTTCAAATATCTCAGGAGCTGATACTCCAATAGAATCATAAACTGATTATAAATACTTGAGCTATTCTCTGATAAAGCTCATAACATTAGGTATTGAATCAGTAAGAAATACTCAAGTGACACAATTTTGTTCTCAAATAAAGCAGGTATTTGTGTCCTTAAATGGTAAAATTTGCAGACAGGATGTTTCAGTTTTCCATGTAATTCAATAGGCTTATGTAACTTGTGCTAATCCCTTTTACCAACTATATGATACAGCACCCATTGTCATGAGACCATTTTGCATTTTGGAGAATTGCAAATTGGCGGTTGAAACATTTCCACGATCTATGGCACTACATACCTGGTTGTAATTAACAAGAGGCTCCTCAAAACTGGGAGCAGAAGGAGTAATGAACTTAGGACATGCATAGGAGAAGAGCTCATCATAGATAGTAAATGCTTCATCATCATATCTTTGCATTCTGATCATCTTTTCACCATACTTCTCACGCAACTGAGAGTTCACCGTTTCTTCAACAAGCTTAACCTGGGGACATAGTGATAGGCTAATTGCCAGCAGGGCATACATCTGCTCATTCTTTTTCAGTATCTGCTCATATTGTGGAGATTTCTGATGATATTGCTTGGTCTTATAAATGTACAATAGAATCTTATTGAATTCCCGAATTGCCTCCACATACCTATGAAAAACAAAAATACTCAGTAAGGCTTCATAAACAAGTTTTCACACCAACACTTGCACTTCAGCCTCATCTTATTTACATTATTGCACAACATGAAATCAAAGGCATCATACCTAATATTGAATTATTGATTAATAAATAAATACAGATACTAGGACAGGTTTGATCACAATGAACAAACGACGAGAAGCATCTTACCTCCGCAACATAAGATTGGCAAAACCATAGTGATATATGGTGGTAATGTGGCTTCCAATCACACTCACATAAACCCCTTGCTGAGTAATGTCAATGGGTTGCAAGCATTTCAGACCAGTATGATAATCCCCCAAAAGACAATGCACTCGCAGCAACCCCACCATGCTGAAATACCCCAACACCTTCAACACATTACTCCCACCGTTATAATCATACCCATCCGTCGCAGTAAATTGCTCCAGCCCTTCCTTCTCCTGCTCCAGAATCTGAATAATCGCCGACTTCTCCACCAGAGCTTGCAAGAAGTTAAGCACTCCATACACATTCCAAGCCTGCAAACACAACACCAATCCCTCAATTCCAACCTCACTGTCCTAAACTTATCCGAAATTCAACATTTCACAATCCGAAAACTTACACAAACCTATCCAAAATTCGACATTTCGCAATCCGAAAATATACACAGAAATAAATAAATTGACTGACCTGATCGAACTGCCTGAGAAGAGCAATCTCCTGCTCAGTCTTGTTCTTCATCTTGGCCCGATACTGGCAGAAGCTCTGAAACTGGTACACAAACTCGTCCACCATGTCCCACAGCCACTGATTCGGCAGCTGCATATTCACGACGCCGTGGAGCACCACCTGGAATAGGCTACAGTAATTGTCCCAGGAGTCGATCCTCTGCTTCAGCGTCGGCTGGAGCCGAGCGTAGAGGTGGCGGAACCACATCTCGCGGTAGAGGAGGCAGAACACGTGGTCGTTGTCGACGTAGTGCGCGACGGCGTCGACGGAGGGCCACGGCGTGTCCTTGAAGAACCGCTCCGATATGGCCTGGAACGAAGTCTCGTACATCTGGTGGATCTCGTAGACGTTCTTCTCGCGGATGTGGCGGTAGAGATGGACGACGAAGGATTTCACGGAGTCAGGGACGTGGTTCGGGTCGTACCCGGGCTCCTGCGACGGCGCGTCGGAGGAGGCTTGGCGGTGAGTCGCCGATGGCTCGTCGAAGTCGTACGCCGCCATGGTTGGTCCGCAGCTTGGGAATTCGAGCTGAGAAGGTTGGAAAAGGGAGGATGGGAGTCTCAGTCGCAGCAGAGACGGTGAGTGAGTGAAGCGCAAAAGGATATTAGGGTTTTACACTTCTAACTGGGCCCACCGGGTCACGATCCGGATCTCCCAGGATTTGGATTTAGTTTGGGCTTCGGATTCTTTATTGAAAGCCCAATAAAGACCCAAAGAAGACCCAAAGGCTAAACAGTTCACTTTCGAGTTGATTGTGTCTCTACACGTCATATGGATGGCTAAGACTAGACATACATGGATCGTGTAATTGTACCGTCGTGTACACTACGATCGGAATCGGATGACAGGTTTTGCGTGCGATAATTATGCCGTGTTTCAGTTACAGTTGGGTTTGGAAACAGTAAAGAAGATAGAAAAGTACTCAGAAAAGTGACCGTAGTTCTCATATGATCTATATCTCTGGTTGCTTACCAGGCTAAATCATCTCAATCCATAGTAGAATCTCCATAACTCAACAAACAAAACTTTGCCCCATCAACTTCGAGTACAAGTGTTTGATCTCGAAAACCTGAGCAAGAGACTTGCAACAAACGGCTGGGTTTTCATTTTCAGACACTGGTTTGATATTCACAGACTATTCAAGATTGCCAAAGTGCGGACAGATTACAAAATGGACATCATCCTCACTCTTGCATTCACTCATGTTACATCATCAGTTGAACCAATTTCAAGCTGGCAGATTTGATCAGCCAAAGTCGAACTTTTACTACTCTAAACCTCTTCTGCTAGTGTGGAAAAAATTTCCAGGAAGCTTCGGTGCCAAAGGCCTCACTTCGCATGTTAGAGTTGGTGTAGTTGCATGAGGAAGAACCTAATAATTGTCAGGTTCATCTTCTTCATCGGATGATAAGAGTGAGGAGCCCATCCATGTTTTAAACCCTTCATCAACCCGCCTTTCCACGTCTGGTGTCACTTCCACTGGACTCTCTAACATTTCAAGCCCCAAGTTTCGGCTACCAAATTCCCCTTCGTCAAGGATTACAGCTGCTCTCCTTCTTAGGAAGAAGGCAGTCCCTCCATACAGAATAGCAAGCCCCCAAATGGCAATCTCATAGCACCAGAATAGAGGCACAGAGCAGTAGCTTCCCCCTAATGTGAGAAGAGTTGTACCAAGAAACAAGGCAAGAAGACCAAATATGATAGCAAAGACAGCATTCAGAATTGATAGACATCGTACCCCACCTGCAGATTACAATTGAGAGTTCAAACATCACTTACTGCAGTTTCTCATGCCACACCACGCCTTTTTGGCCGAAATTCAATGACAAAAACAAATTGACACACCATTCATTTTCAATTTTTTACTCTGTAACATGAGACTTTGAAAGTTAATTGATTGTCTTGGGAAACAAAAGTTTTAAACAGCCATATGCAATACAATAGTAACATTACTTTCTCAAAAGTAAAACTTGGTTGCAGAGGTAACACCATTACAACAGTAAAAGCCAAGAAGATGAACTACATTATGTAATCTGAAATAACATGATAAGATGACATGGCTAATACGGTCACAAGAAATGGCAACTGTATTTTCCAATCTGTATGCTTATGCAAGGAGCCTAATAAGGATATGGGAAATCTTAAGAAAGCAATACAAGGAATTACTTAGAGCTATCTTCAATAAACAAAGAAAGTGTTGTTCCGCCAAACAAATTAGCTGTAAGAATCCTTGAATCACTTTCTCTACCCCGACTAATTTGTAACTAAATGAAGTATCAGCAATTTGTACTTTTGTAGCAGATTAGATTCTCTATACAGACATACTATCAGCATGAAAGAAGAAACATGTATTACAAATTGAATATCATTTAACAGAGAGAAAGAGTATTACCTCTTTTTGAAGCACAGTAATTATTCTCAACTACCATTAAGCATCCATTCCTTGCAGGGGCAGAATACGCGACTGTGATTCCTGCAACCAGATTGAAACTATGAGAACATGAAATCCATTTAGCACATCCAGAACAAACATTGCCCTGAAAAATAATTAGATACAGTCCGTGTAGACCATATCAAAGGAACCAATGTCCCTTCCACAACAGTATGTATACCTTGCACAAAAATCTACATTGAAGATTTCAACTAGAACCTCACGTCATATACAGTCTCTTTGCGGCAGAGGTCTCATATAGAATCTATCAGGTGACTCTTGGGTTTGATACATTTTCCTTCATTGCTTAAAGAGAACTTTCTACTCGCAATACAGAATACTAAAACTACCCACATGTACTAATAACAAGCATATCATACATTCCAGGCAGATGCAACCCTCTGGAAATATGGGGTGCACGGCGTGCACCTACTATCCTAAGAGCATCTTAAGTCCTTCAATCAACTAAAATCATCTAGCATCCTATACAAAGCTATCAAGTTGATATAAAAAAGATCTATCCACCACGCCGAAACTATAATCGATAACTCAGATAGATATCAATGCCGATATTTCGAAATCGTCTTGTGAACTCATCAAAACATCATTTCTTGATGCACGCATTGACTAAATATTCCATTCAATGAAAAACACAATCTAATTTGCTATCTCTCTCTTGTTTAGCCTTCAATTTCTAACGTCACAGTGAAATCAAATCTAATGAGCTTAAGAGTTTCTTACCGGCGACGAGATACACCACCGTGGCCAAGAAAATGATCATGGAGGGAATGAACACCACCATCCAATAGTAATCCACAGTCTCCTGGTCCGTCAGAGAAAACGCACCACTAAACGAATCGGAATCGCCGCCTCTCACATTCATCGGCAGCGAATTAAGCCTCCGGTCGTCGCCGCACAACGGCCGCCGGGACGCGTCGGCCGGAAACACAATGTTCAAGCTGATAACCGCGCAGACGAAGATCGCAAGGCAGATGAAAGCCACGGACGCCATCAACATCGGCCTCTGGAGCTTCCCCCAGGCTCGGTCTTCTTCCCGGAGGCACTCGTACTCGCGCTTGGGCATGAACGCCTGGCGAAGCGCGTCGCCGATTATCTCCATCTGAAATCAGTCGCCGTTCGGCAAAACCCTAACGGTTCGAATGGGTGTAAATCTCGGAGGAGTTGTTGAAGCAAAACCCTAGGGATTTTACGATTTGGCCCCCAAATCTGGGGCGAGTGATCCGAATTGAGGAGTGTGATTTGGGAAGTTGAGAATTCGAAATTAGAAAATGGGTAAACCCTAAGAAATGTCAAAGGGAGTTGAGAAGTGTGATTTGGGATAAAGATGAGCACCGCTTTTTACGCAAATCTCCGAGTGAGATTTGGCGGGGTTGGCTGTGCGGTGGCGCGTATACTTCTACCAACTGCGTGGGTCGTTAAGATGTCCAGTGAATTGGTAGGTCCTATGCGTTAAGCCGTTAAATAATAGAATTAGAAACCGTTAACGGAGTCACTATGGAACCCCTAACCGTTAAAAATTTAATTTCTAGGCCTATAAAGTATTTAGTTAACATTATCTAAAAGTATTAACTAGAAATTTTTTCTTTTGCTTTGGTTTCGTTAAGAATATGTACTTTAAAACAAAAAAAATTGATGATATAAAGATTCTTGAAATATTATGTTCGATTTAAATTTTAAAATGATTCGAATATGTTTCACTAACATAAAAATAGACAAACTACATTACTTATAGGTTAAACTTATATCTTAAAAAATTTAAGAATATATCTGAGCGTAATACTTTATGATTTTCTATTTTTTATATGAAAAGATACGTATTGTTTAAGATGAAAGGCTTGATTAGCCCACAACAAATTGTAAACTTGCCTAGTAATCATAAACAAAGTAAAAACACATCGGAGAATCAAACAGTGAAATGTAACACAACAAACACATTAGCATTGTAATCACATTTAGCCCCTGAAATGGCCTTGCAGCGGTCCATGAAGGTTAGTCCCCTAATCTCCAAATTAGCCCTTTCAAGAAACCGAGTGTAAGATCCACGCGCCACCAAGAAAACGAGGTGATATCCATGTCACTCTATAATTGCTACTATAACAGGACCCACCGTTCATATGATACAAAAGAAAATACAAACAGCTGACTATTATTTTTGTTTTCTTCTGCTTCCCAGTAGTAGATGAAAATGAACTTGCCAACATAAACCCAGTCAATATCTAAAGCTCAAAGCTCCTGAAGCATTAACTCTGATCGCTTCCATGGCTTCCCTCCAATTTTTCTCTATACCCGTCTCGCGAAACCCACATATTACCAGAAAACCAGTTGAACATCCTTCACCTAGTTTGCGTCTAATTCCAAGAAACCTTGCATTTTTAGGACCTGGGTTACGTTATATTCACCACGGCTCAGCCAAAGATATCAAATCTATCAGAAGCTCGAACCGAACCGAAGCTGTGACTGGTAAAATTAACTCAAATTCACTCTTTCTTTTTTGTCGAAAATAATCACTCTTAAAACGATGATATTGATCTCTGGTAATTTACTTGAAGATTACAGCATTCAAGTCTCTGATGTCCCACTGCTGACTAGCTCAGAGGTCCTTTTCTCTCTCCCTTTTCTTTTAAGAATCCTTGCGTAGTTGCATTTTAAGCTTCAATGCTCCTATTATAATCCATAAGAGTGTCACGACAGTTGGTTCGACAATTCTGGTGTCTTATGTACTAAACTGTGATTCAGTGATTGAAATATACACATTGTGATCGAAAAATGGCAACGATTTTGTTGAAGGTTTTGATTTTATTTCTTCGTCTCTAGAAAGGCAATGGAAAGGCTAAAAATAAACCGCGAAAATCGAAAGGGTACACAAGAGTTTCTAGCCATGTATTCTAGCATTTTTGGAGGAATTACAACAGATCCAGCTGCTATGGTGATTCCTATTGATGATCACATGGTCCACAGAGGGCATGGGGTTTTCGACACTGCTGCTATAAGGGATGGGTCAGTGACTTGCTGCTTAACCATTCAATACATCACTTTAAATTTGTAGGATCTTTAATGTTCTACAACTGGATATTCAGTGCTTTTGAATGTTTACATTAAAAAAGATCAATGATTTTATGTTTGTGTATTTGTCTACATTTTAGATATTTGTACGAGCTGGACCAGCACATTGACCGTATTTTGAGGTCAGCATCCATGGCCAAAATTGGCCTAGCGTTTGATCGAGAAAGTATTAGGAGAATCCTCATACAAACAGTGAGTGCTTCTAAGTGCAAAACAGGATCACTAAGGTACTGGCTCTCGGCAGGACCTGGTGATTTTCAGTTATCTCCATCTGGCTGCGATCAGCCAGCTCTTTATGCTGTGGTAGTCCAAGACAAATCGCCTTTTAGTTCGAAGGGTGTTAAAGTAGTAACTTCGTCGATCCCTATAAAACCACCCCAATTTGCGGTTATGAAGAGTGTGAATTATCTTCCAAATGTGCTTTCAAAGATGGAGGCTGAAGAAAAAGGTGCCTTTGCAGCGATTTGGCTGGATGGTGACGGATTCATTGCCGAAGGCCCTAACATGAATGTGGCTTTTGTTACAAAAGATAAGGAACTTCTGATGCCTCCATTTGACAAAATACTTAGTGGCTGCACGGCTAAGCGAGTTTTGGCGCTTGCAGAAGGCCTGGTGAAGGAGGGTAAGCTTCAGGGAGTGAGAGTTGAAAATGTGACTGTTGAGGAAGGGAAGAAGGCAGTTGAGATGATGCTTATTGGCAGTGGAATTCTTGTTCGTCCTATAGTGCAATGGGACGAGCAGATCATTGGTGATGGTAAGATCTAAGAACTTAATTTCACTGTGCTAAGTAACCTTAAATACTTAATTGACTTAAACACAAGGCATACAGTGCACTTCTTTTTTCATACATTAACTGAATTGGCCACATACACTTCGCACCAAATATCTGCATAAGTTTTCTACTTTCAATGTTCATGCTGCTGAGCCTGTTCAGAGTCTTTCCTTAAAGACTTTGGCTTTCTTTTCCCAGCTTTCATTATAAACTAGCAATGTTCACCGTGATGCTATTGCAGCTGCCGTCCTCTAATAATCGTGTTTTAGTAATGGGGTCATCTTTATGTCCTCCAAAGTTTATCCAAACATACATATCTTTAAAACATAGTTTGCGAACTTTGATTCCTCGAAGTTTCTTATCATTGCATTTTGGTCCATGTCGAACTGGTGTTGCTTATGACATGCTTTTTGAATTCATGACTAACCATGCTTGCTTCTTATTTACAGGCAAAGAAGGATCCTTGACTCAGATTCTCCTGAATCTTATCATCAAAGACATGGAATCCGGCCCCCTTACTGTTCGAACACCTATTCCTTACTAGCTGACACTGTCTGATACTTTCAAACCTGTTGAAATTTCAAGCACCGGAAACCAGTCATTACCCAAATCTGATATTTCTATTTACTGTACACTTTGGAGCTCTGCTCTCTTGTAATTTCAGACTAATAAAGGCAGTTTATATGTGCGGAGCTTCATTCTTCCAGCCATTACAGCATCATTACTGTTGAGAGGTCAAACTTGGATTGCTGGGATTGAGAATGAGACTATTTATTCCTGGTTTCAAGCTCAAATTTGGTGACCGGATACACAATCAAACAAAATTATTCAATAATATTTCGGATAAACCAAGAGGAATTACTAAATAATTTACTGCAATGATGCTTAATACAGAGAGAAAGTGATTTTAGATAGTGAAATTAAATCTAGTGGAGCATATGTTACGCTCTGCATAGTTGTTGCCTAAGTTGGGGATTATTCCTAATTGCAAAAGGGATCGATGCTTGTCTGTTTTGTTCTCACCTTTCTGTGTTTGAGAATATTTGTTTTGATCCAGTAGTGGGGCGGTTATCTGAGACTAGACGTTGAAAATCTCCTATATAATTATCGCCACTTGTTTCTTTGATGGAGATTTGTGTTTGGATTTTCTGTATGCTTAGCAGGTTGGAGATTGAGATGATGATATCAAAGATTGATGCATCAAAAGTTGGCACAAAGTGATGGGCTTGACTTTGTTTTATTCAAATTTGTGTTGCCAAGTGAAAACAACACGAGTTTCTATTTGAAACAAGGAATATTGATCGTTTTAGTTTATTTAATTAAAAAACGAGCATAATTTGTTTATGATCGCATACGAACACACGAGGTTGAGTTATATAAAATTTTAACAAGACATGTTCAGGTCGAGAAGGCAATTCTTGCACAATCAAGCGAAACAGACTTTGAATATAAAACATTAACTTGAAGAGTGAGCCTTGTTTAAAGTTGATTAGTTTCATTGATCATCAATGGAGAGATGATTAGGAACAATGGAAGCCTAATCAGAAACAAATACTAAAATGATAAAGTCGGTGACGTTAGACTTAACGGAAGTTTAACAGTCAACCGCTGATAACAGAGGTAGGTCAAACAAACGGTGCACCCCAACTACACCTCTTTAAGGCCCGCGAGCCCATTACGTGGACGTCCCTGATTGGCAGTCAAATTACTTCCCTCACCGAAAGGAAAAAGCAAGAAAAATCGGTTCTTCAACAGAAAAGAAGAGAAAGAAAGAACAGAAGCCAGAGCGATCTCACAGACTCTGAGAGAGAGAGAGAGAAAGAAGAGAAGAGTTTACAGAGAGAGAAAGAGAAAGCCGCCGGAATATTCCTTAAGATATCGGCGATCCTGCCGGAAGGAGTTTACGGTGATCGGAGGCGCGGTTTGGTGTTCGGATCCGGCGAGGAGCGAGGATGGTGAATTCTATGGTGGAGCGCGCCACGAGCGACATGCTCATCGGTCCTGATTGGGCGATGAACATCGAAATCTGTGACATATGCAACCACGACCCTGTGTATGTGCCGCACTGGATTCTAATCTCTCTCTGATTTTGCTTAGCTTGATTTCTAGTGTAATCTGTATATTGAATGTGTGTGATATAATCTGGCATATGGATTTTTGGAATCTAGATAAGTAATGGTGGAGTTTGAAACGGTCGTTGAATTTTGATCCAACAGTGGATGAATGGAAATGTGAGGATAGAATTGCAGAAAGCTAGAATTTCATGTTTTATTACTAGTTGTTTTTCTTTGGATCTAGCGGCGAGCGGTGCGATTTAGTCCTGGATTTTGTTTGTCCGCATTTGTGCTTCGATTCGATGTGTAGTAATAAGTTTTCGAATGAGGATTGATTTGTGTGTACTAGTGAGCTGAATGTGTCACAATGGGAGGGGTTTCCGATTTGTTTCATGGTTTGTTTGTGTGTATTGTCATGATACAAGTGAATTAAGCATGGGAGAGGGTGCAAAGTGATGTGAGTCGAAACTGTGATGTATATGTTAGTGTATGTGCTGTTCTTAAGATTGAATTTATGGTGATAGAATAGGTGTATTGAATGTTCTCCCTTGGTCTTCTATGTATCAGGCAAGCAAAGGATGTTGTCAAAGGTATAAAGAAGCGTCTTGGAAGTAGGAATTCAAAAGTTCAACTTCTTGCCCTTACTGTAAGCTCCTGAGATCTTGTTAGTTTAAAAATGTTTGCTGGCTAATTTTATATTATATTAGTAAGCGTTTTTGAGTTGTCATAACAAAATATGCGGATGCTAAGTTAGTTAGTGCCTGTAATGTTAACGACATGTGTATGCTTTTACTTTGGTGGAGTCCGACATGATATCAGCTCCTGGCCAGTTCCTGTTAGTCTTCATTTAAGTATTAGTTAGAACAAGAATATAAAATGAATGCTGTGCTAGGATAAGTTGGCAGATTTAAAATTTAGATGTAATATGGATAATTTGTTTGGCTGCTGAAATTGCACTAAATTGTATGTTAGTCTCGTATATTTTAGATGCTGCTGATACCCTCATGACTGTTGTTGTATTTAACGGCTTTGTATTACAGAGGTCTAAACTTGGTTTTGTTTTGGTCTGCTTGCTTTATTCTAGCTGTTGGAAACAATTATAAAGAATTGTGGAGATATTGTTCATATGCATGTAGCAGAGAGAGACCTCCTCCATGAGATGGTGAAAATAGTAAAAAAGAAGGTATATATGCCTCTTCCATGATTTGGTTGCTTCATAATGCTTTCGCTATTCACTTCCGTTGAAGATTTCTGATGGCATATATGATGCAAATTTGCAGCCGGACTATCATGTCAAAGAGAAGATACTGATTCTGATAGATACCTGGCAAGAAGCTTTTGGTGGCCCTAGAGCAAGATATCCACAATACTATGCTGCATACCAGGAATTGTTGGTATGTTCTCAAAAGATGTAACCTGAAGCATCAATTTATAAGAAAAAAAGGTCAAAACTCAACACCATGAGCATTGACAAAGCAATAATGTGCAGGAAATTGTTACTTCATTCCTTAGACGCAGTTGTAGTGCTTGTTTGTTCAACACTGTCTGACTTAAATGAGTTCTTGATTTCAGCGTGCTGGAGCAGTATTCCCTCACAGATCTGAGGCCGCTGCTCCTGTATTCACACCTCTGCAGACACAACCATTGTCATCACTCCCTCAAAATTTGCACAATCCAGATCATCCAAAAGATATACCTGAGCCTTCTAATGAGCCCGAGTTCCCAACATTAAGGTACATATTTACCTCCTCCTTTTCTGAACTTATGCTAGCTTCATGAACATTCTGTCAACATAATATCGGTTCTTTGAATTCAAAATGGTATTGAGTGGATTGAGTAGTGTTTGCCAGGTCTTTTGTTGACTAGTGTGGCAGTTCTTTTTCCTCCTTTAATATATGCTAGGTTCTGATTGAATGATTTCAATACTTCATTACGAATTCTGTTTTGTCACATGCTGTATTGGGATTTATTAGATCATCAAGTGCTTTGAAGATACATGCAATGAATGCATTTGTTAGGTTGTTTGGTTTGCTCTTGTGTTTCATTTCTTTCGTGTTTATGCGTCAGTGCAATTGATGTTTCATCTTTGCTGGAAAGTGGTTTTGGGGGTGGGGGAAGGTTTAGAGTTTAGAGGGTTGGGGATGTTGGTGTATTTTCCGATTACTTGCATCTTTGATGGGTGAGAGAAGGATATGTGTCCCATTCTAATAGTATGAACGTTTATCCAAACTCTAAGAAATCAGCAGCAGCAAGCTCCATGACAAAAGCAGTCAATATGAAAGTCAGCATGAGGATTATTACTAATTCTTTATGAAATGTATAGTCAGATTTTTGTACGTTATCACTTTTGTTGTTCTAACAAAAAAATTTGGTTGTCAGCTTGACTGAAATTCAGAATGCACGGGGTATTATGGATGTCCTGTCGGAAATGCTAAGTGCTATAGATCCAGAGAACAGAGAGGTACATCTTTGATTCTGATTATGAAAAAAAGAATGTTACAATGTAATATTAATTAATCAAAAACTTTTGCTGTATATACTTAGTAGTAGTGCTTTGCCTTAGTTATGCAATATATACAATCACTTCTGAATCAATCTAGATCCCTTTGGTGTCAAAGAGGAAACTTCTAAAATGCTATTGAACTGGTTAAAACTCACCGGGTATATATGCTGAAATACATAGTGGAGTATTTTGTTATCTTGATATTGAGGAGTTTAAAATTGAATGAAGCAGTCTGCTGTTACTCCTAACAAAGTATTTTTCTGTTACAGTATAATATATCATAGCTTTCCAGACTAAACCTACTTGGCTGAATCTATTTGGATCTATTTTCCCCTGGGTACTTCATCTAAGAGTAACTGTGACATGAAGTAGGAAGATTTTGTATAGATTTGGAACTTCTATTATCTTCCGTTGCAAGTCTAAACTTTTCTCACATTTAATTATCATCTGCAGGGGCTTAGACAGGAGGTTATTGTTGATTTGGTTGAACAGTGTCGTACATATAAACAAAGGGTGGTACACCTTGTTAACTCGACTTCGTAAGTCCCCACTGTTTACATAGATTGATACCATGTAACATAAAAAAATGCAAAGAACTCTTAAAGACATTACGAGGACGTGTTATGTTGATTTTATCTTATTTTCGATAACTAGTTGCAATTGTAATCGAGAATTCTTTACTTATCACACTTTCTTTTTCAGGGATGAATCACTACTATGTCAAGGACTAGCACTGAATGATGACTTGCAACGTCTTCTAGCCAAACATGAAGCCATTGCTTCAGGCAATCCAGTTCAACCAGATAAACCCAAGGCTGGACCTTCTGGAAAACTTGTAGATGTCGGGGGTCCTCTTATTGACACTGGAAGTAATGACAAACAGCTTGATGGGAGGTAATTGGATTTGCAACAGATTAACAGGCTTTTTCTTAATATAGGACTAATCCGTCATTAACAACCGAAGAATTTAACCTGTAGGCCTTTTTTTAGTATAGGACCAGTCCGGTATTCTCTTAACACTGTCTGAACTGTCAGTATTTTTGACTTCTTTCCACAGATCCACTTCAAGTGCTGGTGCAAGCTCGAACCCACTTAATCAGTTATTACTTACTGGACCTCCAACTACTAATGGTGCAACTCCTACGACAAAGGTCGATCCCAAGATGGATCTTCTTAGCGGAGATGACTTTAACTCACCGAAGGCAGATTCACTGGCTCTTGTCCCTGTTGATCAGCAGCCAAGTAGTACTTCTGGCTCCAATGCCCTTGTTCTTATGGACATGTTTTCTGATGGGAATAGTGCCCCAAATCCTGTTAATACACATCCTCCTCATGCGGGCAACCAAACCAGTCCATTAAACGCACAATTTCAACAGCAGCGGAATTTTCAAGGTACACAAGGGGGAATTCACCCAAATGGAAATGTCCCAAACATGGGAGCACCTCAGTATGAGCAGTCACTGTACGCGCAAGGTGGTGGTCCTGCTTGGAATGGTCAGATTATGCAGCAACAGCAGCAGCCGCCTTCGCCAGGATATGGTGCACATTAATATACTTTAGGCGTTTTGTCTCATTGTTGTTTTGTGTAGCACAAAACAGCACATTGCATTCACATTCTTTTGCATATAGGCAGATGCAATCACAACATGGGCACATCATGATTATGACTTCATCATAATTTTTTACATATAATTAAGATAGAAATGTAAGTCTGATCTCCTGACAGTGCAGAGAAGGGATTTCATAATTGGATTGGGGTTATCTCAACTTGAGAGTCTCCAAGTAACTGGCGGGTGATGTGCCAGCGATTGGTGATTGCATAAGACATAAAGAATCCTTTTGCTTTGTTATTCATCCTATGCTTTAGAATACTGTACTGGGATTTACAATCATCTAACTTCTCACATGATTGGCAGGTTCACCAACCAGTGGATCATTACCACCACCTCCCTGGGAAGCGTCAGCAGATGATGGAAGCCCAGTAGCAGGTTCTCCATATGCACCACCGATGCAAGTCCCTCAAGTGGTTGTCACACATGGACAGGGTGGTTTCCATCCACAGGGACCTCAACGGTCAACTAGTGACCCGGTAGTTGGTATGTACATTCAACCAATTACAAGCAACCATTTGTCAGCAATCAATCAGCAGGTTGCTCCAAGCAGTCAGTTGGGTTTGGCACCTTCTCAACCACTTCAAGGTCCATCTATGGGTATGCTTCCACAGCCACCTAGTCAAGCCAGTAATATGTCATCCACTTACCCTCAACAAATGTATGGCAATCAAATGGTCCCCTATGGCTATGATCAGCAGCAGCAACAACAACAACAATACCTTCAGCAGCAACAGCAACAGCAACAAGGGCAATATTTCCAGCAACATCAACAAGCGCAATACCTTCAGCAGCAACAGCTACATGCGCAATACTATCATCAGCAGCAGCAGCAGCAGGCGCAATATCTTCAGCAGCAGATGCACGGTCTGTCTGTTAATAATAATGGTATGAGAAACTCTTACCAGGCTCCTACATCATCATCGTATGTCCCGCCTAGCAGGCCAGCCAAGCCAGAGGACAAGCTGTTTGGAGACCTTGTTGACTTTGCAAAACTGAAACCAAAACCCACGGGCAGAACTGGTAGCCTCTGAAATTGTTGGTGGTTTTGCGCCCTTTTTCTTCCCATTATTTTGGTCAGCTTAGTTGATTTGCCTTCTCGTTTCTTTTTCCATTTTTGGTCATTTTTCGTTATATATATATATATATATTATTTTTTTTATGGGATTTTGGCTCCAAATTTGGGTTTGTGCTTTGTAAGGCGTTGGGATCATGTACATTCTTTGTAGAAAAAAAATGGAAAACAGAAACCCAACAGAGACGGGAGACCATGTGGATTAGAAATTGAATTTATGAGATTTGCTTCGTTAGTTTACATTTCAAGTAATGGGAACATTGTTTTCCATCATTCTTTTTGTTGGTTGTTACAGTCTTGCCATTGTTTGATCCTATACTTACTAGGGTTTCAACCTGGCATTTTAACCTGCTACCCGTTAACCGCCCGCCAACCGCCCGTTAAAAACCCGCCCATTTTCGCCCCATTAAGGTTTTAGGCCAACGGGCGACAACCCGTTAACAACCCGCTAACTAACGGGGCGGAAACAGGTTGCCCAACGTGTCACGGGCCGACTTTGCGAGGGTGCAAAGAGGACCGTGCGGTACTCGCTAGCCTTTGAAAGGTAGCAAGCCAGCCTTGTGCGCACCTTGCAAAGAACAATGGAAACCACACGATATTAATATGATGCTAGCAACAAGCAAGAACACAGTTTTATATAATTGTGGAGCGAGCTCAAAGAGCGAGCGGGCACTCGAATAAAAAGTTGAAATGATCTCACGGGACACAGATGATTGAATAATTCCTCTCTTTATTGATGGTAAGACGTTAGTAGGGGCTAAAGTACATGTGCTTACCTATACTAGTTCCTTAGTCCAATCGTCGCCGACTAGGAACTCCCCTACAAAGAGCATATCGGCCAAATTCTCACTTGGCTGTGGGAAACATAAAAAAGCCAAGGAGGGCCAAGCTAAATAAAATAATATACAAGGAAAATAGAAATTACAATAATGCCACTTGCACACAAGCAACCAACCATGGGCTTGACTCATGACCCTGGGCAAGGTTGCTTGTGGCATTACATGTCTTGGCCCTAACATCCTCCCCCACTTAAGCTGTCGGCGCTCTCGACGACTGCCTTGGGCTTGAACTTAGCTTGAAGTCTTCAATCTTCTGCTTGAACTTCTTCAGGGCTTCGGCATTCTCCCAACAGATCTCTTCCTCGCCCATCTTCTTCCACTTCACTAAGTACTGCTGCTGGCGCACTGTAACTAGGCGGTCTCCCCGCCCTTGCTCGAACTTGTCAACTACTCTCTCGGCCAGAATCTCTTCTACCTCCTTTGGTTTGTGTGTCTTGAGCTCCACATGCTGTCGAGTAGGCTAGTTGCGGGCTTGATCTTCTGCATCAGACTGGTAAGGTTTGAGGTTGCTGACATGGAAGACAAGGTGAACTTTCATCCAGGCAGGGATGTCGACTTTGTAAGAGCACCGCCCCACTTTCAAAAGGACCGGAAGTGGGCCTTCATACCTCCTGAACAACCGCTTGTCTGTGGAGCGCATAGTCCTGATCTGTTCAGGGAGCAGCTTCACGAGCACCATGTCTCCTTCTCGGAACTCTCGGGGTTTGCGACTCTGATCTGCCCACTTCTTCATTCTCCTCGCAGCTTTCTCCAAGTAACTTCGAGCAATGTCCGCGTTGGCTTTCCACTCTTTGGTGAAGTTGAAAGCCCGCGGGTTTTTCCCCTTGTATACCTCCTGCACCGTATGAGGCAAGAGTGGTTGCTGGCCAGTCACCACTTCAAACGCGCTCTTGTTGGTGGCTGAACTCTTCTTCGAATTGAAACAGAACTGGGCCACATCTAGTAACTCCACCCAATTCTTCATATTTGCATGAACAAAGTGCCTCAAGTATACTTCCAACATTGCATTGAATCTCTCAGTCTGCCCATCCGTCTGAGGGTGATAACTTGAGGAGATGTTGAGTTCAGACCCCAGTAGCTTGAACAACTCTGTCCAAAACGACCCTGTGAACCTAGGGTCTCGATCACTAACGATATTCTGTGGTACTCCCCAATACTTCACCACATGTTTGAAGAAGAGACTCGCTGTGTCTTCTGCCGAGCAATGCTTCGATGTTGGAACAAATGTTGCATACTTCGAGAACCTGTCCACCACGACCAGGATTCCAGATACTTCCCCAACCTTCGGGAGATTGGTAATGAAATCGAGGGAGACACTCTTCCATAGACGAGTGGGTGTTGCCAGCGGCTCCAGCAACCCAGCTGTCTTCTGTCGTTCTACCTTGTCTTGTTGGCAGATGAGACACGTCCTGGTGTACTCCATCATATCGTCTCGCATCTGCGGCCAGTAGTAACCTTGTTTCAGGAGGGCATAGGTTCTGTGCCACCCGGGATGCCCTGCCCATAAGGTGTCATGGCACTCTCGCATCAACATTCTTCGCAATCCATCCACCCGGGGAAGATATGTTCTTCCTCCTTTTGTCTTTAACAAGCCGTCCTCCAACCAGAATCTGCGGCTCTTCCCTTCTCGCACTAGCTTTACGAGGCCTTGAGCCACGGGATCTTTCTCCAAACCAGCCTTTACTCTTTCCTTAATGTCAGTGGCAACTCCACTGCCTGACAAAGTCGCCAGGTTTCGAAGGACCGCAAGGTTGGCCTTGCGGCTTAGGGCGTCCGCAACTTGATTGGTGTACCCTGCTTTGTGCTCAAATTGGAGGTCGAACTCGGCGAGAAACTCTTGCCACCGAGCTTGCTTTGAGGTCAACTTCGGTTGTGTCAGGAAATGACTAACTACAGAGTTGTCTGTCTTCACAGTTAAACTTGCCCCTAGCAAATAGTGCCTCCAAGTCCTCAAACAGTGGATCACAGCCAACATTTCTCTCTCATGGGCTGTATATCTCCTTTCCACTGGTGAGAGCTTATGACTCTCATACGCCACTGGATGCCCTTCTTGTAATAGGACTCCCCCTAGGGCGAAGTCAGATGCATCGGTCTGCACTTCAAATGGTTTGCTCAGGTCTGGCAAGGCAAGAACAGGGATCTTCCATCACAGCCTTCTTCAAGTTCATGAAGGCTTGCTCACAGTCTTCGTTCCAGTCCCACACCACTCCCTTCTTCAAGAGGTCAGTCAAGGGAGTTGTCCCTTCCTGAGTAATTCTTAATGAACCGCCTATAGTAATTAGCCAATCCAAGAAAAGAACGCAGCTCCTTCACATTCTGGGACTCTGCCACTCCTCGATCGCTTGTACTTTCTCCATGTCCATCATGATCCTCCCTCTCTCTATAACATGGCCCAAGACTTAATAGTATCTTGCGCGAAGGAGCACTTTTCACGCTTGACATACAGCTGATGGGCTCGTAACTGTTGAAACACTAGCCTTAGGTGTTCCACATGTTCCTCCAGAGTAGAACTGTAGATCACAATGTCATCCAAATACACCACCACAAATTTGTCAAGGTAACCATGGAAGACTTGGTTCATCAACGTGCAGAAAGTGGCAGGTGCATTGGTCAACCCGAACGGCATCACCAAGAACTCAAAAGCACCATATCGGGTGACACATGCAGTCTTGGGCTCATCTCCTTCTGCTATGCGGACTTGGTAGTATCCCGAGCGGAGGTCCAGCTTGGTAAAATATTTGGCACCACTAAGCTGGTCAAACAAGTCTGCAATCAAGGGAATGGGGTACTTGTTCCGCACGGTGACTTTGTTAAGAGCTCGGTAGTCTACACACAACCTCAAGCTCCCATCATGCTTCTTTTGGAATAGCACCGGCGCACCAAATGGAGCCTTTGAGGGCTGAATGAACCCTGCTTCTAACAGATCTCCCAATTGCTTCCTCAATTCTGCTAGCTCTGGCGGAGCCATTCTGTAAGGGGCCCTTGCGGGTGGTTTTGCACCAGGTAGTAACTCAATCTCATGATCTATGTTTCTCCTCGGTGGCAGCTCCTTTGGGGAGATCTGCCGGCATCACATCCTTGTAACTCTCCAGCACCCCCTGAACTTCTTTCGGCACCACTTCTGGTT
>NC_020492.1:21877531-21949350 GCF_000184155.1 Fragaria vesca subsp. vesca | reverse complement strand
AGAACTTTGACTCCGCTCCCCACTTCTACTCTGTCCTGGTCTCACACTTTTGTTGGCATTCACATTCGAAAAGGATGAGGTCCTTTTGGGAGGGTTTTCTTCAAAAGTGTAGTCTGTCAACCTTTCAGCTGCTGCTTGAGCAGAAGCCAAATCTTGAACCCTTTGTCTCTGAAGTTCAGTTCTAGCCCACGGCTTTAACCCCTCGAGGAAATAGAATAGTCGGTCCTTCTCCGACATATCTGGGAGATCGAGCATGAGCACAGAGAATTTGCTCACAAACTCTCTAATGTTGTTGGTGTGCTTCAGCTCTCTCAATTGTCGTCTTGCAATGTAGTCCACATTCTCTGGGAAGAACTGCATCTTCAGCTCTTTCTTCAGGTCCTCCCATGTGGCAATGGTACATACATTCCTCTGGATGTCGTTGTATTTTGTTCTCCACCACAGTTTCGCATCGCCCAACAAATACATTGTCGCCATGCCCACTTTTGCTTCTTCCGAATCCGGCTTCACTGCTCGGAAGTATTGCTCCATATCAAATAGAAAATTCTCAAGCTCCTTGGCGTCTCGCGCCCCTCCGTAAGCTTGAGGTTCCGGGATCTTTACCCTCCTGTAGTCCGTCACAGGTTGGTTACTCATCGCCCGGATAGCTAGATTGAGCTTGGTATTCATCTCCAACAGCTCGTTCTTGAATGTATCAATAGTGGCTCGGACATCCTCAGCCATGGTGTCCATAGTCACTTGTAGAGTTTCGAGGGCATCACCCATCGCCCCCATCTGCTCTTGTGAAACAGAACCTCCATCTCTCTCGGTCTCTACATCGAGTCTTGGAGCTTTCATCTTTTCAAGGGCCGTAACTCGCCCTTTCAGTCTTTCAAGGTCATTGACTCGCGCCGCCAACTCATCCAGGTCGACGCGGTCTAGGGCTGCAACTCGCCCTCTCAATTCCCCAAGGTCATTGACTCGTGTCGCCAGTTCATCCAGGTCGACACGGTCTAGCGTGGAGGTGATGTCAATCAATCTGTCAGGGACTCCCGCAAGTTCACCAAGCATTTGGTCATACCAATCAAATTTTTGTTGCTTTGTCATTCCTCCCGGCATGTTGCGAGCCTTCGAGCCAAGATGGCTCTGATACCACCTGTCACGGGCCGACTTTGTGAGGGTGCAAAGAGGACCGTGCGGCACTCGCTAGCCTTTGAAAGGTAGCAAGTCAGCCTTGTGCGCACCTTGCAAGGAACAATGGAAACCACACGATATTAATATGATGCTAGCAACAAGCAAGAACACAGTTTTATATAATTGTGGAGCGAGCTCAAAGAGCGAGCGGGCACTCGAATAAAAAGTTGAAATGATCTCACGGGACACAGATGATTGAATAATTTCTCTCTTTATTGATGGTAAGACGTTAGTAGGGGCTAAAGTACATGTGCTTACCTATACTAGTTCCTTAGTCCAACCGTCGCCGACTAGGAACTCCCCTACAAAGAGCATATCGACCAAATTCTCACTTAGCTGTGGGAAACATCAAAAAGCTAAGGAGGGCCAAGCTAAATAAAATAAAATACAAGGAAAATAGAAATTACAATAATGACACTTGCACACAAGCAACCAACCATGGGCTTGACTCATGACCCTGGGCAAGGTTGCTTGTGGCATTACATGTCTTGGCCCTAACACAACGGAACCCATTTAACCCGTTAACGGAAAAAAAAACCACCTAACTCATCGCATCTGTGTAATACAAGGTCTGAGATTCGTCGAGTGAGATTCGCAGCGGTATGAGATAGACGACGGGCGGTCTGGGGCTACGCCAAGGCAATGTGATGGTCGAAAGTCGAAGGATCTGGGGGATCTCGTCTAGGATCGCCGGAGATCTGCCCGACGAGAACTAGGTATTGGGAAGAGGAAGAAACAGAGTTCTTCTTCTTGGCTATGGTACTGGTATTTTCTGGTACTTGGGTAAGATGAAGAACAAGTTCTTCACCATGTAATTGTATGGTAAATTTTCTGGGTTTTCTGGGAAAAAGAATAACAGAGTTCTACGAATGAAGATTTTTTTTTTTTTTTTTTGAAACGAATGAAAAGACTTCTTAGATTAACTTGAAAATCATTATAATTTTTAATAGTTTTAATTTATTTAGAAATATATAGTTCAACAAACGAAGAACATTTTTTCTTTTTCTTTTTTTATACAAAATTCTTATTTTTATCAGGTTCAGAAATTAGAAACAAAATTTTGTAAGAAGTAGATGTTTCAGAAAAAACTTCTTAACGGTCTTAACGGGTTTCAATCGGTAACCGCGAACCCAACGGGCTCAACACATTATAACCCGTTAAGATAATAGGTTAAATGGGTTGAACCCGCTAAAACCGTCAACCCGTTAAGACCCGCCCGCTAACCGCCCAACCCGTCTATTTGCCATGTTGACTAGGGTTCTAGACTTGTAGTTCAATGTCTGGACTCGTACCATGTTCTTCTCAACAGGCTACCGGTACAATTCCGTTTACGTGATAGATATGGAACCCTGATTTGGTTGATCTGCTGTCAGAGATATTTCTTCAACCACAACACAGAGAGTGTGAAGATGAGTGGCTAGTGCGTTACCGATTTACCGATTACAGTATATTTGGAGAAGGAAACAATTAACAGAGGAAATTTGAGTATAGAGTAACATTATATTTTTCATTAATCTTTGTCGTTACAGAGAGATATTTGTACTATTTTTCTTTTTCACAAAAGCTCGATGCAATACAGTGATATAATTCGTCTAGTGGCGTGGCGCTTGCTTATTGGTCAATAGTTGTCCTTACAATACCACTTCCCGCACGCCAATTCCTATAGAAATCCCTCTTCCCTCGTAGATCTTGGATTCTGAGCAAAGCAATCCTCTCTCATCGCTCACCGGAATAAAGGTACGATTCATAGTTTGAATTCAACATCCGCAACCAATTTTTCGTCGCTAAAGATCTTTCGTTTCGAAATTTCAACTTTCAGCTAATTCAATATCAGAAATCGATTCGCGATGGTATTTACTCGTTGTTTTGTACTTGTAGAACTCTCAGAAGCTGTTCAGGATATTGGGCTCTGCGATTAAAAGTTTAAGATGCAGGTTAGATACGATTAATTTCATTGCTTTTGTTTTTTGGAGTTGTGTGTATGGATGCTTATTTTAATGACGAATCTTATGATGGTGAGTTCAGCTGATTGTTACTAGTTTCGATATAAGTACCAGTCAGATTATGCAGTCCTTCTGTTAATGTGAGAGATGAACATCTAGAGTGTGAAGCCTCTTGATGAACATGTTACGTTGAATTACTGAGGAATAATAATGTATAACATGCCGAAGGTGAAATATAGTGTGTACTTTTGGAGAAGACTATGCAGTTTTATTGACAGCACTAGGTTTGTGCAGGCATCAAGAGCTAGGCTTTTCAAGGAATACAAAGAGGTTCAACGAGAGAAAGTTGCAGATCCAGATATTCAGTTAGTTTGTGATGACTCCAACATTTTTAAGTGGACGGCTCTCATCAAGGTAAGCTCGGTTGAGACCAGTAAAACTTGGTCTACTATATAGCTTGATCTTAATAACCTACGTGTGTATGTAGGGACCATCGGAGACTCCGTTTGAGGGTGGCATATTCCAGCTTGCTTTTGCAGTGCCTGAGCAGTATCCATTGCAACCTCCACAAGTCAGGTTCTTGACAAAAATATTCCATCCAAATGTGCATTTCAAGGTATGAAAAAATCTCTCATCTTTTTGAACATGAGTTACAGCTTAAGGTCATGTTTCACACTTTCATGTGGCTCCTTATGTTAGGTAAAATCTGATGCTCCCAAGTTTCAAATGTGGAATAATTTCGAAGACGAGCAAATTCTAAAAATGGTTCCAAGATGTTTTAGTCATGGATGTCAATCACCCCAGTTCTAGGAGTAGTCAGATTTCTTTGAAGTTTGAAGTAGCATTTTATTCAGTTATGAATTTAGACTATCTGAAGCTCTTTTATATGTTTCCTTCCTAGCTGGAAGAGTTACAAGGTCTACTGAACATTACTTATTCTTTCCTTTCGGGGTGGAGGCTACTTTACTGTTAACTTCTTGAAATGCATAAGTGTAATTGATTCTGAACTGGGTTTATCCTCTGACAACTATTGCTATATCACCAACTGAAAACCTGCATTGAACATTTATGTATATAATAAGTTGTTTTCAAATGCAGACAGGAGAGATATGCCTTGACATTTTGAAGAATGCATGGAGCCCTGCTTGGACACTTCAGTCTGTTTGTAGGGCTATAATTGCTTTAATGGCCCATCCAGAACCTGATAGCCCGCTGAACTGTGATTCAGGTAAGTCAGTTATACACTTGAATTTATAAGTTGTTGTAACTCAACTGTTTGAGAAACCAAAAATAACCACAAAGAGATTGTTGTTCATATTTTGAATCTTCTAAGGGATGCTTGAGACCATAAAAGTCCTGCTTATTCACTTACAAGTGGGTTATTCACTGTTCACTTAGTGCCTGGATAGCCTTTAAGTTTCAGTTTTTTTTATTTCAATATTGGACTGTTATGACACCTTGGGTTGTGAATCTATTGGTGCAAAATGACATAAAGGCCAAGGTAGGATAAGATATTATGTTTCAGTTTATCAAGGGTATGTTTTGTGGGAGATGTAATTCATTTGAAATCCTGAAATTCAGAGCTCCAATCTTCTTTTCCATTACAAATTTTCATTTAAAATCAATGCTATATCCAAGTTCAATAAGCGATCTCAAGGTCGAGCTTCCTTGAATTAAGCTCCTACTACTATTCCTCATGGATTAATTTTCCTTGTATGCAGGCAATCTTCTGCGTGCTGGCGATATCAAGGGGTACCATTCCATGGCAAGAATGTACACTAGGCTTGCCGCCATGCCCAAAAAAGGTTGAAGTGTTGTGGTGTATGTAACTTCTCTTCTCAATTGTAGGGCTTCGGCCACCTTGTATGGGATTGTGTAATAATATTGTCAAATTTCATTGGGGGTTCATCTTCTTGTTCCAGCACTTTAACATGTAAAAAAAATAAAAAATAGTAGCTGACATTCATTTTTTAATATGATGGTTCTGTAGAATTATTGCTAAATTTTGCGGAAATAAAGTTACCAGCTAAACAAAATGTTATGAACCTATAAGAACCAGGGTTTTCACTATTGAAAGAGAGTATTGGTTCTGTTAAATCCGCAATATATTTTTGTGCGCGAGTATATGGCAAGCGCCAAGGATGCCCATGGAGCGATGACATGTCACATCTATGCCATTGCACCCATGGCAAGCAAGGCAAAACACACCGAGGGCTGATTTCTCATCTAGAGGTCTATGGCAAATTGGCGAGCAAGGTTAAGCACATCTGCAAGCATCTGCAAGCTACTGTAGCATCGCTCTTTGCAAGACCATATGCACTATAGCTACATAGCAGACGGTTCTTAGAGGACCCCTGAAACCTCTAAGAATCAGGATTTCAGTATACCCAGCATGTAGATGCCGGCATGCCGCTACTTGTTAGATTGCAAAGACTGACGCTTAATTTGCAGAACAAGCTAGGATTAATCCGAACTGAAATAAACATGGAAATAAAGAACATGCACGCTCATGTAAACAACTCATATGCTAAAACTAGTCTATTAATTCTTGAGTCGAACTTAAAGCTTCCCTCATACAAATAGGGGATTGCATGCATTACTAGCATTAGAGTAAATGATATTGGGCAACAGCAAACACATAACTTTCATCACACACAAGCCAAACTCTCCATATATCGAAAATTCCGTTCTGTTTTAACACGTAGTTCGGAATCATCAGTACCTTGCCTAGGAGTTAGCCGAAAAGATTTAGAGATCTTGCTTTTGAGATTATACGAGATGACTTGACCCGGAATATGTAGTAACAAAGATGAACTTTCATCTCCTTCAGTTTCCTCTGGAGTAAGAAAGAGAACAACAAAGTTCCAGAAGGAAGTGAAAATGCGATCATCAAGATTAATAGTGTACTTAAGAAACCAACCAGAGTAGTCTCTCTTCATCTTCGACACTTCGATACGTGAGGAGTAGATATCAATAAGATGCAAATGGCTGCCACAATGAGATTCTTGAAGACGCCAGGAGTTACACAAATCAACAAGATTCCTGTTAGGATGAGAGATCTGTCCGGCAGGTTGATCGACATGTCCGACACGATCATCATCTATGTGATAGTAGGTGAGCTTTTTATCCCGCCCCTTTACCCAATGAAGTGCGCCATTGCAGTATACCCCTTCAGATAAATTGGGACTATCTGCGATACTGAAAGTGGAATCGACATGTCTCCAACTTTTAGTCTCAGACGAATATACGTCTATGTGAAAATCTAGGTTAATATCTCGTAGTCGATGCGTCATTATCAGTGCTTTATGTCTATCGGATTATTTGGATCATTAATCCAAAAGACTACGAGCACCTTGTAATGAGGTGATTTGGAAGGGTCAAAAGCCAAAGCCAGATTGATGATATTGCAAGATTGACCAGAAGTAGTAGCAGCAGGAGGAATCAGTGTGGAAAACTGGTTGGTAGTGGGATTGAGAACATAGTAGTACCGTTGATCTCCTTTTTCGAGGCGACCACGACACAAGAAGAGGCCATTACAGGAATGGATGATGTTGATCTCATCATGCAGGTTTGGAAACTGGAAGTTTGGAACCAAGTTAAGAGGATTGCAGTTGGCTGAACTTTGGTTAGTTCTAGTGTCATGATCGAGATCATCAAGAGGGATGAAAGATACGGCAGTGGATCTGGATGACGGAATTCGATCCGGAAAGACAGCAGAGACGGAGGAGCGGGGGTTTTGGAGGGTGTGGCGGTGACAGAATTTGGGATCGGAGATAAGAGAGAGCCACTGTTTGGAGACACATTTGAATCGGATCAGAGGTCGAGCCGGCACCCGCACAAGAATTTCTGTAAGGAGGTCTTCTAGACTGGCCACCACCTCCATATGTTATATGTATCTCTTTCTCCACGTTTTCTGTTAGGGTTTATATATAACCATCAAATCTGAAACCATTTTGATTTCTAATCCTAATCAGCAAAAGAAAACCGGTCAAATACGTCTAGAGACCATTATTATTGATTCCTAAAGGACCCCTTAATTTTCGATTTTTTTTGTTTGTTTCAATATTGGACTGTTATGACACCTACCACTGTGACCATATTTGGGGCAAAATGACACAAAGGAAAGTAGGATATAAGAGACTTGAGTTTCAGTTTATCAAAAGGGTGTACATGTTTCGTGCGTCAATGAGTCATGGTCTGGTTAGTTAGAGTCTACAAGCACAACATAGTTTTGTGCGAGACCATATATATGACAAGTGAGGTTTAAGGATACCCATGCAGTGATCAGCGATGGCATACCAAATCTAGGCCATGGCAAAGCAAGGCAAAACACACCGACGGCTGATTTCTCAAGTCACATCTAGGCCATAGCACCCATGGCGAGCATTCGAGCAAGGCTAAGCACACCGCTAGCTTACTCCTCAAGCTAACGGTGACCATGCATGCAAGCGACACTCGCGATGTGCATCAGTGCATGGGAGCAAGGCTAACAATGCCCTTTGCAAGACTAAATGCATTATAGCTGCAGAGCACAGGATTCTTAGAGGACCCCTGAATCTCTAAGAATTAGGATTTCAGAAATACATGCTTGTCGCTACTTATTGCTAGATTGCAAACTGATGCTTAATTTGCAGAAGTAGCTAGGACTAATCCGAAGTAAACATGGAAATAAAGTACTTATACAGATACGCGCATAGAATCTTAATTAAGTTTTCTCTTATGAGATCGAGAAGAGAATAATTAACAGATAAACAATCCTTGCGGCCGTCTACAACAGAAACACATAATTAACTTATATCACACACAAGCCAAAGTCTCCATATATTGAAAATTATAGCTTGTAACACGTAGTTGGTTATCATCAATACCTTGCCTGGGTGTTAGTTGAAAATATTTGGAGATCTTGCTTTTGAGATTATACGAGATGACTTGACCAGGAATATGTAGCAACAAGGATGAACTTTCTTCTCCTTCAGTTTCCTCTGGAGTAAGAAAGAGCACAGCAACAACTTCCGTCATGTGCGACCATCGGTATTTGGGGATAATGTCTCTGAGATCGATATGGTACTTAAGACACCAACCAGAGTAGTCTCTCTTCATCTCCGACACTTCGATACGTGGGATGAAGACAGTACTTAAGTAGATTTCAATGAGATGCAGATGGCTGCCACAATGAGACTCTTGAAGAAAACTGGAGTCAGACAATTCAGAATACCCGTTGTGATCAACATGTCCGACACGCTCATCGTCTATGTGATAGTAGAGGAGCTGGTTTTGATTCGACTCTAACCAATGAACTGCGTCATTGCAGTATACCCCTTCAGCATAAGTGAAAAAGAAATTGTGTGGCATACTGACAGAGGAATTGACAAGTCTCCAACTTTTAGTCTCAGATGAATATATGTCTATGTTAAAATCTAGGTTAATATCTCGTAGTCGATGCGTCGTTATTATTTGATAATTTTGATTATTCATGTCTATTGGAAGGTTAGTCCAAAAGACGAGCAGCTTGTAATGAGGTGATCTGGAAGGGTCAAAAGCGAAAGCCTTAGCGAAGATGCGGCATGACTGACCAGAAGTAGTAGCAGCAGCTGGAGGAACGAGTGTGGAGAACTGGTGGGTAGTGGGATTGAGGACATAGTAGTATGCATATGGTTTTTCTCTTGTTTTTTTGAGATCACAACATAAGAAGAGGCCATTACAGGACTGGATGATCTTGATATCATCATGCAGGTTTGGAACCAAGTTAAGAGGATTGCAGTTGTGTGACCCAGATAGAGTTTGGTTACTTCTAGTGTCATGATCAAGATCATCAAGAGGGATGAAAGAGAAGGCAGTGCATGACGAACTTTGATCCGAAAAGACAGCAGACATGGATGAGCGGGGGTTTTGGAGGGTGTGGCGGTGACAGAATTTGGGGTCGGAGATAAGAGAGAGCCAGTGTTTGGAGACACATTTGAACCGGACCAGAGGTCTAGCTGGTACGCGCACAAGAATCTCAGTAAGGATGTCTTCTATACTGCCCACCATCTCCATGTAATCTCTCTCACAGTTTATGTTGTTCGATTGTTTGTTTAGGATTTATATATAACCATCAAATCTAAATCCTAATCCTAATTACCACAAGAAAACAGTCATATTTAACCATTATTGATTCCTAATGAACAAAGGAAAAGATGCCGAGTCAAAGAACCAAGTAAACTCTGACAAAGCCAATAAATTACTACTAAACATTAACGTGATTGTGTACTTATGTTGTAACTTATTTGTCTAATAACGTAACCGAGTAAATATTCCATCTAATTAAAGCAGGCCATAATCTGGAAAAATAGGATTTCCAGCCCAATTTCTTCCTCTCTAAACCAAAGTCTGCAAATTTCCTTTCAATCAGCGACAAAAAGAAAATAAGGGTAATAAACTAGTAAGTAATAATGCAAATTATTGTGTTTCTTCATTCCTACATTCTTCATCAATCATTACCACAACATCATGGACTAGTTAACCATGCACACGTCTTACAAGGTTATTCATAAGGACCTGAAAATTGACAGACACGTAATACACTTGAAAATCAAGATAATGGTCTAAGGCATCAAACAAATTTGCAAATGTTTTGATAGCTGCTCTTTCCAACTGGTTTTTCGAGAAGTTAATTGCATGCCCTTACAAACATTGGTCATACAACCAACATGGATACTGACTTGAAAGGATCTTGTTCTCTTCAAATTAGAAATGTTTTGTTATTTGACCGCTTAAGGTCATGTTGTATTAGAGGTTCTAGCTTGTAACTTAATTTTGTGTAAGAATACGCTTTGGAAAGTAGATTATACATAACCTCTATCGCTTGCCATGGCAAGCGAGGCAAAACACTCCAAGGCTTATTTATCTTGCCACATCTACGCCATAGTACCCATGGCGTGCAATGCTAAGCACACCGCTAGCTTATTCTCAAGCTAACGGTGCCCATGTATAGCTGCACAGCAACTATATTCAGCATGTATAGTGAAGGTTCATATTTACAGAGATACATGCATGTCGCTACTTGCTAAATTGGAGAGAATGATGCTTAATTTGCAGAACCAGCGAGGACTAATCTGAACTGAAATATTTTTGGAAATAATGTACATACACATAAGTGCATACAGAATCTTAGTTTTCTTTAATGAGAGATATTGTTCATTTCATTAACTTGGCACGTACGTACATCATATGTTGTTTTGATACAAGTGCGTAAAATTTTCTTTTGCACGATTGAATGATTAATACAAACAACCATTACGGCGGTTTACAACAGAAAACACATAACCTCTATATATCACACAGAAGCCAAAGTCTCCATATATCGAAAATTGGGTTTTGTAAACACAGTTTGGAATCATCTGTTGATGTCATAATTTAGTTCGACAACGAAACTTGACTTTTCAACCCATTCCACATAGGAAGCGTTGAAATGTCAAAAAGTCACGTATGACTCTAACCTTTCAACGCACCCAAACCTTTATTCGAGAAATAAAGATGATCCTCATACGTAAATAATGATGAGGTGCCCAGCCTAGCATTCAAAGTCTTTCTTGGACTGTCACCAAGTGTCTCAATTGGCATGACATCAAGGGTCTTGGCATGTCACTAAATGGTTACCTCACCTCCTAGCTAGCATCTAGAGCCTCAACCTCCAAGGTCGATACTTCGACCTCCAAGACCAAGAGTTCGACCTTCAAGGCTTAAGAGCCTCAACCCTCAAGCTCTCTCTAGGACGTCTAGTAGTCGCCACCAGGCATGTCTCCTAAGTATGCCTGAGAGTGAGTCAAGGAAGAATGTGTCGTAGGTGCGCGACATGTATCTTGACCTTCCCCACGTGTCACGAAGGCATGGCTCGAGACTGACTTGATAAGAAGAGACCACATAATGTCGACACGTGTTACCAACTCTGTCAGACCCATCCCTCAAAGCCCATGCTTTCCTTCCACGTCACCAACCTCTCTCCCTATATATACCAAGCCTTCCCAAGGCTGAAATCACACACACAACTCCATTTTCCTCTCTTCTTTCCCAATTATCTCTCTCTCTCTCTCTATGTATGTATATATACATACATATACATATATATATATATAAATCTCTCTTTGTAGGCGCGTCAGGAGGGTCTCCTCCCATGCCAAGAAGCATAGTTGCTAGGCTCATCTATTCATTCTTCTCCAATCTCTACTTATTGTTCAAACACTTTACTGACTTGGGCGTCGGAGAGTGTTTGGCCGGCCTTAAGCTGGTCCTCCGATAACCTCCTAGCTCACATGTCAACAGGTCATTCAATGACACTCCATCAACTTGAGGAAGAGGAGACCCAAGTCAAGTGGCGGATGTCCAACGCCAAGAAGAAGGTGAGGAAGCTCACCAGAAGAGTGGAGGAAGTCCACCAGAGGAGTGGATCAAGCCCACCACGAAGTGGAGCATAAAGGCTCTACATCAGCCGAAGGAAGTCTACCAGAGGAGTGGAGGAAGTCCACCAGAGGAGTGGATCAAGCCCACCACGAAGTGGAGCATAAAGGCTCGACATCAGCCGAAGGAAGTCCACCAGAGGAGTGGAGGAAGTCCACCAAAGGAGTGAATCAAGCCCACTGCGAAGGGGAGCAGGAAGGCTCGACATCAGCCGAAGGAAGTCCACCAGAGGAGTGGATCAAGCCCACCACGAAATAGAGCATAAAGGCTCGACATCAGTCGAAGGAAGTCCACTAGAAGAGTGGAGGAAGTCCACCAGAGGAGTGGAGGAAGTCCACCAAAGAGTGGATCAAGCCCACCGCGAAGGGGAGCAGGAAGGCTCGACATCAACTGAAGGAAGTCCACCAAAGGAGTAGATTAACCCCACCACTTTATACGTATGATTTCAACGGAACTATCGTTGACCCGTTGGTGCTAAAAAATGACACCAACATCATCAATACCTTGCCTAGGAGTAAGTTGAAAAGATTTGGAGATCTTGCTTTTGAAATTATACGAGATGATCTGACCAGGAATATGTAGCAACAAGGATGAACTTTCATCTCCTTCTGTTTCCTCTGGAATAAGAAAGAGGACAGCATATTTCGTCTTGTGCGACCAGGAGCTGAAAACGTCACTACGATCAATATGGTACTTAAGACACCAACCAGAGTAGTCTCTCTTCATCTCCCACACTTTGATATGTGAGGTAGATTTCAATAAGATGCAAATGACTGCCACAATGAGATTCCTGAAGAGAATAGGAATCTATGTGATAAATGCCTGTAGTCGACATGCAGACAAATGCCTGTAGTCGACATGTTCGACACGCTCATCATCTATGTGATAGTACCATAGGTTTTTATCCCACCCTAGCCAATGAACTGCGCCATTCCAGTATACCCCTCCATCAGAAATAATGAAATGTAATGGCATAGAGAAAGTGACAAGTCTCCAACTTTTAGTCTCAGACGAATATATCTCTATGTAATAATCTTGTCGATGAATAATCCAAAAGACGAGCACCTTGTAATGAGGTGATCTGGAAGGGTCAAAAGCCAAAGCCTGAGTGAGGTCGCGTACGTATGATTGACCATAAGTAGTGGCAGCAGCTTCGCCAGCTTGAGGCATTAGCGTGGAAAACTGGTTGGTAGTGGGATTGAGAACATAGTATGATGACCTACTTGTTCCCATGGGACAACATAAGAAGAGGCCATTACAGGACTGGATGACCGTGATCTCATTCGGAACGAATTTAAGAGGATTGCAATTGGCTGAACTTTGGTTACTTCGAGGACGGCCATGATCAAGATGGATGAAAGATAAGGCAGTGGATCCGAATGATGTTTTAGGAAAGACAGCAGAGACGGAGGAGCGGGGGTTTTGGAGGGTGTGCCGGTGACAGAATTTGGGGTCGGAGATAAGAGAGAGCCAGTGTTTGGAGACACACTTGAATCGGACCAGAGGTCTGGCTGGTACACGCGCAAGAATTTCCGCAATGAGGTCTTCTATACTGGCCACCACCTCCATGTTATCTCTCTCTCGTCTCGGCGGATCTCTCTCTAAAGCTTTTTGTTGTTTGACTGTTTCTTCTAGGGTTTATAACTTTATATGTAACCATCAAATCTGAAACCAATAATAAATACTGAATTATTGATTCCTAATCCTAATCAACTAAAGAAAACCGGTCAGATACGTCTAGAAACCACAAGTAGCTGTGAAACCTCATTCACGACTACTTAACGTGATGAACGCAGACACGAGTGTGAAAGAAACAGTTCAAAATTTATAAACAACAAGTGCGTAAAATTTCATTTTGCTTTGATAGAATGATTAATGTACAATCCTTGCGGCCGTTTACAACAGCAAACACATAACTTCCATCACACACAAGCCAGAGTCTCCATATATCGAAAATTCCTTGCTGTAACACGTAGTTTTCGATCATCGATACCTTGCCTGGGTGTTAGTTGAAAAGATTTGGAGTTCTTGCTTTTGAGATTATACGAGATGACTTGGCCAGGAACATGTATCAACAATGATGAACTTTCATCTCCTTCAGTTTCCTCTTGAGTAAGAAAGAGAACAGTATATGTCTTCTCATCGCGCGGCCAGAAGGTGGTTAAAATGCGATTAAGATCAAAAATACGGTACTTAAGACACCAACCAGAGTAGTCACTCTTCATCTCCCACACTATGATACGTGAAGAATAGATATCAATGAGATGCAAATGGCTGCCACAATGAGACTCCTGAAGCAATTTGAACTCAGACCGTCCAGAATGCCCCTCAGGCTTATCAACATGTCTGACACGCTCATCATCTAAGTGATAGTACGAGAGCCGATTATGCAACCCTACCCAATGAACTGCCCTATTGCAGTATACGCCTCCATTGTATTCGTAATAAGGATTTAGACTAAAAAAATCGTTACAAGGATCTGCATCACTGTAATCGACAAGTCTCCAACTTTTAGTCTCAGACGAATATATGTCTAGGTTAAACTCTGACGGATCGTGGCCGGCAAACCAAAACACTAGCAGCTTGTAATGAGGTGATCTGGATGGTTCAAAAGCCAAAGCCTGATAGAACATGACACATGATTGACCAGATGCAGCAGCTGGAGGAATAAGTCTGGAAAACTGGTTGGTAGTGGGATTAAGAACATAGTATGGACGAAGTTCACTTGTTGTTTCGAAGGGACAACGACATAAGAAGAGGCCATTACAGGACTGGATAATCTGGATGGACTCAGGCAAGTTATGAACCAAGTTAAGAGGATTATTGCAGTTGGGTGATGAACCAAATAGATTTTGGTTTGCATGGTTACTTCTAGGGTCCTGATCAAGATTGTCAAGAGGGATGAAAGATAAGGCAGTGGATCTGGGTGACATAATTTTTTGTTCCGGAAAGACAGCGGAGACAGAGGAGCGGGGGTTTTGGAGGGTGTGGCGATGACAGAATTTGGGGTCGGAGATAAGAGAGAGCCAATGTTTGGAGACACACTTGAATCGGACCAGAGGTCTAGCTGGTACGCGCAAAAGAATTTCAGTGAGGAGGTCTTCTACACTGCCTACCACCTCCATCTTCTCTCTCTCAAAGTTTTTTGTTTGATTGTTTCTTTAGGATTTACATATAACTCACTGAATTATTGATTCCTAATCCTAACGAACAAAAGAGAACCGGCCGAATACGTCTAGAAACCATTATTGAAATGGGCCGCATAATCAAAACTGTAAAGAAAAATCAGCCCGGCCCAAAAACTTTTGAAGGTAGGTCAGCGTGAGTGAGAGTTAGAGATGACTAATGCATCTTCTTCTCGCTTGAGGACTGCTACTCCGCATACCAGAAGGAAACGGCTTCCTCCTCCAAACTTCTCCTTCCTTTTGATTCTGAAACTCCCAAGGTTCCCCGAACCCGTCGAGTTTTAGCTCCAGGTACTCTTCTTCCTTCTCTTTTTATTTTATTTTATTATGCGGCATCCCAAACATTCAACTCACAGTCGTGCTTTTCTCCTTCTCTTTGCTGCAGGAGTTCCAAGGGTCTGTCACGCATCAGTCTTGCTAAGCACCGATTCATTGGGCAAGGGTTTCTCCAATCGCCACGGCTTCGAGGTATGAAATTTCCCCAATTTGCTTCCTCTTTGAAACCCCGAATTTCTTCCTTTCTTTAACTAATGGATTGTCGTCCTTAACTTACTGCGGGGATTCACAACACCTTGAATTGAGTACTGGCGCTTGAATTTTGGATGTAGAAATTGCATCTTCTTTTTCTTTTTTTCTTTTTTTTTTTGATGGATTTGGGATGGGAATATCGAAATAGAATTACCTTCATCGTGTGATATTTTCAGCTTTCCTTTCGTCTTCCTCTTACTGCGGGGACTTGTGATTCCTTGTGCTTGAGTTTTGAATGTGGAAACTGTATAATAATTTTTTTTTTGATAGCAGCAACCTTGCTTTGGATGAATTTGGTAAGAGAACTATTAAGATATAATTTCCCAGATCATGTGATACCCTACTTAGCTTTCCCTCTTGCCATGTTTTCCTTACTGCGGGGAATTGCAATGCCTCGAGTTGACTATATTGTTGCTTGAATTTTGGATGTAGAAATTGCATCTTCTTTCTCTTTGTTTTTGCATAATGACTCAATGCTTTGTTTCTGTAGAGCAATTTGACTACAACTCCAATTGAAAGGAGTGATTCACACAACACTGCTGTTTCAATGGAGGATTACGAGCATGGTGATAGCGGGGAATCTGACTAAGACTTACTGCATGACTTTTACTTCTTGTCTCTCTTTTTTTTAATCCCTTGTTAACTTGCTAGGGTAGCGGCACTGATGCTCAGGAGAGGGGACCTGCTATAAATGTCGGTGTTTATGAAGATAAACACGATGAGCAAGCATGTAGAGTTGTAGAAACTTGCCAAAGCCAACTTTGAGTCCCCAATCTACGACATCATGGCATAGATCTCTCCAAACCAAAAAGGTCCCCTCATGCTTCACTTCCTTGACTTCCATGCTATACAATAGCAGACCAAGCCTTTCAATCAAGGTATGTTTCTGATAAGCACTTTTTCCCTCTCCAAACAAGCTAGAAAAACTACCTCCACCATATTTTTGAGCAAATTTGGTCAGCGGAACCACAAACTCCGAAGGAACCATACCACCTTCAAAGAGAGATTGATTACCACTTAGCGGTGGTTTTTCAGTACTATCAACTGTAATACCCAAGCTATCCTTGACATCAAAGCAGGCAACAAAGTCCCTGAATCGTGCCTCTAAATCAGTCGACAAATCTTTCCCCGCCTTGTCAGTTGCAAGAATGGAAGAATTAGTTGAAGTGGTCTCTCTATATACCAAGGCTGTATTAACAAGATTGTTGTCTCCGCACACAGATTCTCCAGCTTTCAACAAGACCGGCTCATCCTTCAAGAAAAAGAAATTTTTGTAAAAGATTTACAAAATTATGTGTACTTTTTCTTGAAGGATGAGCCGGTATTGTTGAAACCTGGAGAATCTGTGTGCGGAGACAACAATCTTGTTAATACAGCCTTGGTAAATAGAGAGACCACTTCAACCAATTCTTCCATTCTTGCAACTGACAAGGCGGGAAAAGATTTGTCGACTGATTTAGAGGCACGATTCAGGGGCTTTGATGCCAAGGATAGCTTGGGTATTATTGTTGATAGTATTGAAAAACCACCGTTGAGTGGTAATCAATCTCTTTTTGAAGGTGGTATGGTTCCTTCGGAGTGTGTGGTTCCACTGAGAAAATTTGCTCAAAAATATGGTGGAGCTAGTTTTTCTAGCTTGTTTGCAGAGGAAAAAAGTGCTTATCAGAAACATACCTTGATTGAAAGGCTTGGTCTGCTATTGTATAACATGGAAGTGAAGCATGGGACCTTTTTGGTTTGGAGAGATCTATGCCATGATGTCGTAGATTGGGGACCTCAAAGTTGGCTTCTTGTTTGATCATCTGAAAGCAAGCTGCCAAGAGTTTTTTCGGATATAAACTCAGGCCTGCTGGTTCAGACAACTACTGCAGGGAGGTTCGGTTCACCAGTTGGAAAAAAATCCGTATTTGAGCTGAGAGCTTGCACATCTTGAGGAGCAAGCACAAGGGCCTCTGCATTTGGCAACGTTATTTGCCCTGACATCATGACTTGCATTTTAGAGTCTTTATGGACTCCTCAAAGCCGGGCTTGTACTAGTTTTGTTTTTTGTTCCTATTGACTCTTCACTTAGTCTTGTTTTTTTTTTTGAAGTTTGGAATGGAAATTATGCCACTGCTGGTGTCTTTGATTTAAATGACTTGCATTTGCTCTAGTTCCCACACCCTTTCTCCTTCTACTTTTTTTTTGTGTTTTGTGTGCAGGTGCAGGAAAGTGAGAGGTATCATTATTCACAAATGCTTCTTCAATTTTTCTGCTGGAAAGATTACAAAAGGTTGCAACATCACTGTAGTTGTGTGTTTGCAAAGTGTCATGGAGTATTGAAGAAGCAGTTCTTGCAGAAAGTAAAACAACTGAGATTGCGAGATCGACAGTAGTAGGGCTTCAACCATTTGCCATTAATAGGGCTTGTGAGAGTTCCATCAGTTGTCGAGGCAAGCATGTAGTGGCCACTCCTGTGAGATTCTTTGATGATGAATGACCCTTCCCATTGTGGTGCAAACTTTAAGGGACCTTCTTAGGTTTTATCTTTTTTATTTAATAAAATTTTGATTGCCAAAAAAAAAATGATGGCGTGATTTTTCGGGTATCAACAATACTTCACCAATACACGCTGTTAATCTTACAAGAGCCAAGAAATGACAGACACATAATACACTGGAAAAATAGATTTTACATGATTCAGCGAACAGTGCCTCACCGCCTGAGAAACTTATCAAACCAGTGGCTTGCCTCTTTTACCATAAGAGCGGTCATTTGGTGGCCGATGCCAGGCTCTGCTATCAACTGGGTTTAAATAAAGTGGAGAATATACATCAGCTTTGGCAATTAATCTCCGAAATCAAAAATTGAACAAGAGGATACACTACATTGCATTTATATGAACAAATATGAGATGAGTTAAAACTGAATCTCCACTTTCCACATATTCTGATGAAGTGGTAGCTTGTTTAAACAGAGAAATTGAATTGAATAGGTTAAAGTGCATGCTGTGTTATATTATCTTTACCCCTTGAGGTGCTACTACCAGTCTACCACATACCTTAAATTTATCTGCACTCTGTGCATCTTCATAAGCCTTGAGTGCTCTCGCTTTGGGAACATCCAGACCAGCGAGTGGACATCGAGGATCTTCTGCACCTATTAATTAAAAAGAAATGAATATGATACTCGAAGAAAACATGATCCTTCATGAATAAAAACAAACAGAAATTTTGTAACAAAAACAAATAAACAGAAATTTGATCTAACTGATTGGATCAATCGAAGGCTATAGATTACAGCGCATTGCAGGACTCAAAAAGCACAATATTCAGTGGACAACAGAAGTTTCATGGATTATATTTATTTAGATTTAACAGAGTAGTGCACTCCATTATATTTTGGATAAATTATTAACAGTTGGAGAAGAGTGCAAACAAGGAGTTTACCATTTAAAATCAATAGAGGACGTGGTGCAATAGCTGGAACTGTATAAGGAGAATCAAACTGGGAGGCCAGACCTGGAGCAATTCTATCCCACACCTGGTCAGATATGTGAATTTGTAAGATGCCATCCAACTTCAGTAAGCATATTGAACCATTGAAGTGTAAACTACACTATCCAGGATATCACATCAGAAGAGTCAGGTATGCAACTAACCTTCTCCACTACTTCTTTGTCAATAGCACTCTTGTTTAGATCAATTCGTGCTTCTGGACCGTAACCAAGAAAATGAAGGAATTCCTTGATACAAAAATAGCTCTACAAGCTACTACTGAAATGGATGCAAAGAACGAATAATATACCAATTGTCTTACCTTCAAAAACAGGTTTTATGCTGTCAACTCGAGCCTGCCACTTATCATTGTCTATTGCCCATCGAAACCCCTATCATAGTTGCATAAACAGTGACTTGGTTGTACTTGTACTATGTAAGCATAGAGGTAATGAGCTAGACATACTACCTGAACGCCAATTATAGGGACAACCACTGCATAGCGGGTGTCAGCAGCAGCAGCCAACCATGCATGCATACCTGCATTGCGAACAACAAGATCAGTTCTGCATATTTTAGTAAAATTCATATTAAAGTTCCCATCTACGAAGTTTTCTTTGCACACCTCCCAGTGATTCACCGGTGATTCCTAGCCTAGCAGGATCCACATCCTCCCTCTGTGTTAGATAATCTGCCAATTTTATCAAGTCCCAGACCTGCCATAGTAAGAATTGCATCGTTTATAAAACACCATCAGATTACTAACCCAAATCATTTCACTAACTATACTTTTTGGGGGTAGAATTCTACATTTAAACTTAATTCTTACATGAAGGTAACATTTCTTACATGAAGGTAACATTTCCGTAACTATTTAACTTGCAGACAACTTATAAGGGGAATTAGTAATTACCGTATCAAATAAGAAAGGCATTGTATTGCCTCTTTTCCACGCTGATATGAGAGCCTGTACATGAATAAGATTACCAAATCACTACCGGGCCTCAGTCGCAGAATAAGTATTTGTCTGATGCTTATTTCGTCTTGATTTGCCAAAGCACTGGTTTTCAAACAGTAGATTTTTGCAGCAAAAGATTTATAGATTGTGAATTTATAGTATTAACAAGCCAGAATTGCACAACTAAAGTGAAGTGCATAAGTATACCCACATCTTGATAAGTGGTTATATTGGTGGCACGTTCACCATGGTAGCGAGAATCAATGGCAATCGCTACATATCCCCTCGAAGCATAGGCCTGAAAAAGAAAATACACCTCATTTCACCAAATTGTGCTTGAACAAGAACAAAGATTCGAAAGTGAACAAATAAAGATCAAACATAAGTACCTCAAGCAATGGTCTCAACCACTCTTTGTTCTTGTTAGTACTATGAAGAAAAACAACAGCAGGCCTTTTCTGGATACTACTTTCTTCCCTCATGCTCAAAATCAACACAGGTAACCTCCCCTGCTCTCCTGCCTATCAAACCCATTCCAATATTTACCATAATCATTTCGAATACTCATCCTAACAATTTCAAAACAAACACTACAATTACCTCAGTAATTAGGTAAAGATTCTCCTCCTGTAGCTTCTCCTTAAAGTTGGTAATGTCAGCCTTGGGACACGCATTCATTGCCTAGTGAAACACCCAACACCAACGTTTGTATAACAAAACAAAACAAAAACAAATGTTCTAGGAATCAAACGTTAGACGAGAGGTTCGAACCTGGCTGAACCGTGGAGGGCTAGCCTCCTGAAACAGAGGTTCAGTCACCGGTTTCGCCTGTTCCACCGTCAACGGAACTGAAACAACGCCACTTCTCATATCACCGGAAAACTAAACTAAACTGAACTGAACAAGTCAGCATAACATAAACAAAAGAATCAGAGAGTTGTGATTGGCTCACCTTGCCCACATCGCCTGCTAGTCAACACTTTGTGAAACTCGGAACGAAGCTTCTGGGCGTCGACAGATTCCTCGGCCATTTGGGTGATGTGGGTGTCAGTGTTTGATCTGTGTCTGGTCGACCGAGACAGGGACCTGTATTTATAGGGGAATATTTTTGGCGGGGAGGGACCTTGCCACGTGTGGGGCAGGGGAGGTCGCACGTGCGGGAGGGTGGTGGATGGTGACGATAGAGTGGGGTGCTGCGGAGGAAGAGGGATGATGAGGGAGTGGGGCATTGTGGTTATTGGAGATGGTAAGAGTTGGCTTTGTGTTAGTGTTGTTATGGAAAATAAAAGTAAAATTACTCTTTTGTGGAAATAATAATTAGAAATTTTGGAGGTGTTTTTGGAGTGTTGTTCCATGGATGATTGTTTCTGGGTTTCTGAAGCTCTTGATACGAGGTAGGTGATCTCTGACAGAAAAGGCTGATCTTATTGGACTAAATGGGATCTTAGGTCCTTTTTTCTTCTTTCTATTAATGCAAGATTCTGGTTGATGCCGGCACACAGCTTATCTGAGAGGTTTCAGGTCATATGTTCAACTGCAAAAACCTGCCTATAATGATGTTGTG
Source organism: Fragaria vesca subsp. vesca (assembly GCF_000184155.1). Classification (NCBI taxonomy): domain Eukaryota; kingdom Viridiplantae; phylum Streptophyta; class Magnoliopsida; order Rosales; family Rosaceae; genus Fragaria; species Fragaria vesca. The sequence continues at coordinate 21,928,087 of NC_020492.1, read as the reverse complement.
AGGAACAGTGCTATTTTTGTTGCGGAACAGGTAAATAATGCCTCAAAAGACACAAAAGATAGTCGAAAGACCCGAGAAAGTAACACCACCAGCCCTTTTTGCAAAAGAACGATGATGGAAACAAGTTTTTGTTTGAATGAAAATGACCAAAGGAAACGAAAGTAGTAGGAAGCACGATTCAGACACGATCAAAGTGAAGACCTAGCTCAGGAAGATGCAAGGAAGCTCCACCAGACTGAGTACAACAAGATTGGCTTCATGCAAGCCCTTTCATGGACATTTTCTATTTAAGCCTCAATGAGAAAGTGGATAGCTGTGGCTTGCTTCAATCTCAACTTAATACAAATGTACGCATTCACCAAGCATGTATAACACGCAATTAGGACCAAAAAGTCGAGCAATAACACTGAGCAACCCAGCAATATGGATTCGACACGACGACATTACAATAAAACACTGACTAGCCAGAGGCAAATGAGTTGAGCGTAAACAAACATAGGAATTATCATGCATCAAATAACTAGAGGACAGAGGATTTACCGTGTATCAAATAGCATAACAAACTATTCTCTAATAGGGGAACAGCTATGTATTGAGATGCTTCTCGGTTGCTCTGTATGTCAACTATCTATATGTGATCTAATTTCGGGGAAACAAGTTCTCATGTAAACCTGTGAGGAGCTAAAATTAAACAACAGCTCTTTAAGCAACCTTTAAGTTACCTGAATTTCACTGGATCATACATCAACATAGATAATATAACAAAATTTAGAGCTATTTTTGGGTTTAAATTGTGCTGAAACAGAAGGGTCTACTTGTGACTAGATTCTCCAAAAATGTTGTACAAGACCTAAGGTCAACTGATGGCAAGAAATCATGCCCAAACATCTCAAAAGGAGGCACAGTGATAACACTTGAACTAATCCTATCCTAAACTAACGACTATAATGTTTGATTTTATTGCCCAGTATTATTTTTCAAGGGCAATCCAACTCCAGAGACATAATTGACAACTGACTGAAGCACTTTACCATTTGTGGAAGCAGGAGATTTCCCAATGTCATTGCTGTATGTCACTTTCTCGTACCTGGGATTCTTTGGGGTTCCAACCTCTACAGAATCCTTTTGGATTTCCCTCTCCCTTTTGGCTACAGGAGAGCACATTGTTTCTGCAACGCGAGAAACAAATGAGTAAGGACTCTTTCTCTTCGGTTAGTTGGACATATGAAAACATATATATTCATCAAAAAGGGTCCTGGTTCCCCTTTTACCATATTTGACCTTTAGTAACTTCTTCATAATTAGTTTGATCGAGTAATTCTACATTTTTAGAAATTAGAATGAACAACTTTGGACCTTAGTAATGCAAAATCTTTAAGTTCTCAAGAATCTTCACAATGCTAATTTACATTTTGCCTAGAATGAAAAGAACCCCATTGAACTCACCTTTTATGCTACCACGAGTAATAAGCAGGTTTAGGAAATCCCTGAATCCTGAGAGGACAACCCTTTCCTGCTCTTCATAAACCTCCGTGCAACCTATTTCCTGAGATGGATTCTGAGTTGTGCTTTGACTATTAGTCGTTATTCCATTTGGCGGCTCAGCTGCCATAAACATCTTATCTTGTTCATCACACATCAGAGCAAGCGTTCCAGGGGACATTGGCCTACTATTTTGCGCATCACCTCCATCTGATCCAGAGCCACTGCTGCCATCTCTACCATGTGCAGAATTTTGATCCTGTTCCGTTTTACTTTCTTTCCCCTCTCCAGTGGCTGAAACGGTAGTAGTCTTATCAACCGTCTCTTTTTGCCTATTTTCTGTACATGGTATTTTAGAAATTCAAAACCAAACTACACAACAAAAAGACAAAAATAAATAATATCTGACCCCACTAGCAATCCAGTAGGGGAAAATATAAAATATGCCAAGGAAAAGGATATCTTTCAGATGCGTATCGGACTCTGTTTACTCAATACACTTGAACTACATGCCAAACAATAAGTCCTACATGGTTGTTCAAAACGTAATCAGAAATCTAGTAACCTAAAAGAAATGAAAACACAATCGAATATGACCAAAAATATACATTACGCCATTCAGAAACAACTTCCGAGTGTTATTTTCTTTAGAGAATTTAACTCTAGTAGCTCAAACAAAGGATTTTGAAACTAAAAATAATGGCCATTTCAACTGAAAGTTTGATTCTTTGGCACACAGCCCAATGATAACACATATTGGCCCCTAAGTTGCATAGCGTGCACACATAGGCACACAGAAAAGCACGTATAAAAAATAAAACAAAATGAAAAATATACAAAAAAGAGGCTACAAAAGTGAGATGCAAACATGTCACGCAGAAAAGAAAGATAAAAGGTCTGTATATAACCAAACCTGCAAATGCTTTTGCAGCTTCTCCTGAAACTACAACCAAACGTGAACACAGATCCTTTATGTTCTCAGGTTGGATGATATTTGCCAACATAGATCTTCAGTAATAGAAACTGACAAGGGTTATATATTGAAAGAAAAATGAAAATAATAAAAGGTTTCTATAGCATATTTAAGAAATTTGACACACCTGTAAGTGGGTTTTGAAGATCCTGGTACTGCAGCAATAGGAGTAACAGAAGTAGGAACAGATAACAGAGAAGAAGAGGCCATAGGAGGTCTTAAGTGATTTTCCTGATTTAAGTCAAAGTTTGAAATTAATAAATATATACTAAAAAAAAAAAAAAACTATTCAGCCAGTTGGCTAAAATAGAGAAATTGGAAATGGAAAGGGAGAAAGAAAGGCCTAGTTTAATCTTAAAGAGATTGCCATAATCAATTAATTTGTCTTGTAGTAAATGTCATTAACAATTTAACCGCACTAGCATAGCCTTTCAAAAATTATAAATAAAAAAATGTAATCTTTAAGCCTGGTAAGAACAATTTATCAAATTATTCACACAACAATGGAAACATCAAATTGCACCCTTTCATTGTAAGCAACCAGTTGGAGTATATCGTATCAGTACTCAACTACTCATATATTAGTAATTTGACAAACTGTACCTGCTGAGTGTGTGTAATTCGGTGAGCTGACTGATCTCTGGCTCCAATGCCAGAAAAAAGTTCGTCACTCGGTCTTTGTCTGGAAACCAGAGGCCCAAACCCCGAGGATCCAACAGCCCCACTAATGGCTGCATTTGCCTGTTGCACGTTGGCTACCGTATTGTGATCTTCATGAAAGATAGCCCTTCTTTCTTCACTTCCATCAAAGTTCTTGCAGTCCATGCATTTACAGTTTTCAGAACATAGAACATTGGCTTGGAAGCACTCACAGTACTTCTTGAGACACCCAGACTTCCTGCAAGCACATCCTTTGTGGTGCTTTTGAACCTCGCCAGCATCTTCCTGAATACGTTTAAACAAATTATTAATGCACTTTGAACTGGAGTTGTTCAAGTTAACAAAAAGCATGGATACCTTGTATCATTAAACATATTATGCTGACACACATTTACAAAGACAATTTCGTGATACTGTGATAGATAAGTAAAGCCATTAACTAATCAAGCTCCACATAAGTCAGATTAGATACCCAAGAATCGCGAGATTCATGTGGACTGCTAGCAATCTTTGGTCTGAATGCTTTTGGGTTACGCTCTAGAATTGCTCCAACCGCATCCTGCCTAGCAGCTTCATGGTCCACGTTATTATGACAATTTATGCAGTTGCAACCTTTACAATAAATTCCAGCTGCAAAGCACTCACAGTACCTGCCAAATGACCAAAATTTGGATCATATTCCAAACAGAAATATCATGAGCCACCTAGTAGGCATAGTATTCAGCGTAATACGGAAAGAAAAAAAAAAAAAAAACACTATTAGTATATATCAAAGCAACTGACATCTATAGCAACTTAACTCATTATTAAGCACATAGATTTTGTAATATGTATTCATCTTAAGGTAGAGCACTTCTGTGATTGGCAAGATTCATGCATCTGCCCAATTCCACAACACTATACTGAATCCCCAAGAAAAAAGCATAGTAGAAAGTGTGCATGACATGATCATAAAGCTTTCAGGTTTTCACTCAATAACAAATCGACAGGGTAAGTAACACTGAGCTGTACCAATAATGTATATATCTGTAAAATATCCCTCACTCTCCGTATGTAACTGAGAGATTATTCACAATAGGTGGTTAGGTGTTCACGCTCAGATTAACAAATCTGCGAGGGACATAAGCACACATGGACCACATTCTACATGCTAAAAGCCATAAAGAGAATTATATGTTCTTACAACTTCAGGCACCGCGAATTTTTACAATTGCACAGCTTTTGCTTCTTTGGAGTACTATCTTTCGCTTCGCTGCGTGCGCGTGGCTTAGGAGACTCATATCTTCTGAAGAAAGCATATGCAAACAAATGTCAATACGAATATAAACTACATAATACAAAACATTCAACATCAATGGGATTTGAATATATGTTTATTAAAAAGAGAGGAGCTTTGGCAATGAATAATATAAACTGAAAGAGGTCATGAAGCCTATAGCTCCAATGATGGAGCGCATCTACCCAAACCAAAAGACCTGAACTTCAACCTCCTTTCTCCCTCAGCCTCTTTTTACCAGAACAGACCATCAAATGTAATATATAAAGCAGAGTCTTTAGTGTCTTCTCTACGATTAAGAGAACTACTACTCTTCCATGTTACTACTATTTTCCAAGACTTCTCATTTCGATAAGTTATCAATGTGCATAACTAAAACAACTACCTATTCCCTCACATTTGCAATTCACACAAACCTTACCTATTTTGCAACGTTTTCCTACCACAAGAACAGAAATTTAAGCCTAATTCAAACATTCACATACAAATAACAACAAAATTCAAATCTTTCAGCTCTGAAAAACAGTCCACAGATAAATTACCCCAATTTCGGTGGCAAGTGCGCAATCCGGCCATTCACCGGCATCGTCGGCCCCACCGGCCTCGCCTGAAAGTGCAAAACCGCCTGCGTCAGATACGGCTTCGGCGATTGCGCCACCACCGTCCCCTGCTGCTGCGACTGTAACGCCAACTGCGCCGGTGAGTTATGCACCGGCTGCGGCTGCGGCTGCGACTGTGACTGTAGCTGTACCCACGGCTGCGTCTGTGGATGCGCCCGCGGATGATGCATCTGCGGCTGAGGCACCGGCTGCTGCTGTAGCTGAACCGCGGCCGGTCCAGACCGCTCCGGCAACGCAGCGTTGGCGGAAGGCTGAACCGGCGCCGTGAAATCCAATTGCCTCGCCAATTTCTTCGGCGCCGTACCGGAAACCGTTTCGCTCTGCTCCATCATTAATCTCTCTCTCAAAATTCAAAATTGGCCAATCTCACATTTAATTCCACCAAAACTCAAAAATCCTAGAACGGCTCAAACTACTCACACATTAAACCCTAACGAAACCGATCCGTTGCCGAGCTAAACACTCCACCGGAAACCGCCGCGGACCGGTATAAAACTCACCGACGGTGAAAAAACCGAGCATAAGTTACGCAACAAAATCAAAAAAATTCACAGACGTAGAAGAAACAGAAACAGAATCGGAAGCTACTGGAAACTCCCGAATCCGATCAGAGAGAATGGAATTGGGGCCAAAGATTAGGGAAGATAGAAAGAACCTCCTCTCTCGCTTTTAGTCCTCTTTTTCTTTTTCTCTCCCTCTCGACGTTTTTTGAAATTCAATTTCCTAAATAACGTAGGGTTTGATCAGGCTTTTCGACGATCAGGCGGATCAAATTGAAAGTTGGGGTTGACGGTGGAGATTTGAGGTTGGAACGAGGAGGAGATAAGAGCCGTCGGATTGGTGGGGTATTAGGTTTTAATCTGGGAAAGCGACGCGAGTGGAATTTGGCGCTAATTGGAGTCCTGGGAGCATTCGGGGGGTCCGGGAATGGGTGTACGTGGAGGGTGAGGATTGAGGGGTGCTTGACCTAGGAAGCTAACGGACGGTTGACATTCAAAACTATGGAGATGGAAAGTGCGAGATTTAATTTTGAAAAAAATGAATTCTTCTCGCGGCGGCTACAGCGTAAATAGTGACATAATTTTGGATTTTTGAACATCACTAAATTTGTTCTTGTATTTTTCTGAATTTGTTTGAGTAGCCCTAATTGATACTTTGTGGTTACTTGGAATGGACAAAATAGTTTCTGCATAAAACTATTCACCAAAGGTTGGAACTGAGCAAAATGGAGATAATAGTTCCCTTAAAATTGGGCGATTGTTCAAAGCAAAATTGGGATTTTGCAAATGTGGGGAAATAGCTATAAGTTCATTTTTGAGAATGCTCATGTGTGAGAGTTAATTATTAATCTATCTATAAAAATGAAAAGATATGAAGATCAAACACGTTTTTGTTTCATTAGAATCAACGTGAATATAATGTATGAATCACATTGTATTTTTTTATTGTGGTAAAGGAATATGAGAAGCGAGAAAGAATAACACGTACACTCTAGTTTATAATGTCGCGTTGTTATGGAACTGAAAACTATTTTTTCTATATAAATGACCCGTTTTATATTTGTGATAATAAAAGAAACGTAAGTCACACAAATGTGTATCCAATTTTAATAATCTGTCAAAAATAAAAGCAACTTGAGTGTATAACTTATGTATAACTTGAATTTGTGTGGTCATAAAACATTAGCACTATATATTCTTGTTACTATATAACTACAATGTTAGAGCATCATTATAAGACTCGATCTCTTGGCTTCTTATATTGGATTGCATATTTAACCATTTTACGAAAAATAGCATACACATTGCAATAAACTCTTGAATGACTCTACTTAACAATGTCGTCATTCTCTTCCGTGATACTAACTCTTCTCAAAAATATCAATATCTACACACACACACACATACATTCATTTTCTCTTCTTTTTCGTATTACTTTTCGTCAACTCGCTTCTACATTTTTACTCAAACTTAAGGGGCCGGTATGGAAAAAGAAGAGATGCATAACGTACACTTATGAAAAAAAAAGAAGAATAAGATGTGTGTGTGTGACACTAATACCTACACCAATGACTAACAAAGTTTAGTTTTCAATTTGATAATTTCTCGTGTTTGAGAAGGTGTTCCAAACTAATGGGGAATTTGTTGAAACTACTCTAATCTAAATGATAATTTTCTCATACGTACTTCAATCTCTGATTTATAAACAAATATAAAATGAACGTTGTTGTTACGACCAAAAGAAAAAGAAGAAATGTTAAACCTCGTCCGAATACTAACTGGTTGGTGCGAATGTTACTAACTTACTAATGTAAGCGTAGTTACTTTTTATCCCATTATTAATAAACAAAAAAAAACGATTAATTCAACTACATTGAACAATTGGTCTCATAAAATTATCAACATTTTATCCTTTATCCTGCTTTTTATCTTTATGTACACAGTGTAAGTTGTGAGTAGGTTTCGAGGTTGTCTATCAAAAAAAAGAAAAAATAATTTGTTATAAACTGCAATAACAGCTCAGGTATACAGTATACAGTAGTGAGTATTGATATTTAGAATAAACTTTGGTAAAAAAAATAATAATAATGAGAACATTCAGAATCAACTGTACCTAGCTACCTTTTGGACAGAACTGAAGGAACAGTAATAAGAAACTGAATCATCCAGCACTCCTCCGCCCCCATCACCGCTCGACCAGCAATCCTCCGCCCCCTATCAAAACTGAATCAGGCAGCTCAACAATGAACAATCAATCCTATCACACTCTCTCTCTCTCTCTCTCTCTCTCTCTCTCTCTCTGTGTTAATTACCAATTGGATCCGACTGCCACAGTCGGACTGAGATGTGGTGAGTGGTGACGGATCCGACTTCCACAGTCGGACAGATCAGAGGTGGTGCTGCCTACAAAATATGGGTATAAACAGGTAGGCAAATGTAGGGTGAAGTTAAACAATTTACTATATCTGAGTAAGTACACACTTTTCAATGAACTGCAAGATCAGATAGTTCGATCATCAATAATTTTACTATCTACCCTGTTCCGTTCTGATACTGCTACCGATCGTTTTGACGATAAAAACCACAAGCCCAACGGACGTATCAGTTTACCTGAACCCCACATTTTTCTTCTGCACAATCATGAATCATAGCTCGACTGCCTGGCCTATTCGCCACCTCCACGCACCAATAACCCATTATTAAGACTCATGGGAGCACCGCCGGTCCACCACCACCGACAGTTCTAGCTGCAGCTCCACTGAAAAATGACAGGACCTTCACAATATATAACCATGCCCTAATTAGCTATAGCTAGCAGCCTAGCACAAATTATATATGTTACGCTTATTATGCTGCTAAGTACGTAACCCATTTTTTCTCCTAAGAATATCACACACCCAGGTGGCCAGGTATACGTTCTCTCCTATTCATTTTCATTTTTCATATATAGATTCATACCCATTACTTCTGGAATTTCATAAAAAGGCAATACCCATTTGGTTTACTTTTGGTTTGTGTAAATAGAATGCAAATATTCAAATTTTTATGAAAGAATTATAAGTATTAACTAGTGCCAACCTTGTTTTAAAGAGGCTCGCAAAAGAAAAAACTTTGATGTTGCTAATATAAACAATCGGAAACCAAAAGTATAGCTAGGAAGAAGTTGGCTTCCTTCTCTACGAGTTTACGTTGTTTCTAAGTTTATCATTCCTATATGCATGCTACTACTGCTAATTTTTACGATGATTGATCAAGTCGTAGATCGATTATACATGTGTGTGTGTACGCACGAGAGTTACTACTGAGAAAGGGAATCCCAGTTTGTACGAACTAAAGATTTCGAAAGAGCTGACGGGTCACATTCACAGGCAATAATACTATATATGGAAAAGCTAGCAAGCATGTCAGTTACTCAGGTACTCAATCGTTGAATGCAGCGTGGTCCAAAACGACCAGATTAACTAGATTAATTCAACTATACCCAGTAACTAATTCCCCTTCAAAACAAAGTATGCGTTAATTTGGTTGGTTATGGCACTAATATTAACCTAATTAACCGTGTATATATTCCTCCTAATTTGTTCAAAGCTTCAGTGAAACATACCATTTTATTCATGAGTTTTGCCATACATGCATTTCATTTTCACTAGTTTAATTACATTAACATATAGGTAAAAAGAGGAGCTGAATTATACGGTTAAATGTGGTTGCATCCCCATAACTCTATTTATCTCCAATGTGAGGAGAAGTTTTATCAGCAAGGTTGATTTTGATTAAAGTTTTCAAGAATACCAGCAATTGAACAAAGCATCATGAAAGCGAAAAGGGTTAGGGCTGATTAATTTGGATTATATGAGAAAGATTCAAGTCTAGACTATATGTGGTAGATCTATTCTATATATATGAATGTGACACATTATATATCGTGGAAAGATTGATTATTGGAATATTGGGTCAAGTTGGCTTGGCAACAAGAAGAAACGAAAAATATACGAAGATTCATTCGTGGCGTGTGATATATTTAACCTTTAGTTTTCGACTCGATCTGTTCTCAACTTAGCAATAAGCCAATAAGCATATATATATATGATCGAGCAGATTATAAATTTGAGGAGCAGGAGCAGACAGAGTTCTTGGGTCATGGAAGCACTTTCTGTGCTAAACATTTCTTTAATCATGTATAAGCATACATACATATATAAATGGGTCCTCATTTGGATATTCATTTGAATAATTAAGCTGAAATATATTATATATGGAGATATATATATATATATATATATATTAAACATGGAAAGGGCCCGATCTCCCTAATAAGATACTCATTCATGCAGATTTATATAGATTCACAATGTTCTGTCAAATAATTCTTTGTACTAATCCGTTCTTAATTATTACTAATCCATTATTAATTAGTACTAATGAATCCATCACGAATTCACATCCGTGAAAATTGTATACAGTAGGACGGGTTCTTGGTCAGAGCTGTATTGCTGACACAATCATAACCTGCTAGGTTGTTGGTTTGGTACAAAACGTCGAGATCGACGACTAATCAATTAGTTCTGTTAGACTAAGCTGGTGCATTCTATATGTTACAGCTAAATGAGATTGATCGCACCAACTAAGTGATATTAGTTAATAGAATCATTAGCTTAATTCTCCTCCCTGGTTAGTTAATCTGTGGCTTTAATCTCCAAGCTAGCTAGGTTCGAATCGGTTGTGTTGACAGCACTGGGTTTGATGCATACAGCTAGAAACCAGACATGTCTCTAATATGGAGTGCCTAGCTAGCCAGCCATATATAGACGGTCGAAAAGACAACTATTATTGTTTATGATGATGGGGTTTACATGAACGGTGCTTACATATACTTTTGGATTTTGATGTGTATGTATTATATATAGATATACGCCATGTAGCTAGCTGCTTGATTAAAGTTAACCTAATTGATCAAGCAGATTAATGTTCTCTACGGTTTGTTAATTACTTAGTTATATCTACATTTTTTTTTTTTTCGTGTAAGGCATCTCCAGAAGGTCTACGTACATGTGAATGTCCAACCGATCTTATATATCGTTGTGCTTAATTAAATAGAACATACATTTCTTGTACACATTACATATATATTCAACTTAATTTCTTTCACCACCTTAATTGGGTAAATATATTTGGAAAATTTGACTTGTATGCCTGCTTATATATACACTCGCAGGTCATGCATGATGCATCATATGGATGATATATAATCAAACCCACCAATGCTAGCTATCTATAGATTTGAAACGAATCAAATCCTACGTACTCTGTAATCCTCGATCCATTCCGCCATTGCATGATTGTTTCCTTCTTCTTCTTCTTTATATTTTCGGAGAAACCTAGAGGATATTATTAGGCTTTGAGAATCAAGAAGCTAGCTTTACAAGTAAAAACAGAGCAGCTAGCACTGATAAACTACAGTTGATCGAGTATAACAGTCGGCGGTGTCAAAATCTGAATCCATGGCTCCATGACAATTCCGCCCCAGTTTCAATATGCAGCTAGCCACAAAATCCATTGAAATTCAAGACGTACGTACTGAATAAGACGAGCTAGAGTACTACGTACGTATCAGTGTATCACCTTCGCATGAGTTGGAGTATAAATGATTTATAAATACACTATAGTTACGCAATATTTAGTTCATCTCACTATAGTTATGCAATATTTAATAAGCACCCTAACTATGTTTCTTATTTGATCACTCTCTATGTCAACGACGGACGTTGATTTTCAATAATAATTATGAGGATGCCATGCTAATAATGACTTTCTTCCTCCGTAATTACGCTGTAGAAAACCAATCATGCATAATCACAAATTGAAATCGTAGAGGATATATGCATCCTTTTATTTTAGAGCGAGTCATGATCTCAACCCGGCATCGATCACTCATACTTTGGATCTTACTCACCACTTAGGCTTGGGGTTTTTCACTAAGTTTTTTTTTGAGACACGATAGATATTAGGGTAAGAAATCGAATCGACTCTCAACCCCACCTAATTATAACGGTACGATTTTTTTCCCGAAACACAAAAAATTCAAAACCTTTGTCATAATTCAATCGGATATATAAGGATAAACAATAAATAGATAAAATCATGGACATTATGACACACCTAAAATCACATTGATTTCGCATATTGCATAAAAGAGAAAGACAGACCTAACCCATCCCAAACCCAAAGAAAATGAAATGTGCAAAACAGTGACCACAAAATTTTAAACCTAAAATCGAAATGCGCTCCCCCCCTACATACCTATTCGGCGCAAACAAAAACAATGTGCGCTAGGGTTAGATACTTTCATTACCCACAGGAAAAATCTAGGGTTTCCAATCTCTCCAAAAACCCACTCACACTCTCCCCACCCGCGCCTGACCCCCACGCACCAATCCCACCCCACTAATGTGCGAAGGCATCTTCCGCCCTCCTTGACACGACAGGTATAAATAAACAAACCCCCGTCACCCGGCGCGTGAGGACAACGCGTGAGGGCAGAACAGTGACCTTTTCACCCCTCGCTCTACGACTAGGGTTTCCCCTTTTCCTTTTGGATTGCGATAAGAGGCGCACCTTGCCTCCACGTGGAGGGCGCTCATTGGGTAATGCCACAGTGATTTAATATTTATGTGATGTGTCATGGAGGATGGGCATGTATGGATGCTTTAAAACCCCGAAAATGAAAAAAGAGAGATTAAAACTCTCTCTCCTCATTTGCTTCTCTTCCTCACTCTCTCTCTCTCTCTACTAAAACAATCGGGAATTCCTTTTCCTTCTCTCTCTAGGGTTTTGCGAAAATTCGCACTCGAATCCCACTCCGCCAGCTGCGAATCTCGGGTCGGAGCTCGGGGTCGGATCTTCGCGCTTCTTTGGTGTGTCTTTTAATATCATTTTCACGGCTCGCCGTTGAGGATCGGAGCTGAAACGAGGTCGTTTCGGGTCCTCGTCGATTGAATCGAGGTCGGTTTCTTCTCGCTTGTTCTTTTAATTCGGGTTCGGAGTCGGGTTTTAGATTGTTCGGATTTTTTAGCTGAGTCTTTGTTTCTCAGCTGGATTTAAAATTAAAATATTGAGCTCCGTTTACTGTATGGTACGTCAAGTTTGGGCCTTTGCTTTTCGTTTCTTATCTGGGTTCGTTTTCTATTAACATCTGTAGGTCGTTTTGAGTGATATCTAGGTCGTTTTGATGTGGGTGAATTATGTAGTGACTGTGAATTATTTTACGAGTTCTAAAACAAAATTAATGAACCCTAAATTCTGAGGATTGATGTGCATGCTTTGAGTATTCATATTTGGAGTGCTTGAGTTGGGTTTGTGGGATTGTTTCATTTCCGTAGCACTAGATTTTTGTTGTTGTTGGTCTTTGTGGTTGTGGGCTCCTCTAGAAACAAAACCCTAACATGTGGCTCTCTCTTATTGGTCCTACTATGTGAGTAAAGTTGGCATCTTTAATGGGTGAGTTAAGATGCGGGGATAAATTTGTTGTTTGTAATGCATCGAACTAGCTACTTGTGAGTTGCATTATGCAGATTTGTTGGAAAGCTAGGGTTTTTATTTCATTTCTCGAGTTCAATATGCTTGTAAATCATGTAAGGGTGTTATTTTATGTGCAGTATCACCATATATGGAGGTGTTTAACCTTGTTGTGTATTTGTATAACTATTAAGACAGTGAATGATTTGTTCAGCTTGTGATTTCTTGGTGGTTGAGTATAAACCCTAACGCTTTTCTTTTGGACTTGAAGCAAGATTTATGACATGATTTAGAGTGCTTAGGTGCTTCTTTACATGTTATTTGATTTATCCCTTGAGTATATTAATTAACTAGCATGTGATAATGATATTACTCAACTGATTCCTTACTTGTGTGTGTGAACATAGGAAGTGCTAATTATATTGAAAACATTGAGGGCTTGTTAGATGCTATAACATGGAGAAGGATATTTTGACGGATGATAATCTTAATAAGAGGAGTGATCCTATTATTGCCTCCAAGTCCGTGGGGTCTTTTGTAAAGATTGATTCTATATCCATAGATCTCGATGATGCAAATGATGACAACAGTCCTGCGGGGAAGTGTGAGCATTTCTCCATACGGTAAGCCTTGGAGCCCTTGTTGCACCATTTACCACATACTGGTTATATGTCTTTGGAATAGCTGTCATGAGTTCTATATCAATGTGTATGCGCTATTACTCGGTTGTTCCTAATAAATTGCTATAAATTTCTTCACCACCCACTATCTATTACAATCTTTGTTGCAATAAAGATCTTCATCCGTACCTATTTATACTGACATAGACTTAGTTAAGGAAAAGAAGAGATGTGTCATATGCATACTGCATGTCATACAGTTTATGAAGTTATAATTGCAATTAATGTAAGCTGCATTTCATGAATACTGAGCATCTTTAGCACATACGGAACTTTTCTTTGATTGAATGCTCTCTGTTGTATTGTAAATACAGTGGTTACGTATCTGAAATTCGGAAAAAGAACTGGAAGATATGTTGGCCATTTGCTTTAGATGGTGATTTGGACAAGTCTGATCAGGAAAAGTCAGCTATGCTTCCTCCTTTAAATGCTCCAAAATTCAGATCGTGGTGTTGCCAAAATTGTCTGCGTGAAATTGGTTCTAAAAATGTTGCAAAAAGTACAGACCTTATTCGTCATGTTGGATCTGATTCCAAGTGCACTGGTTTTCGAATGCCACCCATTACGGCTACTGCATTGCTTCAGTCAGATTGTCAACAAGGTCCAAAGTCAAAAATTGTTGAGGAAAAGCGATTTCATGCTTATACTCGTACTATTGTGGATGGCAGTGAGACACGTCCTTCCTCACGTATCGATAAGAAAAAATGGAACGGTGAAGTTTCTCCCACAACCGTCATAGGTATACTTCAAGTGAAGCTTACTTCAATTTGAGTCCTTTTGGGTATATATTTTGGTGTTTTTTTTATTGATATATATTTTTGTTTTTTGTTTTTGATTTTCCTTTTTGGGTTTCATTCAGCAAACGAGAACAGTTTAGCAAATTCCATGAGTCACAAAATGCCCAGATTCAGTTCTGCTGAGAGAGAAGTTAACACTAATAGGATGCAGGAGAGGCACAATCATGTCACAGGTGATTTATTATATTTTTATTATTATTTATTCTCTATTATTTGTAATTGTGGTTGGACAACTTTACCTTTTACCTCCGGGAAATTAGATTTGCATAAAAGTATATTGCTACTTGCATGTTACCTTCTATGGTTTTTGACAACTATTATGTCTTACAATACAGAAAAACTGGATTGCAATGGATCTGTCAGAGTCTATAAGCCAGGATGTGAAAGTCATGAAGATGCCAGCCTTGAGCTTGAGATTACAAAAAACAATAGCTGGATAAGGAATTGCACTCAGAATAGTGAAACTGAGTACCACTCATTTGCAAGTGACAAACAGAAGGACTCAGTTAATGTTTCCGGACTATATAAGGCCGGGATGATTGGTGAGACTGGCAATCCTATCAAGGTTCAGACCAATGTTTGTCGTCCTCTGATTTTAGATGAGTGCGATTATGCATCATCCGAAAATCCTGAAAAGTCAAGCGGTTTTCATCGTAAGAAAAGTCGAAAGGTGCGTTTGTTGACTGAATTATTGTGTAATAAAGAGGATCCGAAGACTGATAACAGCAGGAAAGAAGATTCTCCTTCCAACAGGATCAATAATACACCTGAGGTAGAATCTATTTCCCAAGGTCAGGTGTCTCTCCAAGAAGCTGTTCGAGTGGGTTCAGGTGAGAATAAGAAAAGGAAGTTGTCAGAGGAAGAAGAGAAGGGAGGCCAAGAGACAAGCCATCCAAAAATTTTGAGTAAAAAAGTTAAGACTCTTAGGCGAGATGGACAAGCCACCAATGCAATTGCAGGTACTGGATTAGATGAAGGCGCATCGGCCAGAATTCCGTTGCAGGCTGATCTGAAGAACAATTGGGTTAGAAATGGAAATGAAAGGATCCATACTGTTGGCAAGAAGAAAGCTAAGAAATCTCATGAATTTGATGCATGGTCATCCTTAGCCCCAACTGCAGAAAAAGTGCCAGTAGAAGCCCAGGACAAATTTGAAAATTCAAGCAAGAATGCTACTAATGGTGCCTCTTTTAGGCTAATGTATGTTCCATCCACAGTTAGGGGGACTGAGTTGCACTCTTCAAAGAGAGATAGAAAATCTGGTTTTGGTAAGAGGAAAGGCAAGATGCCTCAGTCTGATGCTGGACAGGCTTCTCTATCAAATACAAGAAAAGATGCAGAAATCAAGCCAAATGGGCAAGGAACTGTTCCATTTCATCTTGTAGAAGATGCATCTACTCAGAAAGGGCTGGATCTTTCTCTCAACGGCTATTTGGCTACACAAAGATATGACAAAAATTTTCCTTATCAACAAGAAGATGGATTTCCTTCCTTGTCAACTTGGAAAGATAGCACTTGCAAACTAGATGAGTTCATGAGAAAAAATGTGGAGGTCAATTATCTGGCGAATTTAAACAAACCTTCTACATCTATGGCAAATCCATTATCTGAGGATGGAGTACATGGTGAACCAAGTAAAAAAGTTTACACCTACAGCATGCCTATTCTGAATGAGGAGCAAAATTACAGCTCCCAGGTTGAACAAGGGAGCTGTTCATTAGTGCAGCAAATGGTAAGCTTTCTTCACTTTCTACAGTTCTTGCTCTGGATTTTTCTGTTATAATGGCTGCATGATATATTTCCCTATTGATGTATGCTTCTTTTGTTTTCATATCTATCATATGGAATTGTGCCACTATATATAATATTATCACTTATCTGCATCCGATAGGTTACCAGTACATTTGTTCCAAATACAGAAACTAGACTCATTTATACACTGTTCAATAATGATGTGTAAGTAATTTGAGTTTCCTGTTGGAGCTGCTAATGGATACTTTTCTGCTTTGCTTTTGCTGGAAATGCCTAAAGTAGTGAAGAACTATTCAATATCATAATCTGTGGTCAACTTTTTTGAACACTATGCGTATCTCTTCTTTGTATGCACTTCTCCTATTTAAGTTGTTCATGTTACCATTTCAGGATATATCTCGTGGAAGCAAGAATCAGAAAATCATTGACATTGAAAAAAATTCAGGCGTGCCTGTTAGTAGGAAGCATAGCAACCATCAAGCAGAGATGTCTGAGAAGGGTACTATAGATGACATACCAATGGAAATTGTTGAGCTCATGGCAAAAAATCAGTATGAGAGATGTCTTCATGAGACTCAAAATGATAAGCATGTACTAGAAATCCCGAGCACAACAAGGAATCCTCAGATGATGGAGCATACTCAAGTATATGGCATTGGGGACTGGAGAGTATTAGAGGAAACCAGTCAGAAACGAAAAGCTCAGGCAAGAAATGCAAAAAATGGCACAAGGAAAAATGTGGCATCTGTCCAACAGAAGTCCGTTGATTATTTTTCTTATATCAATGGAAACCATTTTGGTCTGAACCGTCTTGATCAAATGCATTGCACCACAGGGTTTGGTCCATTCAGTCAGTCTCAAAAGAAGCCTTCACCACGAGGCCAGTTTCCTGCTGCTGGAAACAGCAAATGTAGTTGTGCTCAAAGCTGCAAATGGGATGGAAATTTGATGGGGCATGGGTTCTCAAATTCAAACTTGCAGAGCTTTGCAGCATGCAACACATGCCATTCTGTTCCACAATCAAAGGAAGAAGCAGCTCATCTTTGGTCACCTTTAATATCATCTTTGCCCTTGGCATATAAGAATCCTCAAAAGGGTGCAGCCCAGTCATCTAATTTCAAAATGCTTTCACACTCCACTGGCGCACTGCAGAAGGGAAACACCGCTGGGGATTGTGACCTGAGTCTGAATCTGAATGCTCCCAACTTTGAGAAGCGTAATGAAGCTGTTGGTTCTGAAACTATCAGCAGAACAAAACCAGAGTACTCATTCACTTGCAAACGTAATGGGACTGAGCCTCATCAAAATTCATTGGGGTCATTAGATCTATATTCAAATGAAACCATACCAGCAATGCATTTGCTCAGCCTCATGGATGCAGGTATGCGGTCAGGTACATCCTTAAATGTGGGTGGAAACCCAAAATATCCCAAGAGATCGTCTTCTAATGATCTCAGTTCTAAGGGATATCCTGGGCTGGATATTGGTCTTTATAAGGCTACTGATACTGTGAATCATCCATCATCAAACTATTATGGGAATAATCACCTTTCTGAGAAATCTCTCAACTTGTTTCCTACCAATCCAACTTTTGGGGCATCTACATCTTCATTTGAACACTCAAAAGGTTTTGGAAGGGGTTCAGACTTTATGACTCAAGTTGCTAGCTCTCAAAGGAAAGAAAAGATACAAAGATCCCATTCGCCTGCACAAAATAGAGGTCCTAGATCAGACAAATCGTTAGCTACTGATGGTGGTTTCGGCAACAATTGTACAACTATCCCTGTTCATACTATCCCAAAAGGATTCCTTCCTGTTTCTGGTCCTATGATGTTTCCACTGCAGTACCACTCCATTGCAAATTCAAGGAAACACAACTTGGAAACTCCTAATGCTAATGGAACCATGAAGCCTCCAAAGACTAGTTTGGAGTCTTCAATCTGCTGTGTTAACAGAAATCCAGCTGATTTCAGCATGCCAGATGTTGGAAATGGGTACATGATTAGAGGTGAAGATCTAAAAGTTGGGAAGAAAGTTTCTTCTGAAAAGAGGCATGGCTTATATAAAGTGGATCAGCAGAAGCGGCAGAGGAATACAAATCACATTTTTGAAAAGCAACACGCTCGACGTTGAGCTTCATGAGGAGTTCCTGATATCCATACTGTTAGTATTTTCTAACCTCTTACTATCTGGAGTAGTTGAAATAAACCTCTTTTCTTGGCTATCTACTATAAAATGCATTTAAGCCCTATATGTTAATGATATATAGAATTATCAGTTGGTTAATTTGATTCATTATGAACAGGTGAAGTGTTGGATGTCCCCAGCTAATGCACAGTGATTATAGGATCACAGAGCAAGTCATTTTCCGGTGCAAGCTGATATCGGTTATAAACTCCAACTCCCCCGAGTCATACAGGGCATTTTCCATGTCTGAAGCTGAGCTCTGATGAGGGTGCTGGGTGAAGGTCAAGACCTGTACATACCTCTAAGTGTGTCTTGACATTCTGCAAGTTTTCTTGAATTTATTTTGAAAATGTTGTTTGTATGTTGGTGTACGTCGAACTGTAGGAATCAGAAACTGATGTTACACACCAGACCCCATTCCTGGTCAGGAAGTGGGAGTAGAAGCAGTGAACAAGACCATAGCTTATATTTTGAATATTTAGTTTTTGAGCAATCCGGGGGTGACTATAAGTTGTTCTCATGGATAATACTGTTGTAATCTATATGTCCCAAAACACATTGTACACAAACAATGTATCCTTGTTATGCGAGTGCTTTGATAATAAGAATTGCGAAGTGTCATTACATTGTGCAAGCAGTTTAGGTTTCTAACTGCAATGTTTAGAAACTTATTTACCGACTTATGAGATATAATTTGAGTTGTGGAAGCCAATTGCTAACCTAATATTTTTTTTGTTCCACATTTTAACTCGTGGTATATACATTAAATCTGGTTCCCATTTCCAACACCTCAAGTAAATACAAAGTTGCAAGTTGCAACTGCTTGTTTATCTCAAAGTTTAACCTCCAAATTGAAGCTGCCAGTGGTCACCTAAATACTCCTTAACAAAACCCAGATCTAGTCACGCGAGGCACGTGACCGATGGCAATTAGTTTGCCCTCATATACTGGCATAGTCTAAGATCCATGGCAATAATCTTTGCTTTGCCTTGCTTCCTGTACGTTATGGTATATATATTTGGATCCAATATCTAGCTATATGGGTTTCAAATTAATGAATATACACAATTAGGTTGTTCCCAAATGCATTTGCCAGATGAGTACCTCCCTGCTTTGTTTTGGAAGTAGTTGTTTAAACGAGTAAATGGGTTTCAACTCTACTCACTTTCTGGTAGTATAATGCAGAAGTAAGAGATCAGTAAGATGCCAAGCATTGGAATATAAATTGAATCGAACCCAACCTGCAGACAAAAGATAATTATAGATTAATCAGAACATACAAAATCAACGATGACAAACATTATGAAAATGTGCACGCGAGTGCTAGCTGTGGTATTTATATTATCCAGTTACGAGGATGACCTCAAAAAACCCTAGCTCCAATTGCCATATTAATTAAGTTACAGCAACCTATAATAGTCCAGCATACAAACAACATATTCAAAGTAATATATATAATTATATTTTAGAGGTACCAATGTTCACATAGAGGTACTTAAATTCGTATATCAGATTTACATAAGCATTGGATGCAGCATATGTATGTGTGTGTCTATAACTATATATATATACACATACATATATGCAGATTGCAGCATATGTATGTATACACAGAGGAAACATGCATGTCATGTGGAATATGAACTCGAGCCAGAAGTAGACTCTGATCGATGATCATTGTTAATTAAGTTAGTTATGGGTCATGGGGATCTGATCACACGGGATTTCTAGGGGACTCGTAGTGATAGCTGTAAGGTTAATTTGACAGTACGTTTAACCCAATCATATAACACCTAAGATCGATCATGCACAGATTTACTGAATCAAATTCAGATGCGCTTTTGCTTTTGAACAGTGGAGTAATCCAGTTTTAATTTGTGGCAGGCAGCTAGCTGCATATAATTATATCTTTGATCAAGAGGTTTAATCTGAATGCCATATATATCCCCACCCAATTGATCTCCATAATTCTGCTGAAATATATGGATCTGATTAATTACTGTTCTAAAAGGGTAGGGTTGCTAATGCCAAAACCACACATCTCATAACTCGACCCGAAGTTTTACGACAAGTTTTTACCTGCTGGTAAAAACCCAAATGGAAAAATGCGTCTTAAATCATACATTAGATTCATATACACACATATATATACACAGCTCGTTCTAGATCATAAGCTTTCATTTCCAGGCAGAATTTGAAGGCATTACATACAGCCAGTCCCTCTCGTTTTACTGTGTAAGAAGATCATGGAACAGTTAAAGTTACTTGCTGAGTTAGCCAGCAACAAGTTAGTTTATAAGGGTTAAAATATAGCACGAATTCGAATTGAGGAGAGTATATATGAAGGAGTATACTGGTATAGTACGTTTTGGGTTGCTTTCAGTGGGTCTGGCTCTGGGATGGTGGTATATGAAAATGGTACTGTGCACGTCATGACTTAGAAACATCGAGATTGTGACTGATCAGCAGTATTGTTGGGTTTATATGTGCCCACATACACTTCTTTTTTAAACATCAGATTGAATATCACTGTGGGAAATTTTTTGAAATGCATGTCCAAATCCTTTAATTTTTAAGTTTGTTTATCTTCTTTTTTCATTTTGCTCTATGAAGAAAGTGTATATATATATAAACCAGAGTAATTGAGTTTTAGCGCGTAAATGAACTCTAGTAGTTGATTAGAAGTATCAGATAGAGGATCTTGATACATTCAGGAAACTACAATAAACTTCTTAATCAAATTTCCAAATTCCAACTGTTTACAAATGTTTGAGGACAAATTATAAGCCACAACAATGTTCCAACTTTAGCTCCCACCCTAAAATCCCATCCAAATGGGAACAAACTAAAGAATAATAGTAATGTTACTAATGTACAAACTAAACATATAAACAATGAGAAACTTCCTTTCACTAATCAGTTTTAGGATTATCTGATGCCACATTTGAGGATGTAGAATACCTACAAACTCTTGCTTCCTCATAAACAAGGCCAGGTTTACAGAAATACCCTTTTCCTGGGCTGCAATGCCTGTCCTCAGAACAAATGCACATACCCTCCAAACCACACCCATCACTCTTTCCACCTTCTTTTCCATACACAACCTCATCAGACCATTCACTTGAGAACATGTTCTGGGGGTCCAACTGTCTTTTCACACCCACAAACTTGTTAAACTTGGAGTACTTGTTCTGCACATTCAAGAATGCTATGTTCCTATTCTTGGCCCAATGTGGTTTTGCCCCATGCTTGAAGAAAGCCAATTGCTCCACCTCTTCCCAAACATCTTGATCAAATCTTGGAGTTAAAGCATCATCAGCTCTATAGTAGTTGAAGTCAACCACCACAGAGTCCTCTGGTTGGCCAAGATATGCCTCAGAAGCCTTAATGAAACGTATCAGAAATCCATTGTAAATATCCACCCCACAGAAATTCTCCGTCTTGACTAGGTCTCTTAGCTTCTTCACATCAAGGATGAAGTCTCGGAATTTCGGGGCAGGAAATATTGCCGTTGTCTCGTAGAAGAAGAGGCCATTGATTCTTGGATCCCAAGCACAGGAGCTGGCTTGGCTTGTTGAGTATAAACATGAACCTGAAGTTTGCATTTTGCCTTGGTTGCCAATGACTGGGTATCCAGTGAAGATTAGACCATTCTTCAAACCATTGGCTACTAATTTCTTGTACCCTAAAAATGAAGAGGCTAGTAAGCACTTTCCACTCAAGCTGTGCCCATTATCCATGACTTTCTCTGCATTAGTAACGCATATGTTACAATTCTTCAAACCATTGGCCATATGTTTTTTTCCGACAAATTAAATTTCACTTTTTTTTTTCTTTTTGAGAAGAAATTCGACAAACAACAACAACAAATTCGACAAATTTCACTTTGATCAACATATCAAACTCGCTCGAAAGATGTGAACGGTAATTGTGGCTAAAGTTTCATATTGTTATAATTAGTACAACAACGTATATGTGAAAAAGGACATGGAGTAACGCCAAAGAAGAATGCGATCAATTAACATTATTACCTGATGCCCTTACAGATTTCGAGACCAAAATGGGATTGGCTTGGAAGCCAAGGAAGTCGTAAACTCCGTCACCGGAGGCGTTCAAGGGAACTCGATTATCAGATCTGTAAGCAGCTGTATGCTTTGATGGGTACCAAGTAATGTCTGCAAATTCATACTTCTTCCCATGGACCATGTACTTGTCTTCAATTTGATCATCATCAGTAAAATCATACGTTATGCTTCTTTTGAATCCCTTCTCTAGTGACAACTTCACCTATTCAAATACCAAGCACTATATAGTTAATACCTGAATCATACACAGAAACTCAAATTTCAAGTAATGAAGATAGAGAGGTAACTAGGTAAGTCACTGACCTTGGAGATAACACCCAATAACCCTAATGAAACTTTGGCAGCATTAAAAAGTTGATCTTTGGGTTCTAATCTAAGAATTTTGGCATACCCTTCGGGTTGTTTAGCTGGAACAATCAGGCTCAGACCAACAATATGATCATGAACAGAACCTCCTTTCCCCCACCATGAGCTTCCATGTGAGCCTGTGCTTATAAGCCCTCCAATACTCACACCCTCCCAATATGGTGCAGCCACCAAACTCAATCCAGCTGCTTCAACTGTGTCAATCAATTTGCGCAGTCCTACACCACTATCAACTGTGACAGCTAAATTCGCCGCATCGATTTCAATCCCGGAATTGTAACTCGATGTGCTTATTAGCAATGAGTTTCCTGTAGTAGTAGCAGGACATGCCAACTTGGTTATGGTGTGTGAAAACTGGCTCACCACTTTGAGCTTGAACTTGTTCTGGTTTGCATAGGCTACAGCTTTAAGTAGCTCATTTTCGGTCGTGGGGTACGTGACGTTTAGAACATAGCAATCTTTTCTGTCGTTCCAAATACCGTAGGAGTTGAAGAGGTTGCAGCCACCGGTTCCGTCACATTGAACCGGAGATTGTGGCAGCATGGCGGCAACGGAGACAAGTAGGTGAAGAACACCGAGGAGCCACCATGAGCTGTACATAGTGCCTTGCCTTAAAAAACCAAGGGATAATTTTGGCTTTAATTTGTAGGTAGAGAGAAAGTGAGAAACGTACAAACAAAAGGCAAGGGTGATGCTTGGAAGGAAAAAAGGCAAACGTTTGAACTTTTGAAGTGGACGCTACGATTGCTTTTTCTGGAGAAGATAACGCACGTCCTGTATATTTTATTGACTAGATATTTGTTTTCATTTGGATGTAATCATGGTTGACAACATGGGAAGCAATCAATTTAATTTATCATTTTATGTTGTGTTTAGGTCAGATCCATCTAGAATTTTCGGTAGCATCAGTCATTTTAGTGCCAAAGTGACAGGGCCCGGCCTGAGTATAAGCCCAGCTGGTGTAGGCCTAGAGCCCCCATTTTTATGATGCATTACTATTCTAGTTTGATTGAGTTTCTCTGTCCCTTTTTTTGTATCAGTAAGTGCACGTAGTTTGTTTATCTATTAGAACTTATATGTTGTTGGAGCTTACAAACTTATTTATAAAAAAAGAAGAAGATATAAATCTATTAAACATAGGGAGCCTCAATTTTGTTTTTCACCTTGAGCCCCGAAAAACTCAAGGGCGGCCCTGTCAAAGTGCACTATGACATTCTTCTTTTTTATTAAACAAACAACTGAAATGCTACAACAAATATAACTAGTCTATCGTGAGTCGAACTCATGGTTTCTCACTTACAAAAAGAAACTAATTTCACTAGACTAAATGATACTGGGTTAAACTATGACATTCTTGATTTCACATTCAAAATAAACAAGTTACTCTAATTTCTCGGAGTTTTATTCTAAGAAGAGTAATGAATGGGGTAAAATGGTGACTTTTGCTCATCTTTGTCCATGATACCACTAACCTTAAGCACATAGCCCGGTTACTACCTATACTAAGGGTTATTTTTACACTAACTGTGTGTGTATAGTATATAATTTTGAGGACTTTAGAGAACCCTCGTACTCTCATGGCCTCGTAGTCTCGTGACGGAAGTCACGGAAATGTTAACATAGGTACGCTGTCGACATAAAAATAGAAGTTCAGGCAACACATATTGTCGGTGTAAAACAAACTTAATGGTGGAAAATTTCCCAAATGCTGAATAAACACCGTAAAAAGAAAAACTTCCGTTCCAAACCCAAACCCTAATTTACAAGCAAACTAGCAACATGGTTGATTCTCTACCAATATTGGGCCTTAAATGAACATACAGAGATGGAGATTTTCAAGGGTCCAAATTCAAGTCTCCTTTTTCTTCTTCTGGTCGAAGCGCCTTCAATAGTTGGGCCCCTTTCCTCCTTCCCCTACCACTACAATCCCCTTTCAACGCCAACTCCACTGCACGCGCCACCTCCTCTGCCGGAGCTGCCGAAACCGCTTCCGCTGCCTCATCCTCCGACGCGCCACCGTATATAACTGCCAACACGCCTATCGCATACTCCTTCCCCCTAGCTGAAGTCCGGCCCATCATCATCACCATCACCGGCACCGCCAGTGCGTGGGACCTCACCTCCGCCGCCCCCTCCGCCACAGTGCACATCAACTCCAAAGCCGCCAGTGCCCGCTCCGCCGCAGCATCCTCCAGCTCCAGCGCCGTCTCGACCACCGCAGAAGCCGCCCCGGCCTCAACCGCCACGTGGCGGTTAGGCTCCGCCAAACAGAGCGCCAACAACACTTTGGTTGCCGGTTTTGCCCCCGCTTTGTTTTTCAAAATCCGCACCAACCCGCGCATCAGTTCGGGCGGGCATTCCGGGTCGGATGGCGGGTAGGGAACCAGAGACCGTTCCAGGAGGTGGAGTGCTGCCAGCTGCTCCGGAAATGACCCCGTGCTGAGTTGGAGCTCCGCTGCGTGGAAGAGCTCTTGGAGGCCGGTGGAGGACATGGGCGGTGGAGGCGGTGGAGCTGGGCTGGACCGAAAAGTGGCGACATGGTCAAAATCCGGGTCGGATCCGGGTTGTGGGTAGGAGGAGAGAATAGGGGACTCTGATGGGAGAGTGAATTTCCATTGGGTGAAGCTCTGTGAGGTGGAGGAGGAAGATGATCCGGAGTCGGGGTGAGACTGGTGGTGGGTTAGCGGGTCGGGTTGTGTTGGAGCAGTGGGAGCTGAGAATGAAGGGGGTGATGGATCGGTGGAGGAGAAAGGGAGAGGTGGAGGATGAGGGGTGGTGGGGCTGAGGACTGTTCCGGTACAATGGCCGAAGAACCCACAAGAGAAAAGCTGGGTCTTAAGCTTTGGCTGCTGGGTTTTCATGGTAGGTGTCTATGGTGTTGATCTCCGAATGAGAGAAAGAGAGAGAACAGAGCAGCTTGATAGAGAGAGAGAGAGAGAGAGAGAGAGAGAGGGAGGGAGCAGAAGAAGATGGTGGAACCTGTAAGTTTGTGGCCATGTGGGGAAGGGTGTACAGTGTACTCAGAAATCCCAGTATGTATGTGTCAGCTTTCACTTCGAGGGAATATAATACATTTGGGTAAAACACACAGTAAGTTTGGATCAACATTTTTACTTTTACTCTAAGAGCATGGAGACAACAACTTCCTGGACCATTGCAGTTCAATCATGGACTACCTCTGCCAGAAATGCTCAAATTCAAACCTACTCGAAATAATTACTGACTCCATTATTCAATACTTTACCACAGAAAGAGAAACTCAAACCAAACATAAGAAGGTTGAACTGTGATAATTGAAATGGGAGCTCATACACCATTGGGAAATTTTCATTCCTAAAGAAAATGAAGGATAATAGTATAGTTCGACTTCTATTGAGTATCTAAAAGACGTGAATGAGTGTGACCATTTTCTTGCACTTCAAATTTACAATATGAAGACACAATTCAAATCGTCCATACAGCTAAATATTTGGAATTTTACAACAAAAAATGCCTATCAAGGAAGGCATGCTAGAATTACAAGTTAGGAGAGGGACCTCCTAAATTAGGTTTAACTAGGGGCAAAAGAAAAATTGTCAGAGTAAAATGACTAAACTGGAAGTTACCTCCACTTCTCTCGTAGTTCTTTCTTCTCGGATAAAATCCAGGTTACAAAGATTGCTGCAATGAGTACAACGATGGTGATGAGAAGCAATGCATAGCTGAAATCGTCAGTAAGCGAATCATAGGTCCTTGACGGTGCGAGTTGAGTGAAAAACAGATCCACTCCGTATACAAAGACGAGGGTTGTCGACTCCAGCTTGGCAGGTGCTGTAACTATGCCTCGGAGTCCTTCCACTCTTAGAGCATGTGTCACATAGGACTGCAAGGACAAAATTCGAGTATAAGATTTTAAAGATCAAATAGCTGAAATAGAAAACATTCCCCTAAAATGAAATTGGGTTTCACCCTCAATATGCCACAATTAAAACCAGAAACTCCATGCAGGAGCATCCTAGACTTGGCTTTGATTAGAAACTAAGGCCAGCCATTCTTCAATAATGCATAGAGGCTTGTAATTCTACATTCTTAATCTGATGCTCCGACATAAAGTGCTCCCACAAAAGACTCTTATAACAAAGATGTTACATACCTGAGGAATTATTGGCAATGAATCTGTTAGAGGTATAATGCCTTCCTCTTTCTCAGCCTGTGAGGGGTTGAGTGATCGACGGGGATCTAAAAATCGCTTGTCAAGTGCCAAAACCTACATGATATTTACTCCTCATTAAAGGAACATATAGCTAGTATCAATAATTGGATGACAATACTTGCCAGCAAGAGAAATAAATTCTCATGATGCTCGGAGAAAGAATCTGACCTGATCCCCAATTGTACCGATAAGAAGCTGCTTTGAAGTAATACCCTTCGCTGTCAATGTCACGTCTATTGCTTTTACCGAATACGTGAAAAAGTAAGACTGTGATTTCGTCACAACCTCTGGACGGGAATATGATGAAATAGGTGAAGTGAGATTATGCTTCCCAAGAATCAGCTTCCAAACATCCTTATTGTCCTGTGAATTAGATTTTGATTCAGCTTGCTTATCTATTTGAATCAACTAGACAGAACAATATATACAAGACTAAGTTTTCCAGCATACCGCTCGGGACTGATCATATATCTCTATGACTGACATCTCATATCTGTGTGCTCTAAGATTAAAGTAGTGGTATACAACCCAATTCTCACTGAAAACCTGCAAGATGTATATAATGGATTACAGAATGTCCCACATTCACTCAACCATAAACAAAGTAGAGAGTAAGCTTACAGCGTGGACAGGTCCCTGTGCACCATGATGGGTCATCCGGTGCAATATACGACCAGTTACAGTATCGATAAGATACACAGTCAACCATGACTCCTCTGGAGTGGCTGTTCCAATCGCACCACTGCCTTTAGGTGCAACAGTTGCAACAAAGAGTAGATTCTTAGATACATACTTATACATCAAATCGTCTTCAGCAGCTATAACCTTTGCTTGAGTATGAACCACCTACAAGATCACCAACCTCTGTTACAAAAAGTATATACAGGAGAGCAAATCCCAAAAACTGAAAGACCAAACATTTCTCTCTTTTGAGAAATGTTGATTATATCACAAAGCAGCAAGTGGGTATGCCCAAATGCACAAGTATCAGCTAACAGAGGGATAAAAAGAAAATTAGGAGTTGGGAGTGAAAGCAGTGATGCAAGAATTGATAAATCAAACAATCTGACTTCAGCTCAGTAAGACAAAAGCGTACCTCATTTGGTTTTCTTGTCACTGTTGTAATTATCTTTTCTGAGTCAGTTGGGAATATGATCGACCATATATCCCTGGACTCAAAGCAATAGTTGTCTATAACTTCCTGGATGCAGTTGCTCTTCAAGACATGTCCTTTGATGATGCCATTATTAGTCTCGACTGAGTACCAGTATATGTTTGAAAACTCGCGTTGAAAAATATCAATAGCCTCAGATGTTCTTGGGTATAAATATGCATGTTGGTTTCCATCTATTAGAAGATGAAGTCGCTGTTCTGTGGTATCAGTAAATGGCAGTGGAATAACTTGAGAAATGGAATGTCTGAGATCCATTGAATTAACTTCAGTGCCAGTATATGCATCAACAATAGACAGAACACCTGGTGCATCAGAACCTTGTCCACATCGACCTACTATGAGGATAGATGGATTTTCATCCATTGCATGATGATGGGGTAACTGCCACTGATATATATTCAAACCAGTTGCAAACTCACACTCAGATTTACGCAGATTAGGCAGTAACAGAGACCAGACAACTTGTCCATATCCAGTGTGCAAGGCAAAGAGCTTTCCCGCTTTTGTAAGTACTATGATCAGCTTCCGAAAACCATTATGGTCTCGAGTCAGTTTGCTCTTTTCAGAACTTTTTAACCTCCTCTCTTGTATAGCAGCAACATCATCAGCACTTGCAAGCATTAAGGTTCCCTTAAGCTTAAGTAGGTGTCCCTTCAAAATAGCAAATAATCAAAGGAAAAGCGCATTGTAAGAGGGGACTCATTCAATCAGAAACTAAATACAAGACCTTAAGATTTAATAATTTCAAAACCACGTAAAAGATGACTACAAAAGTATGCAAATATCATCCCATATTCTGCTTATCAAACCACAGCACTCTGCACATTTATAGAGTAAAATGAAATATGCTATCATGGGAAACTCGTAGAAAAATGACACTAGTATAACTTAATTATATTATCTATTTAAATACCTTAAGCCACTCAAAAAGGTTTTCCTCAACTTTTGCTACAGATACACCTTCCTTTTCCACGGGTAATTCTGATGTGAGAACATCAACAATCGAAGCAAGACCATCCTCCCTATTCCAGACAATGGCACCTTGTTGTAATAACAAAAGTGAATGATCCTCCATGACAATCAAGGCCCTAAATCCATTGGACCTGTCTGTCCGGATATAACTGTTTATGAAAACCTTATGGACCATCCCCCTCTGCTTTTCCATGACTATAGTCTCCTTCAGCAAATCACCACTCAGATCATGACTAAGCTTCACTGTAAGATGAATCTTACTATCTCCATGTTGAACTAGTGCGAAGGCTTGTTGACCTTCGTTAAGGATAATTGCATCACTAATAGCTGCCACGCTATTTATTTTATCCATAACCTCCAACCTGGCTTCAACAGTCACCCTTATGAGTGTCACTCCTCCATTAACCTTTACAGAAAACATTCCTGGTAGTTTTGAAGATAACAGTACTGGGGTTCCAGATGAATCCCCCAATATATCAGATATGGATGTCTCCTGCAAGTTAAGTTCTCCATCTTGAAAGCTTATAACTACCAACTTTGACCTGGAGGCATCCAATGTCACAAGAATGTTACTTGAAGCCAGTATTGCTTCCCCGGAATATCCACCAGAAAGTGCTGCACTATTGTGCTTCAGTATCTCTCCATTCTCAGGATTGACCTGATATGCATCAAACTGGGAAGAACCAACAAATCCTAGTACATAGATTGCATCACTTCCAACAGGTTGAATAATATGTTGGACCTCTAGACTGAAATGCAGATACAACACAAGTATTAATGACACAGTGATGTTTAAAACAACACAAAACAAATGAAACATAGTATTAATAACATACAAAACCAGAAAAATTTAACCTTAAATTCACATACCTTTCAGCTGCAAAATCCTTTGTCCAAAGAGGCGTGCCATCAATGCCAGAAACAGCATGTAGTGACCCTTTACCATAAACAAGGATCACATTCTCCTTGTTGACAATCAAATTTGTCTGCACAATATAACCTTAATGAATCCCATGTTTGAAAATAAATAAATTGCATTGTGATTTAAGCAATATATACACATTTTCAACATGTGCAGGAACATAGTGGAGATAACGAACCCAGGAATTCCAAAAGGTGCAAGTTGGGAAAAATGCAAAAGAAAAAACAAAGCATGCCTCATGAGAAAAAAGAGAATGGTGAATGCACAAACAAATTCGGTCTACTTATAGAACCATATTAATATGAAAAAGACTATTTGATGCTTTTACATGACTGGGGGACTGAGAGCCATAAATGGACAAGTAAATGCAAAAGCATAAGGATAGTCAACATACAGCAGTCTAATATCAGTTAATAAGGGAGAGCAAGAGAGTAGATATAAGACACGTAAATATACAAAATTGGAAGATGCCAGTGAGAATGGAAATTGATTTACTAACCGGGACAGTCAATAACGACTTTGAGGCCCCTGAGCCATCTATAAAAGATTCCCACACCATCTGACCATCAGGAAGGTTCCATGCTCTCAAAATACTTCCCTCTGACGAGAGGGTAACGACATCTGAAATTATCAAATGGAATGTTACACTTCTTGATCCACAACATAACGTAACCAATGAATGAGTCACAAAAAAGTTCAAACACAACCGTTACAGTTATACACAAATGTAAAAGCATTACGAAAGAAATACTATGAATGTTGATAGAACACTTACATTTTCCCATTGCTATGTCAATCCCGTCGACAACATCATTGCTCCCGAGTACATGTCTCCAAACTGCACAATACAAATACACATATTAACATCTTCTTCGAGCCTCGAACTGAGACCAAACAGACTAATCCATATCAAAATTCTAATTCCATTCGGCAACCATTACAGCTACGAAAACTAATCCAGTTACTTAACAATAGGACTTACATATCTCGCCACGCCGGAGATCAAGTGAAGCTATAACATTCTCTTCAGTGGACACCACAACACGCTTTCGCCCACTCTTCTGAGTATGGAACACCGCGTCCTTCACTTTCCCTATGTACTGCTGGTGCCTGCAATCACAACAAGCTCAGATTCTCAACAATCAACTTCAAATTCGAAGCCTATTCAATCTAAGTTCATACAAATTCCAGCTTGGATTGAAAAACAACACAGATATCGCGCCAAACAAGATCAAATTCAAAGCTCGATTACGAGATAATCAACTCTGATTGTATTCAGAGCAATCGAGCGAGTAAAAATCAAGAAGCGAATTCGGTTAAAGCAAAACGAGATTGAAATTTACCAATCGACGAGGCCGACTTGATCTTCGTAGAGCGAAACAGTGAGAGTCGTGAGCGAAAGGAATAGCAGTAGAAGAAGAGAAGCCCTAATCGCCATGCTCATCGTGGCCATGGCGACTGAGAGAGAGGGAGAGAGATAGATCTGAAGCTGTGTGAGACTACGACGGAGAGTTTTGTATGAAAACTATAACTTGGTAGTGAGCAAAGAGTTTCAACATAAAAGGAAAAGCCGGCTTCTCCGAGAAAATGGATTATCAAATTGACATTAATATCCTTTCTGTACCCCCGCCCGATTGTTTTGGGCTCTCTATACTCTTTCGTCTTTTGATGGGCTCACCATCGGCTTCACTTTGGGCTTGGCGCTAAACGCCTTCTTTATTTTAATTTTGGGTCTCAAAAATATTTCTTAACGCGAAATAAACGAGTGTAAATACAGAAAATCATAAATGTTCACCCGGTCAATTATTGATTAAGAAAATAATATTTAATTATTTTTAGAGATAATTATAATTAAATTGAGTTTTTTTGTTTTAACCGTTAGATTTTCATCTAAATGGTTGAATTAACATATTTAATTTAGTCAACAACTGGTGGTCAGATGAATTACACTATTAAAACCAGTCGATTATTCAAATATTGAGAACAAAAATGACAAATTTAATTCCAATTCCAAATCATTACTAGATACAGAACCCTTCATATCCCCTTGACATACATCAAATAGAAATTTTGAGTAGTATCTTTTGACCCATTGTTGCCAAAATAGTAAGTCAAATAAATGCATCTTCTACAAAACCTAAACATGCTTTGAAACTTGAAAGTTTGAACAAGGTTTCTATTTTTCCATACGAACCCTAATGTAAACTTGTATAGAATAACGTTTCAAAGTTGTTATATTTGTATTTATTCACATACTAGATCAAGTAATTTTCTAAAAGGAGAAAAATGCATGTATTTTTGGTGTTACAAAAGGCCATGTTCATGTATTACCTGGGATGACCTGTACATCCTCCACCAAATTAAAAAAGGGCGTCGGTCACGCAAGCCTAAGAAAAACCACATTGTTTTTTTATTGTCTGAATCTCAATGATAGAGAAAGAGTCTGCAGTTTAGTGCTGGAACCAAACTATGGTATCTCTTTCCTCGTCTCATAATTGGAATGGTTTCTTAGATTCGTACACACTTGGCATTATTACTCCCAATTTGAGGTCCTCTACTGTCTAGTCTCTCTGTTCCAGCAAGTTCGGCATTTTGTTCGGCTTGAAGGAGTTGAAGCACAGTCTGGAGGTTTGCACCTGCTCAGCTTGCTCAGTACAATTTGGTGGCAAAGATCGACGACCCATTTTCTGGTGAACGGTAATGCGGTGAAATGTTTTGAATTTAGTGACGTTTCAGTTGGAATCTCGGTCTTTTATTGGGAATTTCATTTCTTTAGTTGGAAGTTATTTGACTGTAGATCAAGAGACCATATCTTTCATTTTTGTATCTGGGTTTGGGAGCTTGTTTTGAATAGGGGAAGTAAATTAGTTTTGAGCTTCGTATTGGCTGGAGGGTTAAGAGGGATTAGTTGTGAGATGTTCATACTAGTCTGACTAGTTTCTTATTATAGTGGCCAATTTTGTTGGAATATCAGTAGTAAAGAGGAGTCATTGGAGGAAGAACATATAGCGAAAGCTTGGAACTTTGGAAAATATACTTGTAATTAATGTTCAATGAGAAAGGCAACGATGTCAGGCAATTAGGATAATGTGATGTCTTATGCCATAGCATTGTAAAGGAGGCAGAATTTGAAGAAAGTTGGATCAATTTGTGTTTGTTTTGATGGCGTCTATTAGAAGAACATTGTCTCCAGTGCCTCGAGCAGGAATTCCGCTGAATGGGGAAGTCTGTTCGGTTGCTTCTCCTTTGTCCAAGTCATCATCTTGTACTCAGAACTATCCATCATCCAATGGATTCTTGTCATCCTTGGCAGCTTCATTAGATTCTCAAGCTTTTGTTCTCGGTGTTTTTTCTCCAAGGACTTCTAGGCCTTTTGAGAAATCAAAACCCAAGGGGCAAGTTTGGAGAAGGGCGCTTTCCCATTTCTTCATTTGTTTCATGCTTGGTATCTTTATTGGGGCTACGCCTTTTGCATCAATGACTTTATCAGCAAATCTCATGTCAAAGCATCAAGACTTATCCTTTGAAATGGTATCCTCAGTCGGGTTTCATCAGTTACATGGTAGTGTATCCAGAAATGTAACACCATCAGGTAGTAGGAAAATGCAGAAGAATGTTACAATGGAGTCACAAGTCAAGGAGTGGGGAACAACAGAAGGTATCATAGTTAAAAGTGATATGCAGAATCAATCACTCATTCAAGAAGCAGATTTGGAGTCCCGAAAGCTTCTGATAATCGTGACTCCAACTTATGCTCATCCGTTTCAAGCCCATAATCTGCATCGTTTGGCACACGTGTTAAAATTGGTCTCACCTCCATTGTTATGGATTGTTGTGGAAATGACCTCACAATCTGCGCAAACAACTGACATCTTGAGGAGAACTGGGATCATGTACAGACATCTTGTGTGCGAGAAAAATCTCACTGATGTAAGAGACAGAAGTGTTCATCAGAGAAACGTTGCACTTTTTCACATTGAAACTCACCGTCTTGATGGAATCATCTACTTTGCAGATGAGGACAACATCTACTCAGAAGATCTTTTTAAGCAAATGAGGCAGATTAGGTACTTTCTTGCTCAACTCAACCATAATTCTTATTTAGTTTTATAATGCAATGCTGTTACTATAATACTGTGGCATCTTTTTTGGCATTACCACCTACTGATCATCATGTTAATATAAGAGAAATATAGTTATATCTCCATTCACCAGAATTTATGATTTTTTAGCTTGTAGACAAGTAAGCTTGAGAGTTCTCCTCACAGCAAGTACACCACTTCAATTTATTTAGTCTCATTTCCTGCTGGAAATTTTTTGCATATCCTCATTGAGTCTGCTAATTCAATTTTGAGTTGAGAGACATGTTTTAGCTTCCAAACTAAATGTTAATTTATTTTTTTTTTGTACAAAGTTGCAAACAGCAGTGTTTCATTTATTCATTTTCGGTCCTTTCAATGATGTCATTTACTTCTGGCTACAGTTGAGATACTGTTATCTAATTTGCCACATTAACTGCTACTTGTAATTTGGACAAATGTTATGTTATCCTGCCTGTAGTAAATTTGCATCAGAGCTAGACCATCTTCTTTGCCCTTCTAGTAAACTTTGTGATTAACATTCCAGTCTCTCCGTACTTAGTGGTGACAACTCCCTCCTTTTCCCTTCTTAAATTCAATTGCAGGCGGTTTGGAACATGGTCAGTTGCCAAAATAATAAGTAACAAAATGCAAGCTGCTATAGAGGGCCCGGTTTGTAATGGAACTCAAGTAATCGGATGGCATACATTTGAATCAAGTAGAAGATTGCAGAGATTCTATGCTCAAATATCAGGATTTGCCTTCAATAGCACTATACTCTGGGATCCCAAAAGGTGGCATCGACCGACTCTTGAACCTATCAGACAGCTTGACACAGGAAATGATGGTTTCCAGGTTGTTATCTCTTGCTCCATAGTTTCCCATTATCAATTTAGATCACCAGACAGTATGGGCACATTAGCAAACTGATGAGAGTGATATACTGACTTTTTTTTTTTTGCAAGATGATGAAGAATAGGGTTCGAGGGTTACCAACTCGAACCCTAAATACTCCCTTACCACTCACAATGATGCCCTGGTTTAAGTTGCTAACTTTACTGATTTGCATTTCCAGGTGAGCACTTTCATTGAACAGATTGTGGAAGATGAAAGTCAAATGGAAGGTTTGCCGCAAGATTGCTCAAGGATCATGGTTATCATGAATCGTCTAATGCCTTATATCCTCACAAGTGGTTCATGAAGAATAATCTAGATGTCATTGCTTCACTTGCGTGAATTCTTGATGTGAATGCAGTCCATATGAATGGCAAGTAAATGCCTTCTTAAGAAACATAAACGAGAATATGAGACGGTTAATGTCTTCATTCTTTCAGAAATATTTTGCGTATTGTCAGCAAGAAGGGTAAAAAATGTGGAATGTCCGGTTCCGAACCAAAGTCGAGATGATTTTTTATGGATATTCAAACCTTCATTTCCTAATTCTGAGGTGAAGTTCTCTGTGACCATCTCAGATCTTAGAAGACGATTAACCTCAAATCTGATGAATTGGTTCTTCACTTTCTCCATTTCTCTCTTTTTCCTAATCCTAGTACAAAATTGCCAAATATAATTCACAAATTGAAGAGAGTTGAGTTGATCTATAACATGAATTGGTGCCACATCCAGATGACTTACATGAGAGAAACAACCCGTCTCTATATTATGTACCCTGAAATCCTGAAGCCATTCTGAGCCACTCATCTCTCGAATGCAATGAATCTCATTCGATTTTCCAGGATTTCGTTCCATATACATTTAAATCCCATCATGGAGGGGCAACAATTTAACTAGTCAGGAATCTAGTTCACCAAAAATAACATCCAAAATATGTGAGAAAGCCTAATCATGTGCAACAAGTCCTAGAATTCAAGGCACAAGAGAGGGGTTTTTCTTCCACCACAGCAACCTTGCTCTCGTAAGCTCCAACACCCCATTTAGATCCATACCAACTCTATCTTCAAGTATTAGCCATGCTCTTGCCGCTGCTTCCAACGGTGGCTGGACCTGATACGGTTTCTAGCACAACCCAACTCATTTGCCACAGTCTGATCTAGCCTTTCCATCTTCTCAGATAAAGTCTGTGCAAGCGCTTGAGGGGTTCCCCAAGACAGTTTTGAGCGGTTCTGCAAGCAAAAGTAACATTTAAACAAACTCTGCCAAGTTTTAATACGTAGAGAGTATATGTTATGGGAAACCAACAACATTAATGCACATACATCTGCCTTAATAGTATGCCTTATGCAGAAAATGATCAATTTCATGTCACCAAGATCAAGGGCAGGTAGATCAGGATCCACCTGAAGAAGAGGCGAACCCTGATGAAGCAGACGCAGCCCTTCCGCGGTGATGGCCGCCTGAGGAAGAGCCGGCTGAAGATGATAGACGGTCGCCAAGCGACTCGTCGCGCCGGCATGACTGAGTCGCTTGAAGTAGTAAGTCTCGCCGCGAGCCGAGCGGCAAGAATCGCACGCCCCTCACAAGCTTCATCGGCGCCTCCACGTCTAGAAAGACACTAGTTAGTTAGGACTGTTTAATCTTGAATTGGGACAAGAACAACAACAAAAGTTTGACATTTCGAATTGTTTGTTCAAGTGACTCAGTACATCACAAACTGGAGAAAATAGGAGAATTCAAGTGGTACTACGTAAACTAATCATGCAAACAACAAATGCAGTATCTACAAAGATCATTAAAGTCTCAACTTGAAGCAAACACAAACATAAAACTAACCACATCACCAGCAGCATCAAGGGGCGACCTCGGGGTCTTATTCCAATTCCAAGCATTGCATGAGTAAGCGTTTCCAGGACTTACTTCGGACATTTTAAGGGTTGAACCCGAATCTTCGGTGGTTTGGGGGCCGGCGGGGAAGGGGGGAACGTTTGGTTTAGACAGAACCCGTAATCTTATGAAGACCACGCGAGGTCGAGGGTTAGATGTAGTGCTATGTGGCATGTTTTGATTGGTCTATTTGTCTAACAAGGGTGACGTGGCCAGTTGAACAGGCCGCGGATTGAGATAACTTGGCCGTCGCTCTTTGTGATGGACCAACAATTTGCAAGTGATTCAAAAAAAAGAGAGTAGAAAATGGAAAGTCGAAGCTTGAAGAACAAACTGAAGGGTCAATTGGCTACACAAATTTGATCCAATAGCCATTTGCCCCTATCTTCGAATTTAGTTGTTGGTAATTTCATTCCAAATTAAGTTGTTACCTTCTTTTCTTTTGATAATGATAACTGGCCGGGGAAATAAGCTGCATTTTGTATTTAGCACATCATCTGGGTACTAATATTCATTTGCATTGTTTCGGAGGCCAATATTCATGAGATTATCTCCGAATGCTTTGCCATTTTGTATTTAGCTAAATACTAGTCCTTCTATTTGTTGCGAGTCTCACAGTTTAAACATGTGATGAATCATATTGATGGCTTAAGATTTGTATCCGAACTTCCATACAATTTTTTCAAAAATATTGATGGCCCCCTCTCAGCAATTTGTTCGAAATTTTGTATCCGAACTTCCATACAGATACCTTTTGGATAAGAGTTTTCTAAATTCTTGAGAAATTCTGAAATGATGGAATTTAAATTCAATTCATTGAAATTCCATTATTTGAGATTTGAAATGTGTGATAGATTAAGAAAGTTTAAAACAAATATAAAAAATAAAATTGTAAAAAGTCTTGTTTTAGAAATATAAATTAAATCCTGCAAGGAATTCGGAAGTGACACCTATTTTGATGGAATTTCAATTCCGTCAAATTTTAAAATTTAAAATTTTGTGTATAATAATGTCAAACGAGAAAATTGGCCTTTAGGTAGGGATTAATCTACTTAACATCCTATTTGAGTTTATCGATATTGTGTACATATATATACGTGATACCGCATTTGATATTGTCCATAATATAGCTTTCCACAACAATTAGGTCTGGCTAGCTAGAGTTGGGTACTTCGTATCTCCCCTGCTTCCCCAACGTACATTCTTGTTTTCCACACAATGGTGAATCAAAAGATCAAAAGAGGATGAAATTAACGATGAGGTTCATGACGGAAACTATTCTTGATTGACATGGACCCGAACTGATTAGTGACTTCAATTTGGAATTATTTACTTAGAGCCATTCTAATACCAAATGAGAGACCTTTTACATGAAGTTTGAAAACCCAGGACCAATGACATCTAGTACAAGGTAGTAGTCAGAGGAGAAAATAGCATAGTGGCAGCACCAATCCAGCTGGTTATGCCCAAAAATGCAGCAGCTAGCTAGCTTCCTTCCCTAGATGGAGCGTTAGGGCGTCAACAAGTAGGACAGACATGATTGATGTGGAGCCACAGGACAATGCAATCTTGATGTTAATAGTGTGAGCAGGGCAACTGAGTAATGCTGCTATGATTTTTCTGTGCAAACATCTCCATACAAATAGCACACTCCTCTAATTCATCATCAGGTGGACTCGTGGCTTCCTCCAAAGCCTGGATGAATGATTCAGTTGCCGGAATCAGCTTTGCCCTGTAGTATACATCACCCACGTCCAAGTGCGCCTCCTCCGTGTCTCTAAATATCACATCGATGAGCGACACCTCGATAATCTTAAGAAAATTTTGTTAATCAAGCAAGTCTAAGCTATACAAATCAAGGCCAAGCAAATTTCAAAGATAATCATCAATTAAAGATAATCAGATATAATTGTCTATTCATGTTCTTCCTGCCTAAGCTACATTGTAACCTATATAGCCATTCATGCTTCAACAATTTATTAACAAGATACATGCAAGCCACATCAACCAAACTAAGACTAGCATTATCAAACCCGTAAAGGTAAGAAAAAATTGAAGTTCTCTTATTTATATCAACAGAACACATACATCTCTCATTGCAGCCACAAATTTCTTCACCAATCCAGCCTTTCTTAATAATTACTTTACACCTAGTTTGCTTATAATTTACCCTAAACCATTGCTCCCCAATCCATTCCAACATATTTAGGTCCTAATCTGGAAAATGAATCAATAT
Organism: Fragaria vesca subsp. vesca; assembly: GCF_000184155.1. Lineage (NCBI taxonomy): Eukaryota > Viridiplantae > Streptophyta > Magnoliopsida > Rosales > Rosaceae > Fragaria > Fragaria vesca. The sequence goes on along the minus strand of NC_020492.1, from coordinate 21,888,838 downwards.
GTTTACCTGCTGGTGTCTGGATGTTCTGTCAACTCATTGAGCCAGACAGACCATTCATTCTTAGTCATATGGAGATACCACTCACTTGGAAGCAATCAGAAAGGCTACAAGATAAAGAAGAATCGTTGAATATAAAACTAAAATGAGTTTTATGCCCAAAATTCACATATAAAATATCAACAAAAGTAACATACAAGCAAAGCAATAAAATCAATCTTATTGAAATCACATGTATATCTTGAACCATGTCAAAATCAAGCCCAAAGCAAAATTACAACAATAATGATGAACGGAGATATGACCCAAGTGTAGATATCCCCGGCAAGCAGCTCTAAAAGCCGGATGAGCGTAGACTAAAGCTATGATCACAAAAGGTGAATGCCCTGTAATATATGAGCCAGCCATCTCTTAATAATTAACTTACACCTAGTTTGCTGGTTCCCTAAATCATTGCTCCCCAATCCATTCCAACAGATTTAGGTCCTAACCATGGAGCAGATCATAATTTCATTACTTTGTGAGAATGCTTACTAAATTTTGATTAACCATGGCTTATAAGGATTTGTACACCAGCCTCATTTAATTATTCCTAACTGCCCCCTATCAAGTCACAACAATAAAGTAAACCAAGAGAAAGGAATCAATATGTTCACTTGCAGCTAGAGATACAAAAGAATTTACAAACATGCCAAATCAATCTATAGCTATCAAGCGAGTACAAAGATGTATAGAGCCCACAGCCATGCTAGAGATGAGGCTAGCTAAAACGCTATACTAAATCACTCAAGGCCCAAGCCAAACTGGTCTGCAATCCTAGCCAAATTCATAGCACTAATGACAGACAATCTAGCACCCCTAACAAGACTACGGAACCATCTGCTGAACCCAAATGATGAAGACAATGCCAGAAACATCAAAAATAAAAAGAAAAGAAAAAAGGTGGCTTTCGACTGTAAAGAAGGAGTGGTTTCAGATACATCCCAGGATCAAACAATAGAATTAACTGTAAATGGGAAGACTAAACAGCATACATGTAATGCTTATCTTCGGGAAGACTCATAACTGTTGAGAGATACCTGCCTAGCTTGTTCCGTAACTTGTTCGCTTCCCTCGGAGACCCAGCTATGATCCTCCTGTACCTTGCAAATCTCTCCATCCTTGTCTTTGCATCGCCACTCGCCTTCTCCCTCGAGAACTTCAACTTGAGAGTTCTAATACGTTTCAGAATTGGAAATTCATCATCATACCGATGGGTTTCTGGATTGTAGTTTGCATATGCATCGTACCGGCGGAATCTGATCGGAATTATGTCCACGGTGCTTCGGAAGGTCCTGTTTCTATGCATTTGAAAAACTTTGCTGCTAAATACATGACGGCTCTCAAACAGGGCTGGGGACTGCATGCTTTTCGCTCTCTTCTTCAGCGGCGGCGATGGGGTGTTTAACCTAGTTGAAACCTAAATCGACTATCCGTATATATAAGGAAATGGTTTTCTTTTCCTTCTCGAAAAAGATAAAAAAAAGAAACGGAAAGGCTCTAGTTTCCTTTACCTTCTCTGAAAAGAAAAAAGGAAACTGGGCTATCTGACCCATTTTTGACTTTGGGCTTCTAGGCCTGGATATGGATGTGGACCCTTTTTCGGCTTTTCCAGGTGTTTCTTTTAAGTTTATTTATTTTCTTAGTTTTTGTTTGTTTAGTTTTTTCAACAAGTCACCATTTTATATTATAGTTAACGGAAATGGATGGGTACAGACTTTGTGTCTCTTATTTGTTGTCATAAACTCAAACGGAAACAACCACCTACTGACATATGAAACAACGTGTCACCATATTAATTTATGTGTGGTAAAAGTATGAAAATTCAGTATAAGGACTAATTGCATTGTCTATTATCTATCCAACAAGTTCTTTGAATCGTTAGCAGTACGTAGTTTCTAACTTGGACTCTTTCTCCTTAGAAATTAAATAAAATACATTCTTCTTCGTTACCTTTAAAAGAGTTGCAAACCCATGTTCACCAGTTTGAACCCATTACGTACTCATCTAGAAAAAAGATTCGTTTTGGTTATTATTAAACAAGCAGATGTCGTGTTTGCTTGACATCGGTGACTCTCAAGTCTCTATTTTAAAATTCAAAAACGTAGTATATCCATCTCCCCATCCTCAATTGCTAAATTTGCTACTCTCAAATTTTCATCATTGTCTCCCAATTTTAGTCGTTTTAGCAGACTACTTGACAGTCTTAATGGTTTGCTTATTTGAGCTCGACTATCTCTTTTGCGACCCTCAAGTTAACAAAAGTTTCTATCACCATCGAGAATTGAGTTCGTTGAAATTGTTTTACGTGCTACAAACTTACAATTAGCCTAGGTTACAAATTCATCATGGCTCCGTCAGTGAAAAAATATATTACATATTTTGTCTACCATATACCTGTCTTGTTCTTTATTTCCTTAAACTGCGAAATCCCACTTTGCTACCTCACTTGAGAAGTTGAGATTGTCAATAATGCAACCGGATCCAGATTCTCTGCTTTGATTTCAGTTGCTTGGATTTGCTTAGATTTGCTTGGATGTCTTATAACCATTAGATGAAGTAAGGATGACATGGTGATCTTAGATTGTACTAAATCTAATGGTTAGAAGTCATCCAAGCAACATAAATCCAAATAAATAAGCCAAATTCAATGCAATCAGCATATCTGATAACGATTGGGCAGGATCACTAGAGTTGGATACTAAATCATGTCTCCGCCGTGATGATCACTTAAATGGTTTTTGTCTTTTATGGGCTGGTTCGATGTTATGCTATTGCTACACGTAAAAGTTTATATAGTATTTACCTTCATTTATGGTATGTGTTAGTGTTTTTATCCCTCTTTTGAAAGCAAGGTCTTTTGTCGGTATTTGAAGAGTACATTGTACATTTCATATATGTTTCAGCTTCTTATTCATACAGTAGTGTTCTCATGGTCACCTAGTGACTAAGGAAATCATGGTCAATCATCGTTGGATGTAAATCCAAGGGTAAAAAACAAAATAACTTAATGTTAAAATAATACTTCTCACCCCTATATTTACATTCAACGATGATTGACCATGATTTCCTTGGTCACCTTGTGACCATGTGAACACAAGTACCGCTTATTCATATATGTTTCATGTCCTATAGTACATTTCATGCCCAATAGCTTAATTTTTGGCCTGATCATTCGTCTTCTGTTTAATAATCTGTCAAAATCTAAAACTAATGTTCTTGAGAGATGAAAGACATGTTTTCATGATGGATTACAATTTATCCTTACCAACTTTCGTGACGGCCAACCCAACAATAACTACCCCGATGTCGAGAGTTGATTGGATGAGCGACTCCGGCGATGGCTTGGTGGTGGTGCAATCGTGACGGCGTGACTCTGTCTTGATCGGATCGTCTCGATCTGGGTCAGATATATCAGATCTGATCTTTGGTTGCGACGGATGGACAATGGTTTTGCCGTTCTACAGGGTGAGGGGCCGAGAAGCATGGTCGGAGAGGCAGTTCGATGTTTCTGGCAAGGCGACATGGATGGTGAGGCGTCAACAATGGCTAGAGTTGGGGTCGTTCAGGCTCGGCTAGCAACGGGTTCTCTCTCTACATCATGTGTGGAGGTTTGGGCCAGGTCTATTTTTTTGGGCCCGGTTTGGTGTGTGATGTTTTTTGTTATAAGTTATTTTTGTTTGTTAGTTACAATTTACTTTACGTTTTCAGTAAATCCTGATCTCTATTTGGTCTGGACCTATAGGTTATGTCCCGGCTTGCATGTCTTGCGTGTCATGTTTGCTCTAGGTAGGCAGCGAGTTCATTGTTTCGTCAAATGGTCGCAGCCTCCTAGTGGTAAGATGAAACTCAGTGTCATTGGTAATATTTTCTAGTGGCAACATATGGTTTTGCATGAGCATTGTCTTTTCGGTATGTACGTAAAAAAAAAAAAAAAAAAGTAAGGCAAGATGAAACTCAGTGTCACTGGTAATATTTTCTAGTGGCAACATATGGCTTTGCATGAGTATTGTCTTTTCGGTATGTCGCAAAAGCTGTAAAGCAAATGAAGTAGCCAATAATGCACTCATTGCTAAATTGTGCTTGTTAAAATGCATAGAATTGAAAATTCTTGTTATTATTTCGGGATGTTGAGGCAATATGTCCTCCCCTTGTATTATGCGGTCAACCCCTATTTAAAAAAAAAAACAGTTTATCCTTAACAACGTTTAGACTGATTTACCTTTGCATGATTAGCATAGACTAAAGCTATGATCACAAAAGGTGAACGCTCTATAATATATGAGCCAGCCATCTCTTAATAATTAACTTACACTAGTTTGCTGGTTCCCTAAATCATTGCTCCCCCAATCCATTCCAACAGATTTAGGTCCTAACCACGAAGAAGATCATAATTTCATTACTTTGTGAGAATGCTTACTAAATTTTGATTAACCATGGCTTATAAGGATTTGTATACCAGCCTCATTTAATTATTCCTAACTGCCCCCTATCAAGTCACAACAATAAAGTAAACCAAGAGAAAGGAATCAATATGTTCACTTGCTGCTAGAGGGTGAGTTCTGGAATGCTCCGGAGCGTCAATGCTCCGCGTTTGTCTTGGTTACGTGTCGATCCTCCATTGGCGTGTGTATTTCGTCCGTGTTAGTCTCCCGTTAGTCTCCTTAAGCGCGTGAGTTGCATAACTCATCCGCAATCAAGAGAGGGTAGACGAGTTGGATGTGGGTAAATTGGTCACTGAATAGTCTAATGGGAATATCAATGAATGAGATCGATCTATCTCCCTCTCCTTGATCTGATCGGCTTGCTTAAGAGCGGCCGTTTTGATCTCGTTGGCTTCCTTGGAGGGCTCGGCGGCGAACTCGCGGGAGGTGGTGAAACGGTGATGGTCTGATTTCTTGGTTGCTTCTTCGGCAAAGCTATTGGGTCGTTTCCACAGATCTTCCATTGTTTGTCTCTTCAGTTGCAGGACTGAGGGAGAGAAACATAATGTGTTGGTGGGTTTGGTAGTGGTGGGTTTGTGCTTTGTGTTGGTGGTGGTGGTGGTTGTTATTTCCTTCTCTCTCTTTTTTCTTTTTTGTCTGCTTGGAATCAAAATCTAGAGGTGGGAAGGACTCCATGTTGTGACAAGAATGGGCTGAAGAGAGGTACGTCCATGGACTCCTTATGAGGATGAGATTCTTGTCAATTACATGAACACAAATAAGGGACATGGCAGCTGGATAATCTCTTCCACAGCATGCAGGTTTTGATTTCTGTTACTTCTTTGTGTGTAATGCTAGCTACATGTTCTATCTGGGTTTTGGTCCATTGTTGCCCACTTGCCCCTTGAAATGAGTAACTGTATTTTAACTGAGGAATAAGACTTATCAAAGCCGGATCCAACCCAGAAAACAAAGAACGATGACAGATAGAGGAGAGATACCCAGACCGAAACTGTGTTTCGCACTACCAAGTCCTCAGATCTGAGGAATAAAACTTATCAAAGGAAAAAAACAATTAAAAGTTTAAAACTAATACCCACGCAAGACGCGCCTAGCAACGGCGTGCTTGCAATCGACGGGTTAACCGATTTATTCACTTTTTACTTCTGTCAAAAAACAAACGCGGAGCACGGACGCTCCGGAGCATTCCAGACGTCTCCCTGCTAGAGATACAAAAGAATTTACAAACATGCCAAATCAATCTATAGCTATCAAGAGTACAAAGATGTATCGAGCCCACAGCCATGCTAGAGATGAGGCTAGCTAAAACGCTATACTAAATCACTCAAGGCCCAAGCCAAGCTGGTCTGGAATCCTAGCCAAATTCATAGCACTTATGATAGACAATCTAGCACCCCTAACAAGACTACGGAACCATCTGCTGAACCCAAACGATGAAGACAATGCCAGAAACATCAAAAATAAAAAGAAACGAAGAAAGGTGGCTTTCGACTGTAAAGAAGAAGTGGTTTAAGAAACATCCCAGGATCAAACAATAGAATTGACTATAAATGGGAAGACTAAACAGCATACATGTAATGTAGATCATAGCAATTGACAACAGTTTGAAATTTAATCTAACACTGGAGTTTTCTACATAGATAGATACGGACACAAGAGATGGATGATGCAGACAGCAAAAACATGGAAACAAACTAAATAGATAAATAAGACAACAAGGTAGGAGTTTCTGAGGATAATACACAGCATAGTGGCAGCAACAATGCAGTCAACTCAGGGAGTTAGGGTGTCGACAAGAAGGACAGAGATGATTGATGTGGAGCCACGGGACAATGCAATCTCGATGATAATAGTGTGAGCAGGGCAACTGAGTAACGCTGCTATGATTTTTTTGTGCAAACATTTCCATACAAATAGCACACTCTAATTCATCATCATCATCAGGTGGACTCGCTTCCTCCAAAGCCTGGATGAATGATTCAGTTGCCGGAATCAGCTTTGCCCTATAGTAATCGTCGTTGTCCTCAAAGTCCAACAGCAACGACTCCTCCGTATCTCTAAATATTACCTCCACGATCGCCACCTCGATAACTTTATCGGGGTCGGCTTCTTTATCTTGAAGTTTTCTTACTATTTGATCAATAATAGACGAGTGCTTATCTTCGGGAAGACGCATAGCTGTGCAGAGATACCTGCCCAACTTGTACCGTAACTCGCTCGCTTCTCTCGGAGACCCAGCTATGATCCTCTTGTACCTTGCAAATCTCTTCATCCTTGTCTTTGCATCTCCACTCGCCTTCTCCCTCGAGAACCGCAACTTGAGAGTTCTAATACGTTTCAGAATCGGAATTGGTGGGTCACGATCGTACTGATCGGTTTCTGGATTGTAGTTTGAATATCCCGTACTCCAGCGGAATCTGATCGGAATTACGTCAACGGTGCTCCGGAATTTCTTGTTTCTATGGACTTGAAAAACATGGCTGCTAAATATACGATGGGTGTCGCTCCACAGACCACTTTCTTCATCCCATATGTTGTTGATTTATTGAATAACTACTATATCCTAATGTAAAATTACAGCAAGAGACAATAAGTTGTTACAAATCATAATTTTTTTTTAGATAAACACATACTTCATAAATCTTAACCCATAATTTATCATATTCTATCTTTATGAAGTCTGAAGAAGACACTAGCACTCAACTGAAGATGAGATGAACTGTTTATATATATATTTTTTCTTTATTGATGTTTCGTCTATCCCTTTACTCATTATTTTTCATATCAATTTTGTATGTAAATTTCCATGTCTAATCGCTCACTTATATATATTCAATTTTTTTTTTCATCGGTGTTACAGTTTTTTTTCAAGTAGATTTTACAGACGTTGTGCATCTTGATATCGATGGATACCAATGAGTTGTTAAGTTTGAGAGTTTTTTTTTTCTTTAATTGGGAATACCTTAATGTGATTTTTATTGTTCAGTTTGTGATTCCACTTACCCAAATGATATTAATCTTACGGTTTTCTTCAATTCATTTGTTTTTGGAGTTGAATGGCTATTTATTGTTTGTATTGTAAATCGGTAAATAAAGTAAATTTATAATTAAAAATTAAAAATATATAGGCAGGGTGAGACAAGATCGAATGTAGTGTGAACAAAACAAATCTGAAATTGAAAAAAAATATATGTAGGGTGAAAAAAGAATTTAGGGTGAACAAAACAAAAATGAGAAAAGGGTATTTTAGGTATTGTAAATTGGTGAACAAAGTAGACTTATAATTAAATATATAGTAAATTACACATTAATTACTAACCAAATTTCAGTTTACAAATACATCCTTTAGACATTATTTTACACATTTAAGGACAAAAATTAACAAATTAGGACAAATTGATGTCCACATTACATCTGTCACTGTATATTTTATCAAACTACCATTCACTACATATTTTACTGCTGACTTGGATGCCCGTCGCTGCTACTGCCGACTTGGATGCTGGTCACTGCTACTGCCGACTTGGATTCCCGTAGCTGTTACTGTCGACTTTGATGCCCGTAGCTGCTACTGCCAACTTCGAAGTCTGCAACTGCCTACTAAGACGTTATTACTGCTACTACTACCTATTAGGACGATTTTATTGTCGCTGCTACTACACTTCTACTGCCTACTAGGACTCTGCTACTATTAACTAAGAAACTGCTACTACGACTGAAACTCAAATTCATTTGTCTCCTTACCCTCCAAAGTCTTCTTCCACAACAGATTTCCGATGAATATTTGACAAAACACCTCCATTAGCAATAGTCTCGTTTCTCACTGACATTAAACCATAAAAAGCTCTCAAATCAAGACATAATCTCAAACCAATTCATCTGAATACCAGAACAATTACAATGAAAAATAGCAACAATCACATGTATTGTACCCCATCTTAATCCCAAGCAACATGTCAACGCTGCACAGTGCACACAACTTCTAAAATCACAGATAAGTTGCCGGATAACTTCACCGCTTCACCGCTAAACTCGTCGGATGACGCAAGGCCGAGCTTATCATCCAATCCTTCTCCTCCAACGCGACTTAATAAAGACTATTTGCCTTCTCCAGATCGTTAGGGCGAAGCGGTTCAGATCGTAGGCCGAGATCTAGATCGTCCGTCTTCATCCCTCGGATAGTGAGCTTGTTTTGATCGATCTTGATCCCGATCAATTTCTCCAGCTTCCCTTTCTTAAGCTGGTTCAATTTCTTGATCTCGATGATGTTCAATTTTCCGATCATGTGAGTTAGAGAGAGAGAGAGAGAGAGAGAACAGAATAAAAGCAGATAAGAGCAGATCTAGAAAAAGACACAGTCAGAAACAAAAGAGAGGAGAAGTGAGGGAATGAAGGGTATTATGGTCATTTGATAGGCAAAATTCAGATAAGGCCTAATGCTATTAGTTTTGGGTTTGGACTCATGTAGTAATTTGTATAAGAAATTATAAAAGTGGGTTTTTTGTGTTTTTAAACTTGGTCATGTGCTATTATGTAATTTTCTCTTAAAAATATATAAGCGGGGTGTGAAGAGAACGTGGGGTGAACAAAGTGGTTTGTGGGGTGCCAATAAACGCACCCTATATGATAACTCCCAAACAGGGCTGGGGACTGCATGCTTTTCTCTCTATTCCTCAGCGGCGGCGATGGCGTCTTTTAAAATGGTTTTCTTTTCCTTCGAAGAAAAAGGGAAATTGGGCTAACTAACCCGTTTGCAACTTTGGGCTTCTAGGCCTGGATTTGGCTTGTGGGCCTTAATTGGGTTTTTCTTTAAGTTTTTTTTATTCTTTTTAATTTTTGATTGTTTAGTGAAAATATGTGAGAAACTTTATTGATCTAAATAAAATTACATAGTAGCAATATCAGCTGCTACGCTGAATGATTGTTTAGGTTTTTCATAAGTCTCCATTCTATTATGGTTGACGGAAGTGGAATGTGTACGGATTTGTGTCTCTTGTTTGTTCTAACGAGACGACTGTCTAAACTTAAACGAAAAAAAACCATCTAATGACATGATGAAATAATGCAACCATACTAAATTCTGTGTGGCTACATAATAGGAGAAGTATCTGTTAATTAGTATTAGGACTACAATTGTATTGCCTATTATCTGTCCAATAAATTCTTTGAATCGTTGGTAGTACCTAGGTCCTAGCGTGGACTTTTTCTCCATCCTTTGTAAGTTGTTGGAACTCTTTTAAAGGTAATGAAGAAGAATGTTTTTTTTATTTAATTTCCTTGTCTTTTCTTGCAAACCCATGTTTACTGATTGAGAAATTTTAAATACACACCCCTAATATCTTAATACACACCCCTTACTTAATACACCACCTATCAAGTTTTTCATTTCAGTATTATACTTAATACACATCCCAAACTGTCTAAAATGCCCTGAATTTATGAAATATTTTGTTATTTAATATAATTAATATATATTTACTATTTGGTACCTCTTTTTACATATTATTTCGTCTAATTTTTGCTAGAAATTTGTGGTTATCATCGTTCAATTTTATAATCAAATGATTATTATTATATCCCAACTCCAAATCACCAATACAAGTTTTCAAAATTCACAAACTAGTACAAGTGTAGAAGTACAGTAGCTATTAAACATAAATAGCTAGTTATTCGATAAAATATGTTATGATAAAAATGCAGTACTTGACAATATGATCTACAAGATCAAACTAAAGCTGATAAAGATATAGTACTTAACAATATGATCTGTAAAATCAAACTAAAACTGATACGGATACAACAACAAAAAAAAAAAAAAAAAAAAAAAAACAACCCAATGAATTGTGGAGAAGAATTGGGGTTAGGGGAGAAGACGTGATTTCGACTATTTTAGGGTAGAAAACGTTGAAAAGAATACTTCTAGCGTGATTTTTTTTTTAATAATAGATGTATGTTTTGGTCATTTAGCTTACCTATAAAATCTCAATAGAAACATAAAATAATATGGGTGTGTATTAAGAGATTAGGGGTGTGTATTTAAAATTTCTCTTACCGATTTGAATCCATCACTCATCTGAAGATAAAAAAAAATCGTTCCGGTTATCATTTATCAAGCAGATGTAATTTTGGCCAGATATCAGTAATGTCAAGTCTCTATTCTAAAATTCATAAACATTGTATGTCCATCTCCCCGTCTCTTTATCTCCTCATCCTTGATTGCTAAATTCGTCACTCTCAAATTATCATCACTGCCTCCCACTTTCAGTCGTTTTAGCATGTTATTCGACTGTCTTAATGGCTGGCTTATTCAAGCTCGCCTGTTTCTTTCACGACCCTTAAATTAACAAAAAATTCTATCGTTATCGAGATTTGAGTTCGTTGAAATTTTTTTGCGTGTTATAATTAGTCCAAGTAACAATTCCATCTTGGCTACGTCATGATAACATATATTACATGTTTTTTTTCCTATCAGAGACCTGTCTTGTTATTTATTTCGTTAACCTGCGAAATCCCACTTTGCTACATCACTTGAGAAGTTGAGATTGTCGACAATGCAGCCAGCATATCCCATAACGATTAGGGCTCGCTAGAGTTGGGTACTTCATGTCTCCCCTGCTTTCATATTCTAGCGTGGACAAGCTGGGCATACATTATTAATCTTCAGACAGCCGATAATGCAACGCCGATGATAATAGTGTGGGCAGGGGCCGCAGGCGAGTAATGGTACGGTGGTCAGTCGATCAACACATCTTCTTCAGCAAGCACCCCCTGACAAATAGCACAGTGTTCAAACATACCGATGAAAATAAAATTATTTTTTTTTGGT